>NC_086329.1:65677190-66277190 GCF_036172605.1 Pelobates fuscus | reverse complement strand
ATACAATCCATTATAGCAGAGTTTATAAGATTAAATTAAATGCTTGCAAATATCATTAATAGGTTAACATACCCTTCTGAACATGTCATCATGTCAGCCTCTCTGTCATTTTAAGATGGTGCAGCGTCTGTCTCCAAGTCTCTCCTCTGTCTCTTAACATTTAAAAGTACACTTATTTATACCTTGGGTGTCTTCATTTTAGGGTCACCATAGTTCATATATGAAAAAGTAACTTGTCTACTTTAAATCAATTTAGGACCTCCCTTAAATTGGCAAAGATACAAGGCCATAACTAAAAGCAAGTGCACACATCATGGGAAACTCCCGAACCTGGGGAACTTCCACCAACTTGGGACAAGATGGCTTCCCAAAGTCTGAATATCTTATCTGTTGTTTACACTAAGACGTAAGTGCACAGTCGTGGGAGATTCCCGTATTTGGGGAAGTTCCATTAACTTGGGGTTACCACAGTATATTGTGTACTGAAAGAGTTGTAGTATTGCCTTGAAGCTTGTTTATGCATTTTTGCTATTGTAATTCTTCTGGGACAAAATGGCGTAAACATATTTTGCACTGAAGGTACGTAAGAGGTTATTGCTTAAAGAAACATCTATGAAAAACAATATGTTCCATTTCTAACACCTTGTCAGTTTGCAATATCTCTTAAAGACAAAGTACACAGTTTAAGAAATACAACATTGCATTCTAAAACGTGTAATATTTGCATTTGCCCATAACATTCCCTCCAAAGGGAAAGATAGATGCCGTCCAATGCTTTGTGCGCTTCCCTTTTATGATTGTTCATGCCAAATAGCGTGATTCTTGGCGCTGATTCGGCTGGTGCAAAGGAATTTACGAAAGATCCTAATTCGGCAATTCGCTGGATTTGGGTCTTTAACCCTAAAAAAAAACATTACATCCCCCGGGGAGTCTCCAATCTCTACAGCATATTGCAGACATCAAGACAGAGAACACCTCCAAAATACATGGCGAATTGGGAGCAGTCCACTGGAGTCTCCCTTTCTGAGAATCAATGGGAAAAAATCCACACTAAGGCACGAGCAGCATTAAACTGCAGGAACTTAACTATAAATAGCTTACAGGTAGGACATTCGCTAGGCTACCCCACATGGGCATGGCCCCCACCGCAACATGCAGGGGATGTGAGACTGCGGACAGCACGGACCTCCATATTTAGTGGACTTGATATCTGTGACAATCTCCCCTCTCCAAGTAAGTTTGCCGAGCTTGGATAGTAATACATCATGTGAATGTTAAACCCCAACACTTTCACTGTCACAACACTACCCTGCTAGAACCCAATATATAAAGCTGACATTGCAGACAATAAGTCTCTAGGAGAGATCTCCCCAATGGAGAAACTCATAGTATGATTGATCGTGATCTCACAGGTGTTAACATTCGATTACTTAAATAAATCCATACCACTGGCAAAGAGTTTGTATGAAATGAAGCCAAACAATAAATGTCTATCATGGCTTTTAATATCTCAGCTTGCTAGTCAGTGTTCAATTTAGACATGGGCAATTTGTTTAATGCAATTTGGACATTCGGATGTTTACGAATGTCTACATTTTCGAAGTGCCGAATTGTCGAAGTGCCGAACTGAACCGAATGCCATTGGTCCGAATTGCAAAAGCAGACATTTTGTTTTTTACTTACCCGAATTTCTGAACCAAAGTTTTTGCCCATGCACATCCCTAATAGAGATGATTGAACAATAAAACAAGCTGGGCACAACATAGATATCTATAAAATACAGAGAGCAGAGTATAACACAGAGACAACCATAGGACTAAAATAACTGAGAAAAAAATTGAAATATACAGAGCTAGGCACAATACAAAGATATCTATACAATACTCAGAGCGGGGTAGACTACAGTGATATCCATGCAACAGGTAGAGGTGTGTAAAATACACATAAATGACACAAAGAACTAGACACAATAAGTAGATACTCATCACTATCTCACAGAGCCAGGATCACTTTTGATGGATTACACAGAGCTGCGATACATAGAAAAGCAACACAGTACAAGTCTCTGTAAAATGCTTTCTTTCTCTCTCTCTCTCTCTCTCTCTGCTCTCATTTACATGATCTCATATTCAGTACTGCTCCTGGTATGAAAACTTTAGCTTTTTTGTTAAATATTGTTAAATATTGCTGCTGTTATGAAACTTGTCATCTCCTCCATTAGCTCTATGCACACAGTGTTCACATTGTTGAAGCTTCAAGATACTGATAGACCCCAATAATTTCAGATACCACTGGCTCACTATTACCTCTCCACACACACAGTGTATACAGGCTTAATGCAGCAGAATACTAATAGATATTAACTTTGCAGCTGGCAATACAACTGATCTGCAGTGGTAATATGGAGCCAAGAAGTATATGACATGGTAACAGTAATGACAATAATTACAGATTAAAACAGATTGGAACCAGATTAGTTGTCAGAGTCACAGCCCCAAACCTGCAGTTTGAAGCTTCACAACCTTTCAGCTAGCCACAGCATGAGTGTCTAAGGTCTCCACAAGAGCTAGAGTGGCTGAGCACTTTAAATAAGATTGTGGGTATGTGCAGCAGGAGGTATTAAAACTATTAGTGACAGACAGCACAGTGCTCTGTGTCAGAAATGTCCCCCTCCCCTTGTCACCCCTGGGCTCCCATGGCTTTATATATATATATATATATATATATATTAATTATATATTTTAGTACATTCTCATGGATACTATTATGTACTTACATTTGACAAGGGTCAGGAGCTGCTGCTGTAGTACTCTCTCTGTGTTACTTCCAAGGTAGCTTTGTGACGGACCACTGGCACTCTGACCGAGTACCTCCGCCAATCGATGCTCCTAGTGCTCGCCGAGGACTCCAAGCACTCCACCAGACACCATAAGCACTGCAGACCCCACTTCCAGCGATGCAGCTGCGCCGGGGTCTCGCCGACCTCCACCCACCCTGGAACCAAGACCAGGATCCAGCTTCCAGTTGGTAGACCTCTCCTACTCCAGAGAGCCAACCTCGCCACTATGTTCTGGAGAAGCCTGGTTGCTCGCCTGCTGCCTCTGGACTATGGCCCCATGTTAAAAGCTTGTATTTTCCCCTACAGAAAGGCTTGTTCGTGCCTTTCTGCCTGGGTGTTCGGTAGATTGAATCTACAGAACCAACTCACGAATGAATGGACCACCTGGGTAAGGAGTGTGCCAGTGATTTACCTCCCAGAAGCTGCGGTTAACCGCAGCTTAATGGATGAATGCTGGTCGGCCGCTGTTCGTATAGCCGGACACGTGGCAGCGGCCATTTTAAACTCCCGAATGGCCAGCGGTGTTCAGCTCCAAACCTGTGGAACTCAAAATGGACAGTTAAACGCACGAACACCGCTGAGCCGCCGACCTCCCTTCTCCTGCCTTCAGTTGTTTAGCCGAACGCCGGTCCATTCGGTATTTTAATGTGTGAACAGTGTTACCCCAGATAGCTATGCCATGGAGCTTATTTGTATACCAAAAGACTATGTGAAAGACTTTGGCTCCATGGCGATTGAACTGTATGTATGTGATCTGAGCGCCATTCGGTAATAATGTGCGCTCAGATCTAAGCTATCTGGGGATGAATGTACCTGTTTTATGCAATGGCTGCACAGTTATATATTTTACTGTCTTTTTACTGCCATGTGGTTAATGGAGTTTTGCCTCTGTCCTTGGAGATCATTGGACTACTTCCCAATTATCTCCAGGATAGAGGGGAGGGATTGTAATGTACTGTGGAAGTGTTTTAACCCTGTATGCCTGTGATTGGTCATTTTACCATTTGTGTCCCGGTCTTCCATCTGGTCCCCTAGGGGAGTGTCCACCAGGTGGAAGACCTGCATAAATACCGGGCAGGTAGCCCCATTAAATCAGACCACTGCTTTACCCTCAACATGGAGCCTTGTCTCGTTCTTGTTGGGATTTACTGTATGCTGCTTCAGACCGATTGCCAGGAGTGTAAACTGTTCGTATGGATTTTCCTGTTCGCCTGTTTGCAGTATTCGTATGGTTCCAATTCGTGAAGTTGAAGCATTCGTATTGTACCGGTTCGGAAGTTTGAAGCATTCGTGTGTTTCCAGTTCGGGTGAATGGTGTTCTGTAGTAGCTGCCTGTGAATCTGGAAGGGAATATCTCCTAAACTGCTTTTAACCCCTTTTATGCCCCGGGGTGCCATTACAAGCTTATACTCAGGGGTGTATTGTGATTATAGCAATCCCCAAGAGTGTAGTTACCCCATGCCCCAAACATGAGCCAAGGCTTCAAGAAGGTCAAGCAGGTCTGTTTAATGCAAGCCAGCACTTACTATTTATACACACATTTAAACCCCCAACAGCCTAATTTACATACAACAGGTTACATAGGGCACTATATTACAAGGAAAGGTGGGGTCAGACAATAGCAAGGGCTGATGGGAGATTAAGGCGGGACAAAGCAGCCAGTTTAAACTGGTCTGGCAGTGTCCCTGGGACAACACCCTGCTGGGGAAACAATAGGACAGGAAAAAGGGGGAGGGGAAGAGGCAAAGACAAGCAATACATTCAGGTACAGAAAAATACTCAATTTTACAAACACCCCAAAAGTACCCCCAAAATCCATGGAAACCCCACAAGAGTCACATCCTCGGATAGACCTGATCTGCATGACCAACATATTCAAAAATCACCCAGATCGGTTCAATGGTTTGGTTTTTCCATGGAAGTCACTTTTTATCATGTCTTTTTGCAGGGCATATAATCTTGGGGCAAGAGACTGGTAAGCAGGCCCCTCCAAGTACCAGTGGCGAGGTTACTTTCGCCAAAAGCTTCTTGCTTCTCTCTCTTGTGGGCACCCACCCACTGGTGCTATCAGCCAATAAAAGCTCCTGAATAGAGAGGACAATAGCATGTCCCCACTCATGAGAAGCTGGTTCTGGTGCCTGAATGGCACCTGAAATTCCTTCTTACAGAACACCAGGCATGTGCAATACCTGCTGAAAAGGGGCAGATTTTAAACTAGCCCCAATTTTTTTTTTTTTTACTTGCCTATATGCTCTCAAGTGAGCTTTTCCAAACTGCTACCAATAAGGGTGGAGGGGCCCTCCAGAAATGTAAGCCCTTAAAAAATTAAAGAGGCACTAACTTTTCATATATTTTTGGCTTGCCACCCTTTCCTGTAGAAAATAATCTTGGTGCTCGGAAACTACTGCACATACATGTTTTTCCTTGCATAAAAACTGATATAGCTCTGCCTTAAGTGCTCCTATGGATTTTAAGTCAAGCATTAGTGAGTAGGATTGCTACACCTGAAAACTTCTTGTGGTAAAATATTTTGTTCCTTAGAAGGTCCAACCTTAGCTGTATACCTATATTCTAAGAATCAATATCACAATCAACCATCTGCAACAATCTTTAAAATAGATACAGCTTGGTTGATTAATATGACTTCCATGCCAATTATATTGCAATTGCAATTATTTTATTATTGGTGATTAGCTTTTGTCTGATACATTTCTATATGTTAATAAAAGTTTAAAATGTTGTGTATTGTCTCTAAACATTATCTCACTTTCATATTGTGAATAGTATACTTTTTTCTATATGGGTTACCGCCCTCTTTTCTCTTTATTGCCTAGAACTTAGTAAGATTAACTCACTCTTATCTCAGCAAATTGTTGGGAATTCAAAGTAGATTTCAAATTTATGACCAAATAGTTAAACTGAAAACATGTGTACATTAACTCCAATTGGGAATTTTATCTTAAAATTTAACTCCGCAATCCACATTTTAGTGACTAACCCTTTAATATTTCCTTATTTATTTGCCTAATAATGAATTCCCTTTTACTGAATGACTATAAAACAGTTTTTGCTAAATATCACTCTTGGAGCATCATCTTTATTACTTGTAAAAGCCTACAGAAATAATTGTTACATACACGTTTAACTTTCTTTTCATTTCATTAGGACTGATTAAGCCATGTGACACAACACATTATAGAAATTATTGAATTATCTTAAAAATGTTATGACTACCAATGCTAAATATTAGACTAGAGTTTTAGATTTAGGCAGGGTAACAGCTAAAACAATTAGGTCAGGGTGCAAAATGGTAGAATGCCTTTATTGCCATGACAACACAAACAAGCTTGTTTATTATTACATTTAAAACTATTGAGAATGGCTAAATAAAATTTTCTCTGCTGGATTGTTATTATGCATTAATTGCAGACATGGTCCAGAGTGACAATTGAGGTACACATATTTTAAGAATAAATCTCATAGTTCTGCATTTAAAAATAATCATGATTTTATGTGACTCATCTATTATATAGTTTATTTTCCATGAACCTACATGCACAACAGTGAGAAGAATGTACACTAGAACAGTTGTTTTTTATTGTCTTAAAAAAAAATAATATCTTAATAAACATTTGTAAATGAAAGCTGAAGAACGCAAAGCATGTGTCTTATAATTTATTTATCCCATCTCCACTAATTAATATTATGATATGGTCCATTGTATAGATATTAAAGGACAGACAAAATTATTGGAAAACCTACATGGCAGCGTAATGTATAGGGGAAATAACTTCCCAGGACATTAGTATTATGTTTAAATATGTATAATAAATATAATTTGTGAGATGTAAAAAATATAATTAAATGTTGAAACTCACACCTCTTTTAGCTCTCTGACAGTCATTGTTATCCTCTCTGACCTTTGCACTTGTCAATCAGCATAGAGAAAACATTAAAGGGACACTATAGTCACCTGAACAACTTTAGCTTAATGAAGCAGTTTTGGTGTATAAAACATGCCCCTGCAGCCTCACTGCTCAATCATCTGCCATTTAGGAGTTAAATCCCTTTGTTTATGAACCCTAGTCACACCTCCCTGCATGTGACTTGCTCAGCCTTCCATAAACACTTCCTGTAAAGAGAGCCCTATTTAGGCTTTCTTTATTGCAAGTTCTGTTTAGTTAAGATTTTCTTATCCCCTGCTATGTGAATAGCTTGCTAGACCCTTCAAGAGCCTCCTGTATGTGATTAAAGTTCAATTTAGAGATTGAAATACAATTATTTAAGGTAAATTACATCTGTTTGAAAGTGAAAGTTTTTTTTCATGCAGGCTCTGTCAATCATAGCCAGGGGAGGTGTGGCTAGGGCTGCATAAACATAAACAAAGTGATTTAACTCCTAAATGACAGTGAATTGAGCAGTGAAATTGCAGGGGAATGATCTATACACTAAAACTGCTTTATTTAGCTAAAGTAATTTAGGTGACTATAGTGTTCCTTTAAGATAAGAGCAGAAGTGAAACCATGTTATTATTTCTCCACATTTGTAATACGTGCCCAGGCTGTGCCTGGACTGAACTGGGTTGTGATGTAATTTACTATATGTATAAATATATAAATTTGAAAACTGAGATTAACGTGAAAGTGAAATTAAAAAAAGTTTACAGATGATTTTAAGTCTCATTTTTGTCATTCAGGCCCTGGAAAATATGACTGTTATAATACACAAGTGTTAGTTACACATTGTCTAAGAGATAATTTAAAAAGTGATAGTCATTTTGCACTGTGAAGACCTTGGTTTGGATTAAGCTGAAGAATAGCACCATAAGATATGGGCATCCTAACTGCTACAATGAGTTGTAGTAATAATTTAGATTTATGTGCCCTTTTAACTGTGAAATATCATGCTGTAACAACATATGCCACAACGTGCATAAGCTGCATCAGAATAAAAATTAGGATAAAAAGTCGAATTAGTAAAAAAAAATGTGTTCTAGGGAGGTAGAGCTTGACCTCCATTGCAGATGGATGTGTAAGTCTGCTGCTCCCATTTTTCTGAGTGGACAATCTGCCACAATCTGCATGTTCCTGCACCAATCCCCTCATGTAAACTACAGGAAACACTTCAAAGATCAATATTTATCACCCACTATTATGGGTGGCCTTAAAAAGAAGGAGCTTACTTCTTTGGTCATCTTCCTTAAGAGGCCTGGAGAACTCTGCCTCAGAGTCAGAGGCAAGCGATACTTCAAGCAAGTCCAATGCCCCTTAGACTAAAAGGGATATACAATGTCTACTACAAGACGCAACTGAATACATTAAGTCCCACACAGCAGCCAAACTCAAAAAACAGTGAGCCTGAAGGATAACATGTCGAGCAGAAACTACAGTTAAGTTGTCATCTCACGGCAACGAGGTAACCCACCTTCAAGAAAAATTAAACTTAGTAGAAGATGACCTCAAAAACGTAATAATCGTTTCAAGAGCAACAACATTCACATCTGTGGCTTTCTGGAATTAATCACTAATGACACTCTGTCTCTCTTCTCTATTGCCAAAGGCCTCCCAACAGGAGCGAACAATAGAAAAGGCCTACTGGACTTCAAGACCTCCAGCTATCAACCCTATATAGCCTTAGCGGTGGGCCCTTTTTATTATTTTTTTTTTATTGTGAAAAAGCTATGTTTCTCCACTAAAGAACACCTCATGGCAGTTGCTCGGGACAACCCTCCGTTGGTTCGAGTTCATGAGATAGTTAACCAATTGGGTTTATGGGGGGGCAAATATATTGACTCCCTTTTTCATTTGTTGTTGATTTTCAATTATTATTTGATTTTCTTATTGATGTTCTTTATATTTCAGTTCTATTAATGTATGCCACTATGAGAGTACATGCTTAAAGATATACACTCCTATTTTATATATATATATATATATATATATATATATATATATATATATATATATAAAAAAAAATACAAACAGTGTTGCACTCACTGTAAAAGATTATCACTGCCTGGTGCTTATCTGGCGAAGAAATGAAGGTAGATAGCAGGATGAAAGTCTGATTGTCCAGACTGAAACGTTGATTTTTAACTTGGAGCATTAAAAGTTAATTTTTATTTGAAGACTAAGTCCGTGGTGTGCTATCTACCTTAATTTCTATATATATACATATATATTTCTTAAATGAGGTTTCTGTATATTGGTAACTTGGTGAGCTGTTTAACGGGTGTATTTTGTTTTTCTTTATTCTTTAGTTTTTTCATTTTGTTATAATTTCTCCATTCATATTACAAAGGTATTACCCTAATATGTCACTGTCCACAACACATTATTAACCCACCTCTGTGGGGTGGCTCCCTGCTCCCCTCAGGTGTGATTTCTCCTCATTTCGGGGTTGAGCCTGTGTTGGGGTGGGCGCCGGGTGCTATGGATCGCTTATGGAGCCTAAACTGGTTTCTAGGTTTAGTTTCAGAGATTGCTATAACTCTAGTTGCATACACTGCACCGGGACCTGGTTTCTAAGGTTATAGCCATTCACCCATCTCATGCCCCTTTGGGAACTATGTTTGGTGAACTGTAAATATTGCTGTTCTGGTGCAGCTAGAGTGCAGGTCATTTGCCCACATTGAATTTCTGTTTGTTTCTCCTTCTTTCTCTTCCCTCTCTTCTTGGGAGGAGTGGACAAGAGAGGCAGCTAAACAAGATTCCAAATAATGGACACTACGTCATGTCCAGGGCCGGACTGGGGATACAAAACAGCCCTGGAAAAAAAAAATCTATGCCAGCCCCATAAGTCATTGCGCCATATATTGTCGCAATATATATATATATATATATATATATATCTTTTTCTAATATAATATATTGGTCCTTTCAGAGTAAAACATTTAATTATACTGTAAGCATACTCACATGCAGACACAGACAATCTCACTGACACACACAAGCTCATTGATACACAGCCTCATAGACAAACAATTTCACTAATATACATAAGCTCACTGACATAAAAACACAAGCTCACTCACTAGCAGGCACACACACACACACATACACATGCAAGCAAGCTCACTAGCAGGCGCACACACACACACAGCTTAATGTAGTGGTTCTGGTGTCTATAGCCTGTCCCTGCAGGCTTTTGAATGTAAACACTGACTTTGCAGAGAAAAGGCAGTGTTTACATTGCTTCCTAGTGACACCTCTAGTGACAGACACTCAGACTGTCACTAGAGGCGCTTCCTGTGTCAGTGCGGATTGGCTGAGATCATCAAGCTTGATGATCTCAGTCATAGAGGCAGAGACCAGCACGACGTTGGAAAAAGGTGAGTAAAACACTATTTTTAAAAACACACACAGACACCACGACTGACACACACACACACACACACCATGACAGACAAAGACACACACACACACCATGACAGACACACACACATACCATGACAGACACACACACCATGATACAGACACACCGTGACACAGACGACACAGACAGACACACAGCATGACACATACAGACACACACACACAGCGTAACACAGACAGACACACAGCGTAACACAGACAGACACACACACAGCGTAACACAGACAGACACACAGCGTAACACAGACAGACACACACACAGCGTAACACAGACAGACACACAGCATGACACAGACAGACACACACACACTGCATGACACAGACAGACACACAGCATGACACAGACACACCGCATGACACAGACAGACAGACACACACCGCATGACACAGACACACACACACCATGACAGACACACACACACACCATGACAGACACACACCATGATACAGCCACAGCATGACACAGACAGACACACAGCATGATACAGACACACACACACAGCATGACACAGACAGATACACAGCATGACACAGACATACACACAGCATGATACAGACACACACAGCATGACACAGACAGATACACAGCATGGCACAGACAGACACACAGCATGATACAGACAGACACACAGCATGATACAGACACACACACAGCATGATACAGACACACACACAGCATGACACAGACACACACACACAGCATGACGCAGACACACACAGCATGACACAGACAGACAGACACACACACACACACAGCATGACACAGACACATACACACACCATGACAGACAGACACACACACAGCATGGAACACACACACAGCATGACACACACACACACACTCCCACTGACATACATATTTTTTAGTACCTGTAGGTGGGCAGACTGGTAGCTGTGCTGGCGGCCGCAGGGAGAACTTGAAATGCGGCCGCAGGGGAAGCTCTTAATAAGGCCGGGAGCAGGCTCTTCTGGGGGAGCAGGCTGTTCTGTCTCTGCTCCCCCTCCCTCGCGCGCAGCTTAATGAGACCGGAGCCGGAATATGACGTCGTATTCCGGCCCCGGTCTCTTTCTAGCGCGTGAGGGAGGGGGAGCAGAGACAGAACAGCCTGCTCCCCCAGAAGAGCCTGCTCCCGGCCTCATGAAGAGCTTCCCCTGCGGCCGCCTTTCAAGTTCTCCCTGTGGCCGCAGGTCACGCCGGCCCCAGGTGCCGACGGCCCACCGGGAAATTTCCCGGTATCCCGGTGGGCCAGTCCGGCCCTGGTCATGTCTCCCAATTGACTCATTATCAACCTTTAAAGGGACACTATAGGCATCCAGACCACTTCAGCTTATTAAAGTGATCTGGGTGCAGTGTCACAGTACCCTTAATCCTGCAGTGGTAAACATTGCCATTTTTTATAAACTGCAGTAATTACCTGCCAGTGTTAACTCTACCTCTAGTGGCTATCTAATAGATAACAACTAGAGGGACTTCTGGGTCTTTTTTTGATATTTGGTTGCCTAGCTCACAGTAGATATCCTCATGCTATGCATGAGGACATCCAGTGTCACCCAATACCCCATAGGAAACATTATACAATGTTTACCCATGAGGGAAGTGGGGGAGGGGCACTATAGGGAGCTATTTTAATTTTTTTTTTACATTTTATTTTTGCAAGTGGTGTTACATGTCAGAGAAACTTTTAAAGCATAGAATAGTGCAGAAATATTTGGTTACAGTTACAATTTTTACATTTCGTACACCTGTTTTGTTTTGTTTTTTATATGAAGCTAGTCAAATACGTTAACAAAAATGCGTCTCACAACAAGCGTGCAACAATAACTTGTAGTCAGGGAAACTATGTTTGTGTTATGCGCCCTGTGGTTGTGTGGAATAGGCCTGTCTTGTCACATTCGGGTGTGAATGACTAAGTCCGTCGCTATAGTTTGTTGATATAAAGGGAGACTGGTAGTCATCTGTAGAATGTGCTCTCGTTTCTCGCCTATGGTCAATTAGGGTCATCTCCCAGTCAGTATGTCAAGGCCCTAGGATCAGCCCTGGGTTGTGGAAGTTGATCTGAACCCCTAAACTATGGGGTAATGGGGGGGAGGGGGTTTGTAATGGGCTAGTCGTCAATGAGAGTCTTTGATGGTATTCTTCAAATTTTGGCACATACTTTTTCGGGTCAAGTAACTCGTGGGATAGGTGTGTTGCTTAGTGTGGGGGGTGTGGGGAGAGGAGATGCTTTTCTGTTGATTTGTTCTTTCATGTCACGGCATTCAGTCCACTTCTTGGTGCAAAGGGCGTGATGTTGTCCACGTCCCCGGGTGCTGGTGGTGGCTTATGCCCCCTGCTCCCGTGAGCCAGTGTCCAATCCTATCGCTGCAAGGAAGGTGGTGTCTTCTGCCACGTCTGTGGCCTTGTGTTGCTTGCCGTGGCCTTGTGTTGCTTGCCGTCTTTGATGACTGTAAGGGCCTTAGGGGTAGTCCATTTATAAGGCATTCCTGCCTCTTGAAGTCATGTTGTTATGGGTTTCATGGTTTTCCTCCATAACAAGGTGGAGCGATGTAGATCATGGAAGATCGATATTTTTTTGTGATTCAAAGTCCAGAGGTGATCTATCCTGGGCTACTCTCATCAGTGCTTGTTTATCTTGTCGTGTCCTGCAGCGCAGGATTATGTCCCTTGGGGCTGTGAATGTTGCCTTAGGGGATTTGGCGATGCGGTATGCACCGTCGGTTACAAATTGTTTGGCTTGTTTTGCTGGAAGCAGTGTGTTTACTAGCCTAATATAGTGGGGAAGTTCTTCTGCCCCCACGTTATCTGGGACCCCTTTTATCTTCAGTTTCTTCTGGCGAGTTCTTTCATCCAGGGCATCCACTTTCAGTGTCAGGGTGGAATAAAGTGCTTGCAGTTGCCTGACCGAGTCTCCCATTACTGTCAGATTGTGTTGTAGGTCGGTGATGTTTGTTTCGGAGGTTTAGAAGCGGGTTGTGACCGCTTGTACTTGTGCCCGTACCGCAGCCATGTCTGCTGCGAACAACTGCTGTATTTTGACAATTAGGTTAATGTCTAGCTTTGTCGCTGGGACCAGGTTTGCTGGGGTAGATGTGGCTGGGAGCATATTTGTGGGAGACCATGGGGTGTCTGCCATCCTCCCCTCTGCTTCCTGGGTGTCAGAGGCCTCAGCTGTGGCCTGGTCTTGCCCCCTGTGCTTGGGTGGGAGTTGGAGCAGAGTATCTATGTCTTGTGTTTTCCCTGGTGTATGTACCTGGGGTTTTGGGGTTTTCTTTCCCATTGCTGCCAGTTCTTGGGGCTGTTCCTCTTGGTCCTTAGGTGTCAGCCAGTCCTGATCCCACCAGGCCGCAAAGGCATTCGTCGCTGTTTTCTGGCTGGCCGCGTGGGAGGCCTTGTGGGGCCGGCATTTTGTTTCGCGCCCGTCGGCTGAAAGAAAGGCATTAGTGTTTGCCTCACCCGCTCCTGCAGCCGTTGCTTGGCCCCAGGTGAGTCGATGGCTTTCAGGGGTATGGATATTTGGCGGGTTTCGCCATTAAAATTGCAGAGCTCCCAAAATGGTGTCTGTGCCGGATCGCCGCTAAGCCCCGCCCCCCTATAGGGAGCTATTTTGCCAGCAAAACAACTTTTTTGTTTTTCTGGCACTATAGTTTCCTTTTAAGGTTTAATGACAATCCCTTTGTTATACTTAAAATATTGAATGTGTTGCTGGCTAATTTTAGAATTCTATGTTACGTGCATCATTACCTGCACTTCATGTATTTTTAATATTGTGTTCTACATCACAGGGGTTCACTCACATGAGGAAGCTTGAGGACTTGGGATAAGGAACAATTTTTGTTTTATTTTTCTCTCCCTTTCGATTTTTGACAAGTGCCTGGTCACCTTTCCACGACTCTCCCTTTACACTCATTCATTCATTGGACAGGAATTTTCTCTTCTTGTCTTCCCTGTCCAGTGAATAGCCCCCTTACTTGGTCTGGCACTTGTAGAGTAAGGCCAGACTTTATTCCTACTTTCCAATATCTTGACTTGCTTCCCCTTTTCTTTGGAAGATGGCACTTATCTCTCCTCCCCCCGCCCCCTTTCTTCTTAACATGGTTAAATCGACCTTTATTGGGACCATCAGTTGGTCTGATCACATTGAATTCGTTCTTGCGATTACTCTCTCTCACACAATGAAAACCTGGTCCTGGCATCTCAACTCAACACTTCTACATAATCCACACACTAAAGAAATTTATACAGCTCTAAAGGAATACTTTACCCTGCATAACGACTCCGTAACCTACAAAGGCGTACTCTGGGTGGCAACATTATCTGTATAGCTTCAGTTTATAAAGCTAAGAAATTAGCAAAAAAAAAAAAAAACACAAATTGAATTACGTACTCTGAAAGCTAAGTGTAAACAAAACCATTCACAACTCAAATTTTGAATTGCCAACAGACCCTTAGGGCTATTATGTCCAAATATTCTACTAAAGTCTAAAACAAAGGCTATCTCAAAAGAATATTGACAAAATCATGTCCCCATGGCTTATATTGCATAATTATTCAGAGAAAATACACACAGTTGTATGACCATGACCCATTCTTATGCCAAAACCCAGAACATGCACGCTTTCTTATAACTCAATATCTCAACTCTTTTTCGATGCCTACATTGTCCACAGAAGCTGCTACTATACCAACCTCCCTGATCACCGCAGAAGAAATAACTTCAACTCTAAAATTCATTAAACCTAACAAATGGGACTATATTACAAAACATTTTCACACACACTTTATTATTTACAATGCTAACCAAAATTTGGCTTTCCACAACACTTTTTAAATGCTTTAAAAGTTCTTTACTCCATTCCAATGGCAAATCTCATGATTCCCCACACAGACCTTCCCACAATGGAACCCGATAAGGGTGTCTCCGATCCTCGTTGCACTATCCTTTGAACCATTACTCTAGACCTTATGGACTGAAGATGCCATTAAAGGGCTCTTTGTACGACGAGAAGAATACAAAACTGTCGCATATGCTAATGCCATATTGTTGACATTGACAGAACCCCTGATTTTTTTCTGCCACACTTACTGGCCCGCCTATTCTACAATATCAGGTTACAAACTCAATCTTGACAAAATAGAAGCCCTACCATTAAATATCCCTGACCCAATCTTAAATTATCTCAAAGTGCAGTACCCTTTTTATTTTAACACGCATCGCATTCACTACATAGGCATACACCTCCTGGCCAATCTAGACTGAACATAAAAACTTTACTATATTCTGTTACTAGAATTAGCTTTCCAGGATCTGAAAAAAATTGAGGGATTTGTCGATTTAATGGCTGGGCATACAAATGTTTCTGGGCCAATAAGAAAGCAAGAATCAAAAGAGCAACAACGTGTATCCTGAACAGAGCAAGGCAATCAGTTGTTTCCTTTAGCAGAATTGTCGCAATTCGCTCCCATCACCACCTTCGATTATTTTTGCCATCTACAGATGTGCAGCTTTTTGGACACCCCCAATAATAAAAAAAAAAACAGGGACCACCTCCCTCGACACTTTTAAGAAGACATACATGCAGTGCTCAATCCAAAAGGGCCAGATCTCCAAATTTCACTCATCACTCCTGATTTGACCTCTGGAGCTTTATCCTATGTATCGGCTTGGAAGATGGACCTGGTCCCACCTGAGGACCTTTCGGATTGGGGGGATAAATGGGAAGCTACGGCTTCTATCTCGATATGTGTAAATCATAACAGACAAATGGGTCATTCTGACTAAGATCTATGTTGGAAGGGCTATGGCCAGAAAGGAACTTCTCTCCACCTATGGTGGGAATGAGCATATGTTTCTCCACTTTAGCTTTCTGTCTCCCAACTTACTTCTAGATTATAGCACACATATCTCCCATTGGACTCCTGGATCTGGTTACCCTCCAAGCCCTATAGTGACCGTATAGTTACCAGGGCTCACAATAAAATGGTATCCAAAATTGCACCAGCTACCATAAGAACAATAGCGGAGCAATGGGGAAAACTTTAACACACCCATCATTGGGGCAGTGTTGGGCAGAATCAGAGAGTGCAGTGAAGATGGACTGGTTCTCAGCAGTGATACATGACATTTCCAATTTTTTTTAAATAAAATTTGGGATTTTTGGTTTCTAGAATATGGTAATATTGATTAATACATATAAAAAGAGAAATTTAAGGTGATCACACCTGATATCTCCCCTACCCCTTTCATTTTCTCCTCTCCCTATTTTTTGTCAAAAGTATAAATAGATTCCCACCCTTTTATTCCCACCCTTTATTTTTTTTCTCATTTTTTTTCTTCATTCTCACCATACTCTCTCTAATTCTCCACTCTCTCATTTACTGCCATGCAAGATTTACTTTACATGGCTTCCAAGGGCAGCGAACTGCAATTAATTCTGCATATTTATATATAGAATAACATTTGTCGTCTACCCAATGGACTGATAAGAAAAACATTTACTTACCTACATGACTTGTTTAACAGTGATGTGTTTAGTTTTTTTTTTTGTATTATAAATTTTGAGTTTTCAATATTTAAAACAGTTTTCATATTTGAAACAATTTTGCAACAGTCTTCACATATGTATAGAATTTTTAAAACAGTTTTCACATATGTATAGAAGGAAACAGTGGTTACATTGGATAAGTATATCACACTTCCTGGAACTGCTTACATTATTGAGGTAGCATTTAGGAAACTTAATGCAATATCATAATATTTAGATACATAACTATAACCCGCTGTGACGTCTACCTCTTGTAAACTTGTCTATTGTCAGTTTAGGCTCGACCAATGTTCCTTATCAAAATGTGAAGAGAGAAACTGGTGGTGGGGGAAGTGAAGGGTGGAGGGTGTTGGGGGTGGAGGGGCTGGGGGATTGGTTCTGTATCAGGGACTGATCTCTATCCAGTGCCCTTCTTGACTATTTGCTCGTATGGGCTGCTTGTCGCCAGGCATCCTATTTCTTCCACGCTGTTTGCCAGAACTTGCTGCCTGTCCTTAGCTGCCTTGTGGCTGTTTCGTAGGATTTGGTGATTTCCACCAGGTCTAGACATTTGTCAGTGTCCGGGGTGTTTGCATTGAGCCACATTTTGCTTATGGACATGAGAGCTGCGATAATGATATGGTATATAAGATACAGGTCAACCTTTTGCAATTTTTGAGGTAATGCTAGTAGCAAGTAAGTTTCTGGTGAGAATGGTATGGCAGTTCCTGTGGATTCTTTAATGGTATGAGAGATGCCATCCCAGAAGGGTTTTAGTTTTGGGCATGTCCACCATATGTGGAGCATCGTACCCGGCTCCTTGAGACACCTCCAGCAGGCCTTCGATTTCTGTCTATCGTATTTGTGTAGTTTAGTCGGTACCATGTACCAGCGGTATAACACTTTCCTACTGGTCTCTATATGAGACGTGTTCAGTGTTAGGTGTTTGTGAGCAAACAGAATTTTTGACCAGTCTTCGTTGGGTATTTCTGTGTTCAACTCTTGTTCCCAAGCTCGCACAAAGTGTAAAGTTTTAGGTAGTGCTTGGGTTCTGGATAGTTTATATAGAAGAGATAGTAGTTTTTGCGGTTACTTATTGGTTACACATATTTTTTCTATCAGTGACAGGGTATTGTCCTGTTGATGTGTCTTATCTATAGTGACGTGTTTCCGCACCCACGAGTGCAGTTGTAAATAAGCAAAATAGGCTCTAGGGGGCAAATCAAATGTTTTAGAGAGCGTGTCATAGGTCAGTAAGTGGCCATCCAGCATTATCTGGGATAGACATTTGATCCCATGGTTATGCCATTGACCGTGATCAAATCCAGGGATAAGGACGTGTAGCGCTTGGAGTTGCAGTGCCGGGGAGATATATGAGGCTGGGTATTGTTTTGTGACATATTTATCCCATACCGCGAGTGCTGCTGTGGTGGGGCAGGCATTCATATATCGTGGCCTTTTATGTTTGGGAATCCAGGCCAGGGTGGACAATGGCAGTCCGCTAGTGTGCACCATTTCGATTTGGGGCCATGGCGGCGGTGTAGTGTGGTGGAAGGTCGCTATGAGGGCACTCATGAGGGGCGCTGTATAGTATCCCATGATCTCTGGTGCCCCCATCCCTCCCTCTTTAAAGCGTTTATACATGGTGGTCGCTGCCACTCTAGAGCGTTTCCCTCCCCAGATAAACCTATTTAGTAAGCGTTGGGCTTCAGTAAAAAATTTCTTTGGCAGGTGGATTTGGAGTGTTCTGAATAGGTATTGTAGCTTGGGTAGTATCATCATTTTTGCTGCCGCTATCCTACCTGTCCAGGAGACATATTTACCCTTCCAGCTGTGCAGTTGTTGTTTGATATTATTAAGTAATGGAAGGTAATTTACTTTGTACAGCTTTCTAGTTGTGGGTGTGAGGTGAATTCCTAGGAATGTCAAGTGATCTCGTCTCCAGTCATATGTGTATTTATTTTGTAAGTTAATGAATTGGTCCGCGGTAAGATTAAGGCCCATGGCTTGCGTCGTACTGATGTTAAGTTTATAGTAAGAACAGTTGCTGTTTTAGTATATTTTGGAGTTGCGATAGTGAGGCATCAGGGTGCGATACGGTGAGCATCACATCATCGGCAAACAGGGTGATCTTGTGCGTCTTCCCCCCTATTGTTATTCACTTGATGTCGGGGGAGTCCCTTATCCGTTGTGCTAGGGGTTCTAATGCTAGTATGTATAATAGTGGAGAGAGCGGGCAGCCCTGCCGAGACCCGTTGGAGATCTGGAATGATTTGGAAATAAAGCCTCCATTAGCTATTTTTGCTGTGGGGTTATCGTACAACGCTGATATTAGTGCAACTAGGCTCTCTGGGAAAGCAAACTTCCTCAATACTGCCTTCAGGTATCCCCAGTGTAGCCTGTCGAATGCTTTCTCAGCATCTAACGACAGTGCCACACTGGGTTCCCCCGATGTCTGGATGTTGTGGAGAATGTTAACAAGTTTCCTGGTTCCATCCGAGCCTTGCCGGCCTCGTACAAACCCCACCTGGTCGTCCTGAATTAGTCTGGGAAGAATTGTTCCTAATCTGTTGGCGTATATCTTGGCTAGTATTTTTAAATCCGTATTTAGGAGCGATATAGGTCTTAAATTCTGGCATTTGTGTGGTGGCTTCCCAGGTTTTGGGAGAGTGGTTATGTGGGCCAACAACATCTCTTGCGGTATTTTGCCCGTCTGGAGGATAGCATTGTAGAGTTTCTCTAGTGCAGGGGTTAGGATGTGAGAAAAGGTTTTGTAATAGGCATTGGTAAAGCCATCTGGGCCCGGAGACTTCCCCTTAGGGAGTGCATTGAGTGTGCTTTTTATTTCGGTCTGAGTGATGGGTTCTTCTAAGAAGGACCGGTCTACTTGCATGAGTTGTTGTGTGCGGGCTTCTGCCAGGAAAGTGTTGATG
Organism: Pelobates fuscus; assembly: GCF_036172605.1. Lineage (NCBI taxonomy): Eukaryota > Metazoa > Chordata > Amphibia > Anura > Pelobatidae > Pelobates > Pelobates fuscus. The sequence continues at coordinate 66,257,523 of NC_086329.1, read as the reverse complement.
TCCGAGATAAGTGGTTGGTATGTATGTTCATCCTTTTTTAGGTTGTATAACGCGTCGTAATAGTCTGCTAACATGTCATGGATGTCACAGGGGTTGTACACCTTGTTTCCTAGTGGGTTGATAAGAAACGGTATTTTTGAATTTTGTCTTTTTTGCCGCAAGAGGGTTGCTAAGGCTTTCCCTGCCCTGTTTCCCTGTGTGTGGATGTTTTGTCCCTGAGTTGTCTCATAAGAGTTATGTAGTTTGCCTTTGCCTGCTTATGTAGTTAAGATGCCTGGCTGATCATGAGACCGCGGATGAATGCTTTATGCGTCAGCCACGTCGTGGCTAAAGGGACATCAGGTGTGTTCTTTATAGCGAAGAACGATTCAATTTCCTCCGTGAGTTTAGCTGTAAAGTTAGGGTTGTGTAGAAGAGCTTTGTTCATGCGCCACGGCGATGATATGCGGGATTGGAATTGGTCTGTAAAGGTCAGCATTACTGGGGCATGGTCAGACCAAACTATGTCTCCTATCTCACTTCGTAGGTCGGTTGGCAGTATGTCACCTGAGACGAATATAAAATCAATTCTAGAGTATGTTTTATGTACGGAGGAGTAAAAGGTGAATTCCCCATCATTCGGGTGTTGTGCTCTCCACACATCATATGAATTGTGTTCCATAAGGAGTTTTACTAAGGCTGTGGCCTGTTTGCTTATCTTTTTACATCTTGAGGACTCGGCTGTCTGCGTGGTATCCAGTCTGGGCTGCATGACGTGGTTTAGGTCACCACAAAGAATTGTGGAGGAAGGGTATGTATTGGGAATCTTGTGTAAAACTTTCTGGAGGAAGTTCCTCTGGTCAGTATTGGGGCTATATATCCCCACTAGTGTGTATAAGGCGCTGTTGATTTTACAGTGCATTATTAAATAGCGGCCCTGTGTATCTTTTTTAAGGTTTAGGAGTTCAAATGTGACAGTGGCGTGAATAAGGAAGGATACACCCCTAGATTTGGATGAATAGGTAGAGTGGTATTGTGTTGGATAATCCTTGCTCGCAAATATGGGTACCCTATTGTGTACAAAATGGGTCTCCTGTATGCACAATATGTCTGATTTGGTGCAGTTTGCGTCTTCAATGAGGAGCCTCCTTTTGTGTGGTGTATTTAAGCCTCGGGTGTTAATAGTCAATATCTTCACCATTTGTGATTAAGTACGGAGCAATGCTGTAAAGAAAATGGGGTGTTAGACTCTCTTCCCCTCTATATTGAGGAAGGGTCCGTTGTAGTGTTAATGTTAACAATTGAGGTAGGCAAGGCTCAAGCCCAGTATGATGTAGTAATATGGGGGCGGATAAGTGGCGATGCTGGGCAGGATTCTTATTTGTCCCTTTAGAGGTTTGTAGCCGATCACTGGCATCGTGGGGTGGGGAAGATGAACTAGGGGAAGAATTTAGAACTATATACAGAGTGTCTTGCGTGGAGACAGTATGTGGTTGTACCACATCCAGGAGGTGGAGGAGAGAACTCTCTACCATAAGCGTGGCTATTTGGGCACCCATGTGTACCGTAATGAACTGCATCCACAGTGTAGGGAGTGCGCCGTAGCGTATTTGCACGTCTGGCGCCTTTTCACTGACCCAACTCTGGCCGGATATGGGGTGGTCCCAGTCAGTGTTTGGTCAATCTATACGGCTCCATCAGGAGATCCATAATGGGGCCATATACGGCTATACGCCGGGGTTACCTAGTCAGTACCGGCCTGGTTCCGGCTCGTGTTCGTGTAGAAACCCAGTGTCCCACATTATACACATCCCACCATAAACACATATGTAGGCAACAGTTTCACCCATTAGGTTCGACTAACACTCCTATCACTAGCATCCCCCCTACAATCCCACCCCCTTTACCCATTTTAATAAAAAATAACCCCTCCCCTGCCAATTGATCACTGACTACAGTGATCAATTGGCAGGGATTACATTTTACTGTCATTTGATTTTGTTTTTTAACCCCTGAGGGTTAATTATTATTTTTCATAACCCTCGGGGGTTAAATTTATTTTATTAATTAATTTAAATATTTTTAAATTATATATTTAGCTAACTGGGGTGGGTGGAAGTTAGTGGGGAATTTGGGGATTTTGAGTTAGGCTAACTAGGGGTTAACGTTAAAAAAGGTTTAAAATAAGCTTTAACCCCTTAAGGACCAAACTTCTGGAATAAAAGGGAATCATGACATGTCACACATGGCATGTGTCCTTAAGGGGTTAAAAAGTTAAAAATTACTTTTTAAAATATTTTTTTAATAACGTTTAAGTAAAAAATAAAAAAGACACCCGCCTTTACCCAGTCCAAATAAAAATTAACCCCTTCTCTGCCAGTCGATCACTGCCTACAGTGATCAAAATACAGATCACAGTATTATACTGCGATCTAATTTGTTTTAACCCCTGAGGATTAATTTTTATTTATTTATTAACTCTCAGGGGTTCAATTTATTTAATGAATTTAAATATTTTATAATTATATATTTTGCTAGCTGGGGTGGGTGGAAGTTATGGGCAAATGGGGAATTTACAGTTAGTGCTGCTTACTGCTAGGTAGGGGTTAACAGTAAAAAAAAAAAAGCTTAGAAAAATGTTAAACCTGTAAAAAAAAAAGTTTTAAGAAAGTTTAGAAAGTTTTTTAAAAAATAATAAGCAAAACAAAAGTTTACAAACTAGTTTTAAAAAGTTTAAAAAAGTAAAAAAATACTCATTACCACTACACAAACTAGAGAAAAAATGATCCCACGCTAAGGTTCAAAATATGCCTTTTGAATTACCCCAGGGTGTATTCTTTAATAAATAGTATGTGTTTGGGGGGAAGTTTCAATAACCAACCATCTAAACTACTCCTAAATGGAACATGGACACAGCGTAAAACTTAATAGTTAGAAAAAAACTGAATGGCTGCGTCTCAAATGTGCCCCTTCAACATTCACATATACCTGACAAAGGTACATACGGGGGTATTGCTGTACTCAGACGACATAGCTGAGCAACATATGAAGTATTATACAGTCATAGCACACATAGGGTTTGCAAAATATACTGCGCTAACTCACTTTGTGTGTCAAAAAGGCAGAAAAAAATGCTTATTACCACTACACTTTGTACAAGCTAGCGGAAAAATGATCCCATGCTAAGGTTCAAAATATGCCTTTTGAAATACCCTGGGATGTCATCTTTAAGAAATGGTATAGCTTTATGGGGTATGTGGTTTATATAGCCTGGTAAAATACTCTAAAATGGGACATGGGCAGAGCGCAAAAATTTAAAGTTTGAAAAAAACTGGAATGGCTATGTCCCAAATGTGCCCCTCCAATGTCCACATATACCTGGCAAATGTACATACGGGGGTATTGCTGTACTCAGCCAACATAGCTGAGCAACATACAAAGTATTTTAAAGTCGTAGCACACATAAGGTTTGCAAAATATACTGTGCAAACTCACTTTGTGTGTCAAAAAGGCAGAAAAAACGCTTATTACCACTACACTTTGTACAAGCTAGCGGAAAAATGATCCCACGCTAAGGTTCAAAATATGCCTTTTGAAATACCCTGGGATGTGTTCTTTAAGAAATGGTATGCCTTTATGGTGTAGTTGTAATATGTAGCCTGCTCAAGTGCTCCAAAGTGGAACACGGACACATCAAAACCCTCCATGAAAATTCACACTTAAAAACATAAACTTGTCACGTCTCTTTTACAGCACTGTAACTTCACAAAATATTGCCAAAGACATACAATGGGGGTTTCATTTTACTCAGAAGACTTAGCTGAGCATAATTTGGGAGGTTTGAACTTAGTGGCACATATGAAATATACAAAAGGCCCAGCAAAAATGTAATCTGTATGTAAAAAATATTTTTTTACCACATACTTTGGCATATATTGGTGAAAAAATGGGGGCATGTTAAGGCACAATATGCACCATATGAGATACCCTGGAGTGTCTACTTTTACAAATGGTAGGCCTTTGTGGGTTTTTTTTGAACAGTCAAACTGTTATAATACCCCAAATGGAAGCATTGGCTCATTAAATCCGTCTCTCAAAATTCTACTGTGAATACTGAAAAGGACAGGCACTGTAGCTTCACGAAATAGTGCCAAAGACATACAAAGGGGGTGTCATTTTACTCAGCAGGTGTAACTGAACACAAAATAAAACTTTGTAAAGGAATAGCACACACCAACTTTACAAAATACACATGAGAAGTTCTTTGTTGTGCCAAAAACCAAAAAAAAAATCAATTTTTCTCCAATATTTAGCAGAGGTTGGCGGTGAAATGACTACGTAGAAAGTGTCAAAGCAACCTTAGGTAAATAGCCTGTGATGTCTACTTTATATAAATATATACTTTTGTGTGGCAATTTTGTTTTCTTTTATGGCTATTAAGCTTACAAGACAAACATACCAAATTTTAAAATTGCTCCACATTAAGTTTATTTTACTCCTTGTGCTTTGTGACCTGTAACTTCCAAAAAAAAACTTAAAACCACAGACACATTATATATTCTGTAAATCAGTACAACTAAATGAATTTATTTTGAATTGCTTTCTTTAACCTGCACTAATTATGCACACATTATTATTGCAAAAACTGTAAAACAAAACATTTTTGTTTATTTTTTTGCATTTTTCTGTATTTTTTTTGATAATAAAAAGCATTTATACATAAATATGTTACATCAAATTAAAGCCCTTTCTGTCCTTTATAAAACAGTATATAATGTGTCAGTGCAATAAACGAGAGAGATGCAAATTGCAGTTGAACGCAAACAGCAAGAAAATGCAAAAAATGCTTGTGTCATTAAGAGTAAGACAAGCTTCTGAAGCTGTGTCCTTAAGGGGTTAAAGGGACACTATAGTCACCTGAACAACTTCAGCTTAATGAGGTTGTTCAGGTGAGAACTATAGCTCCCTGCAGCCTTTCTCATGTAAACACTGTATTTTCTGAGTAAATACAGTGTTTACATTGAAAGCTAGGAACACCTCCAGTTGCAGTCGCTCAGAGTGAACCAGAGGGACTTCGGAGTTGATGGAGGCATAATATGCCTCCATCCACTCAGATCTCCTGTCAGCAGAGCACAGGGCAGCACTGTGGACAGCATCCTGTAATTCAGTGTCTCCTCCCTCTGCATGCAGACACTGATCTCTCCTCATAGAGATTCATTGATTCAATTAATCTCTATGAGGAGATGCTGATTGGCCAGGGCTGTGTTTGAATCATAAAATAAAGAACAGTATCAGCGCTTGGTTAATTTACCCCTATATTGCATATAGGGATCAACTATAAAGATATGTAAAACAGAAGAGTTCCAATTCCAGTCTTAATGTGGGTGTTTTCAAATGTCCGTAGGGATTTGATAGTTGTAACAGTAAACTTTGTCTTTATATGTATCCAACCTTCAATAAAGAAGATACTGACATAGCGTAATATAGTTACAGTATTTTATTTCCCACTTGTGGTCTACAGTATGTGGGACAAACGAAACGCATGCTTAAGACCAGATTGGGATAACATATATATAATATTAATAGAAAATTTGAAAAACATTCACTGTCAGAACATTTTAATATATACCACAAAAGTATTCCAGCATCCTATTGTGGAATCCAAAGTATTAAAGTCCCTTGCAGGGGGGGAGATTTAGTCAAAAGTTTGATCCATAGAGAAACTTATTGGATTTACACGCTAAAAACCCTGGCTCCATTTGGACTTAATGCTGAAGTGGAAATAGCACACATTTTATAATTTAATATAAGAAATGGAGATAGGTTTTTTTAATAGGATTTACAGCTTGTATTTTTCAATAGGATTCATAACTTATATTCTTAATATGATTTATAGCTTACTTTTTTTAGAGAACCCTTTTCCAATTTTTGATTTTTATTGTTTCATGTATATATTTTTTCGGATATTTTTATATGATATTGTAACATGGGAGACATCCCTGGTTGGATATTTAGGACAAATAGGCAGATCCAATTTTACAGAATTAAGGTTTGTACCTTTAAGCATGAATATAAGGATGTCTGCACATATTCTTTGCCAGAAATATACATAGATAATAGGAGCTTTTTTTGGCACTAATGTATTACTTTATTTCAACTGTTATTTTGGTTTTGAATAACATATAGAAATAAGGATAACGAAACTAAATAATGACGAGAAAATAGAGAAATACAAATAATATACTTTCTCACTGCACGCAAGATCAGGACTTGACTGTATCGTCAGGTATATGAGACTGTGTTGATCTAAACTATATGTTGTTATGAACTATTTACGATGTTTAGAAACTAATCTATAACATATCAATTTAAGATTCAGATTGACTATTCTGTAGCTGTGGAAAATTAAAGGAATGTAGATTGTTTATTATATAATTTTTTTATTGTATAAAAGATCTGAATCTGATCCATTCACCATGTAAAACTACATTGATCGAAACTATTTGTTAAAATTATCTGCTATAACTCATTACCTATTATATGTAGGAATTGATCTATGTTATACCGACTAATGTTTTAATTGTGTAATTTTAACTGGTTAATTATAAGCTGCTACGAACTGCATTAACAACTGCAAAATATGGAGATATATAGAAGATTCGTATGTATTAGACAAACTTCTTGACTTTCAATGAATGATTTTTTAATTGAATGACATTTATATGGAACCACAATCCCCCAGAACACTGTATCTTGAGAAAGCTCGTTGGAATGAGTGAAACGCGTAGATCGTGTTTCTGGCGGGATTTTTGAATTTGGAGTGTTTGCAGCAGTACCGGTTGTTTGGCGTTTTCCGTGAGGACTAATCCGTGTGCACAGGACCGGTCCAGAATTGAACATCAACGGAGCGGTAACCATCTATCCACCAACCAATACTCTGTATCACCAAATGCTTTATTGTGAACCTTAGAAATAAGTTTCACCACTTTACACTGTAACATAAGAGTTCTTCTTATGGGGGGGGGGGGGGGGTTTCGTATTCAAACACAGCCCTTGCCAATCAGCATCTCCTCATAGAGATGAATTGAATCAATGAATCTCTATGAGAAGAGATCAGTGTCTGCATGCAGAGGGAGGAGACACTGAATTACAGGATGCTGTCCACAGTGCTGCCCTGTGCTCTGCTGACAGGAGATCTGAGTTGATGGAGGCATATTATGCCTCCATCAACTCTGAAGTCCCTCTGGTTGCGACTGCAACTGGAGGTGTTCCTAGCTTTCAATGTAAACACTGTATTTACTCAGAAAATACAGTGTTTACATAAGAGGCTGCAGGGAGCTATAGTTCTCACCTGAACAACCTCATTAAGCTGAAGTTGTTCAGGTGACTATAGTGTCCCTTTAAAGACCATCTACTCATAGATAAATGCAATAAACATTGGTGCCATGCTTGTTCTGTTGAAGTTGCTTCTTTTGTAGATAGGGGCGCTCTACGGGTACTGACGTTGCCCTCACTTTGTAATCCAAGAAATGGTGTTGCCCTGTAGCTGTCCTTCTGGGCTGTGGAAATGATCCCGCCGCTTGCCACCAATTGTAACGGACCGTTTTGCTTACCAGAGGTTAAAAACCGTTTAGGCGATAATCCCCTTCCAGATAGACAAGCAGCTACTGCAATCACCAATCTCCCGAACTGCAAACTGCATGAATTCACCAACTCCCGAACAAGAGACACACGAACACTGGAAGCAGCCGAACAGGAAAAGCCCTATGAACAGCGTACACTCCTGGCAATCGGCATGCAATCAAATTCCCCCCCAAGAATGAGACGACACTTCACTTTGAGGGTTAAGCAGGAACTAATTTACTGGGGCTACCTGCTCAACTTTTATGCAGGTCTCCCACCTGGTGGACACTCCGCTAGGGGACCAGATGGGAAACTGGGAAACATATAGGACACTGACCAATCACAGACATACACCTTTAAATCCCACAATGCATTACAATCCCTCCTCTCTGGCCTGGAGATAATTGGGAAGTAATCCAATTACCTCCAAGGACAGAGGCAAACCCCATTACACACATGGCAGACAAAAAGACACAAAATTACCTACTGATACATTAAGTACATAAAACATATACATTCTACATATCCCCAGATAGCTTAGATCTGAGTGCACATTATTACCGAATGGCGCTCAGATCACATACATACAGTCCAATCGCCATGGAGCCAAAGTCTTTCACATAGTCTTTCATTACACGAATGGCCTCCATGGCTTAGCTATCTGGGGTAACACATTCACATGTCCAAAGTACCAAATGAGCTGGTGTTCGACCCCATGAGCACGAATAGGAACCAGGGGCGGACGGCTCAGCGGTGTTCGCGCCGATAAGTGTCCCTTTTCAGTTCCATAGTTTGAGCGCTTAACACCGCTGGCCGTTCGGGACTTGTAAAATGGCCGCTGCCACGTGTTCGGCAAACGAACAAAGGCCACCCAGCGTTCGTCAATTAAGCTGCGGTCGAATGGTGGAACACTCCAGCTCCCAGGTGGTCCATCGTTCAGTAGTTTGGTCGGTAGCTGGAATCCACCGAACACCCCGGCAGAAAGGCACGAATAAGCCTTTCTGCAGGGAAAATAAAAGGTTTTACCTGCATGGCCATAGTCCAAAGGGAGCCGGCGAGCAACCAGGCTCCTCCAGTGGACAGTGGCGAGGTTGGTTTTGCCACACCCCCAGGGACCAGCAGGTCCACTCCAGTCCTCTCCATGGAGGCAACCCTGCTCCAGAAGAAACACGAACAGGCACTGAACGAACGCCTTCAGCCATAGAGAAGCGGAAAATGGTGGATGCCTCGTGCTCTCACACAAGCTGGGACCTCGAAGCTAAAATGAACAGCCTGTTTACATCTTTCTTGGAAAAGGAACTCAGGCAACAGGCTCAGACAAAAGACAAGACATCACACTTACCTTGCAAGACACCCTCACGATCCAGTGGCAAACCCATGCTGCCCAAGGTGCAGAGGACCCGAAAATGGCAGACCACATGACCCTGCTCGCGACGCTCACACAATGCCCATCGGAATACAGCCAAGCAGCCCAGCATGAGAAAGGCGGTAAACGCATCAACTAACCTTCCACAACCTGACAGGGCCTCCCCTAATCGCCTGCCTCACAACTTCAGCCGAATGCTGAGACCACACAGAAGAAGCCTCAGTGCCTCCATAGCAAGGCCTTACCCTCGACTCATGCATGCGGGCCCCTGCCCGGGAAGGCAGCAGGGTTCAATAGCGAGACTCTCTGGGCAGGCATGCAGAGCGCCCCAGCATGGCATCAGATGACTCCAGGACTGAGCACAGGTACCACAGTACCCCAGCAGTGCACCCTCGGCATGTGCCCAGATTAACCCAAGTTTAACCCATCGCATTAGCATGTTCCCCTTCTTCTATTTTCTCAGTGGGACTCAAAACCAGATCTACCTGGGGGGCCTCCTGGGAGAAACCTTTATTAAACACAGTGCCTATAGATATCAAGTTCATGCCACAATAGTTAACCCCTCACTAGCACTATCCTCATGATTATGCTTACATCTCAAGTTACGATATAAAAATGTGCATTGTATTTTCATTGCTATGCCCTAAGAAGCCACTTTCTGTAATTCTGGTGCATGCATATGCTGTTGGGGCAATGCAAAAGCGATTGTAAATGTTTATTTTCTTTATGCACGCAAAAATAAAGAATATAAAAAAACAATTTCAAATATTTTTGGTTACTTGATGAAAGAATATGGTTACATTGACTATGTGTATGAGAAATGTTGTATATTTTTAGTTGCAATGTTCAAATGTTTAGCCTGTGAGAATTGTAGCCAACAGTGAGTGAGTTAACTTAGTGTGATTTAGAGAGCATCTAAGATTTTTACGACTTAAGCTGCAAAGCTCTGTGTTAAGTTCTGTGTAAAGGAATTCCAAAGCTGAGGGTTTCCTATGACATTGTTAAAAATGCATCTATGTTGGGCATAACTGCTACCGTATATACTCAAGTATAAGATGAGTTTTTCAGCACATTTTTTGTGCTGAAACCCCCACTCGTCTTATACTCGAGTCAATGTCTGTATTATGGCTACTTACAATGCCATAATACAGACCAGGACCGCCGGGCTCATTACAAGCCCGGCGGTCCTGTTGGGGGCTGGCAGAGAGCTGTAACTTACCTTTCCTGCAGCTCCTGTCAGCTCCCTTCTCTCTCCTCCGGTCCGGTCAGCTCCCCACTGCAAGTCTCGCGAAAGCCACGAGAGACCGCGAGACTTACAGTGGGAGCTGACAGGGAAGCTGACCGGACCGGAGGTGAGAGAAGGGAGCTGAAATTAGCTGCAGGAAAGGTAAGTTACAGCTCTCTGCCAGCCTCCCTCCTACACACCAGGGAATGAGAGCCCCCTGGCCATGTATTAAGATGGGAGGGGGGACAAAAAAATATAAATACAAAATGAAATAATAATAAAATAAAAATAATATATTAATAATGTAAAACAAATATATAAAAATTAAATCTAATATATTAAAATTAATATTAAAATAATAATAATATTTTAAAAAAAATGCCCACCCCACCAAGGCTCTGCATCACACACACACACACACTGCATTCATACACACACACACACACTGCATTCATACACACACATTGCACTCATACACACACTGTATTCATACACACACACACACACACACACACACACACTGCATTCATACACACACACTACACACACTGCATTCATACACACACACACACTGCTTTCATACACACACACTGCATTCATACACACACTACAAACACTGCATTCATACACACACACTGCATTCATACGCACACACACTTCATTCATACACACACACGCTGCATTCATACGCACACACACTGCATTCATACACACACTGCATTCATACACACACACTACACACACTGCATTCATACACACACACACTGCATTCATACACACACACACACTGCATTCATACACACACACACACCGCATTCATACAAACACACTGCATTCATACACACTCACTGCATTCATACACACACACACACACTGCACTAATACACACACACACTGCGCTAATACACACACACACACTGCATTCATACACACACCACATTCATACAAACACACTGCATTATACACACACACACACACACTGCATTCATTATATACACACACTGTAAATAAATATTAAATTAATATAATTTTTGGAGGATATAATTTTATTTAGAAATTTACCTGTAGCTGCTGCATTTCCCACCCTAGTCTTATACTCGAGTCAATACGTTTTCCCAGTTTTTTGGGGTAAAATTAGGGGTCCCGACTTATATTCGGTTCGACTGATACTCGAGTATATACGGTAATTAATTTCTAGTGGAATTATTTGTATGTAACTCCTTTAGAAATTAATCTACTCATGTTGCTGGACATATTGATATTAAGCTATCTTTAATTGTGCCAAAACTGTTGCCATATCTTTTACTTAATGTATACCAAATATTCACTGATATAATCATACATGTTACATATCATTATTATTAATTATTTGTCACAATAAATTATATTTCTATAATCGGTTTGAGTAATGTATGAAATAAAAATACTCTACTAAATGTACTTCAAGGTCTACAAGAATTAAAATAGTGGGTAACAATGCCAAAATATAAATTATTATATTAATACAAATTATTAAATAACATTTTTATATTTTTTATAAAATATTATTTAATATTTATTACCCCATAAATATCCTCATAGAAGTACAAGAATAAAGTCATAGCCACTGACTAAAATACATAAATAGTTCTGTGTAAAGGAATTCCAAAGCTGAGGGTTTCCTATGACATTGTTAAAAATGCATCTATGTTGGGCATAACTGCTACCGTATATACTCGAGTATATGACAAGTTTTTCAGCACATTTTTTGTGCTGAAAACCCCCCACTCGTCTTATACTCGAGTCAATGTCTGTATTATGGCAACTTACAATGCCATAATACAGACCAGGACCGCCGGGCTCATTACAAGCCCGGCGGTCCTGTTGGGGGCTGGCAGAGAGCTGTAACTTACCTTTCCTGCAGCTCCTGTCAGCTTCCTTCTCTCTCCTCCGGTCCGGTCAGCTCCCCACTGCAAGTCTCGCGAAAGCCATGAGAGACCGCAAGACTTACAGTGGGAGCTGACAGGGAAGCTGACCGGACCGGAGGTGAGAGAAGGGAGCTGACAGGAGCTGCAGGAAAGGTAAGTTACAGCTCTCTGCCAGCCTCCCTCCTACACACCAGGGAATGAGAGCCCCCCTGGCCATGTATTAAGATGGGAGGGGGGACGAAAAAATATAAATACAAAATTAAATAATAAAATAAAAACAATATATTAATACTATAAAAAAATAATATGAAAATTAAATATAATATATTAAAAAAAGAATATTAAAATAATAATAATAATTTAAAAAAATGATAAAAATGCCCACCCCACCAAGGCTCTGCATCACACACACAAACACTGCATTCATACACACACACACACACTGCATTCATACACACACTGTATTCATACACACACACACACACACACTGCATTCATACACACACACACTACACACACTGCATTCATACACACACACTGCATTCATACACACACACACTACACACACTGCATTCATATGCAGACACACTGCATTCATACGCACACACTGCATTCATGTGCACACACACTGCATTCATACACACACACTACACACACTGCATTCATACACACACACTACACACACTGCATTCATACACACACACTGCATTCATACGCACACACACTGCATTCATACACACACACTCCATTCATACACACACTGCATTCATACACACACACTGCATTCATACATACACACACACACACACTGCATTCATACACACACACACCACATTCATACACACACACTGCGCTAATACACACACACACACACACACACACTGCATTCATACACACACTCACCGCATTCATACAAACACACTGCATTATACACACACACACACACACACACACTGCATTCATTATATACACACACACTGTAAATAAATATTAAATTAATATCATTTTTGGAGGATATCATTCTATTTAGAAATTTACCAGTAGCTGCTGCATTTCCCACCCTAGTCTTATACTCGAGTCAATAAGTTTTCCCAGTTTTTGGGGGTAAAATTAGGGGTCTCGACTTATATTCGGTTTGACTTATACTCAAGTATATACGGTAATTAATTTCTAGAGGAATTATTTGTATGTAACTCCTTTAGAAATTAATCTACTCATGTTGCTGGACATATTGATATTAAGCTATCTTTAATTGTGCCAAAACTGTTGCCATATCTTTTACTTAATGTATACCAAATATTCACTGATACATGTATGAAATAAAAATACTCTAATAAATGTACTTCAAGGTCTACAAGAATTAAAATAGTGGGTAACAATGCCAAAATATACATTTTGATATTAATACAAATTATTAAATATTTTTGTTTAATATTTTTTATAAAATATTATTTAATATTTATTACCCCATAAATATCCTTATAGAAGGACTAGAATATAGTCAAATGTTATTCATAGCCTCCCCAATAACCATCTCTCAGCTCCCTTTACCTCCACTGACTAAAATAAAATATGTGGTTTTACAATTTTATTTGAAAAGAAAAATTGAGAGCATGCACTGTCAGTTTCCAATCAGAAACCACATTTGCTGAGTTGTAGTGATTAGCTTTTTTTTTTTTTAATAATTTTGTGCAGTAAAGAGAACGTGCAGTATCTAAAGTGTCTGAAGATTACTTTTAGAAACAGAAACTACGAAGGACAAATTACAATGATCAACCCAAGGTTTTGTAGTAAAATATTTTAGTGTAAATAAACATTTCTTCTGACAGAATAACTATACAACTGTAATGACATTTTAAAGGTTTGTTACATTTAGTGAAACTTAATGATTTTTACTAATGATGTATACTGCATTTTTGAGAACATTTCATTTTATCTGGTTGAGAAACAATACCGGGTCAGTTTATGTTGCTATTTGAAGAACAGCTATTCAACCTATGTTGCCTGCTGCTGCAGGTTCAATCAAAACAACCACAGCATAATTCAAGATAGGTTGAGCAGCAGGTGGTCAGGTAACAGTAGAATCTTACTCACCAAGGATGCTCCATCAGATAAAAACAAACTGAGATTTTCACAGGCACAAAAAAAGCAGTATACAATATACATCATAAAATGTGTAGTGTTTTTTTCTTGAAGTTTCAAATAATAAGTATAGACAGAGAACTAGATGGCATTGGCGGATGCAGGGGGAGGGAAACAGGGCAATTGCCCCCCCGCACCCCCTCCCCCCCGAGATTCTCCCGTGCCGGCTAGTGCAGGGCTGGCATTGTCCAAGTGCCAGCCCTGCTATGTGCTTGCGGACCGGGGAGGGAGAGCAGAGATCTCCCTCCCTGGTCCGCAGGCACCATGCTGACAGCCGGCAGGGGAGGGAGAGGGAGGAGAAAGGACCCGGGAGCTCAGCCTGCAGCTCTTCCGGGTCCTCCTCTCGCGAGATTTGGAGCGTTGCCGCGGTTAACACGACAACGCTCCAAATCTTGCGAGAGTGAAAGCTAGCCCTGGAGCTGCTAGCTAGAGTTCACCTCACCACCACTGGGACCACCAGGGATTCCCCACCGGACCACCAGGGATTCCCCACTGGGCCACCAGGGAACAAACTATGCCCCCCCCTCCTCCCAGTAAAGGTAAGAAGGGAGGGGGGGTGGGGCATAAATATATATATTTTATTAAATTCATTTTTTTTATTATTAAGAAGACTCCCTACCCTCCTCCCCCCGTACACACACTGCCCCCCCCATACACACACAGTGCCCTACACATACACTTCACCCCTAAAACACACCACTGCTCCTATGCCCTATATCCCAGCAGACCCCAGGTAAGTTGTTAAACTGTTCTTAAAGAGTATGACTACTTACTCTGGGGTGGGATACTGGCACCATAACTACTACACTGAGCTTTAGTGGTTATTGTGCCTGGATTATTTGTTTAAATAATCTACAAGTGCCCCTCCCGAGATCAGGCTCTGGATCCACCACTGCTAGATGGAGACTTAGCCAATAATTCAGGTGTTAATACAAATGTTGTGTATATGTTGTGACTGACATCCCGAGAGTGAAGGGGTCTACTCCGCCAGAGACATCCTCTTCCCTTAGTAGGAGCAGGACTGCAGTGTTCTCAAGTAGGTATTTCAGCCGAGCAAGGATCCATTAAAGTTGTGAAGCTCTTACAAGAGCTAGTGGTATAGCGATATAGCCGATTCCCTTCAATCATGAGACCAGGCTACGTGTTGAGGGTTAGGCAGGAATACGGTTTAATGGTAGCCACACTGGCCTTTTATGCAAGTTCCCATGCAAGGGTGACTGTCACGGTTCTCACTGCGACATCCAGACAGCCAGACGAGGTCGCCCCAGAAGTGCCCGATGAGGTACTCTGCAATCCTGGACCTGCTCTCTTGCCTCTGAGCCACTATACAGCTCTAGAAATTGCCTGAAGTATAATCTTTCCTTGTATCCAGCACTGGGGGCTGGACGTTATTCTGTGGCTTCTCCAACATTCTCAGCACACCCGTGGCTAATCACCAATTAGCCAGGTATAAGACACTGCCTCTCCCTGAGGGCAGTGTCAGTTCATTGACTCTGGTTCAAGTATTGCTGTTTCGTGTTCCAGTGTGCTTCTGACCTTGGATTGTTATTTCGTTGTACCCTGACTTCTGGCATCCTCTGACCTCGGCTCTCTACTCGCGTATCCTGATTTCTGGCACCCACTGACCTCTGGCTTACCTACAACTATTCTCCTGGTTTATCTGTTTCTGTACTGCGACTTGGAGCATTAGCCTGCACAGCCCCCGTGCACAGACTTACAGGCCAGGTGAGTTCTACCAATTCCCCATCATGTTGCAGCATGAACCCACCTTCAGGGACCCGCCTTGTAACCCTGTTTATACTCAAGCTAGCCATGAAACTACACTGGACATGGAGGAACCTATGGAGATTGGATTTACCAGAACTAGATTGCCTCCTAAGGAAAAAGACCGCAGGAGAGCCCATGGCCTATGCCTATACTGTGGGAAAAGAGGACATTTCATCTCTCTCTGCCCAACTCGTCCACCAAGGCCAAGATCACTTCTGTCTGGTACCATATGGACTTATCCTGTCATCCCGGGAAGACAGCCTGGAAACTGCCAGCCCTGTCCCCGTCCTGTAACACAAAAGGGTACCCAAACTACTACAGTCAATGTTACCAGTGTCCCTCAAGAACCTGCAACCAGTACCCCTGAGGAATCTCAACCCCCTGCTCCAGAAACATCTGTACCTCTTCTTAATGACACTTCTGTTCAAACAAGCACTATCACCACTTCCTGCCTTGCCAAAACAGTTCTACCACCTGACTGCACGTATGCCTCAAATGGCACAGTTGTATGCAAACGGGATCTAGAAGTATTCGAAAAAGCATTGAAAGCTGCAAATGCCTCCCCTGTGAGAACTACTAGAGCAAAGGCTACGGTAGGTGCTGTGTTTCCCTCTAATCTGGAAGAAAGCCGTACGTATGGCATGGATGCCTATGGTAGAACGTACCTCCTGCCAGATGAGGTATTCAATCTCTCAGAGGAGGAAGGTAACAATGAACAACCAAATCACGCCCGGAGGGCGTTCTTGAGGGAGGGGTACTGTCACAGTTCCCACCACGACATCCAGATGGCCAGACGAGGTTGCCCCAGAAGTGCCCGATGAGGGACTTGAACCTGGGTACTCTGCAATCCTGGACCTGCTCTCTTGCCTCTGAGCCACTATACAGCTCTAGAAATTGCCTGAAGTATAATCTTGCCTTGTATCCAGCACTGGGGGCTGGACGTTATTCTGTGGCTTCTCCAACATTCTCAGCACACCTGTGGCTAATCACCAATTAGCCAGGTATAAGACACTGCCTCTCCCTGAGGGCAGTGTCAGTTCATTGACTCTGGTTCAAGTATTGCTGTTTCGTGTTCCAGTGTGCTTCTGACCTTGGATTGTTATTTTGTTGTACCCTGACTTCTGGCATCCTCTGACCTCGGCTCTCTACTCGCTTATCCTGATTTCTGGCACCCACTGACCTCTGGCTTACCCACGACTATTCTCCTGGTTTATCCGTTTCTGTACTGCGACTTGGAGCATTAACCTGCACAGCCCCCGTGCACAGACTCACAGGCCAGGTGAGTTCTTACCTGACCACCTTGGCCTGTGTTTAATTGCAAGGGTGAGCATATATCTGCGCTGCAGACTCCCAACCAAGGTAAGCCGTTACAGTGACACCCATATGGACCTTGTTGGGGACAGGGAAACAAATGTATACACCAATCACAATAGAGTTATAGTCTAAGGCACTCCCACACGGGATACAATCCCTCCCCTCTGCTTGGGAGATAATTGAGTTAATTATTGTATTAACTCAATTATCTCCAAGTGAAAAAGAACACATTTTATTTCCTATTTCTGGAAATACCCTAAAATCACACCAGAACACCCATATATCCGCTGATAGCCCTGATCTGGGGGAGCAACATATTCAAAAATCACCCAGATCGGTTCAGGGGTTCTGGAGTTGTATGGAAGTTATTTTTCTGACCGACCGAACACGAGGCTCCTGCCCAGAATAGTTCCATAAAATCAGGTTGTGCGGCCGGTCTCTTTCGTGCACTTCAAAATGTCTTGAATAACTGTTCGTGTGGAAGTTAGTTGTATGCCTCTTTGTTCGGGAGCTGGTCTTTACTGAATGCCACCTCGTTCAGATGGATTGGGACGAAATTAAGTGGCCCTGGAAGTCTCAGCTGTGTTTGGGCCATTGAGTTTCTGAAAATACATTCAACGAGCAAACACTGCTGGACACGTTCGACAAAACAAGATGGCCACCGTCAAGTGTTCATGCATACGAATCGACGGCCACCCAGTGAACCACTTAGAATGTTAAGAGTTGCAGTTTAGAATAGTGTCAATAAGGTCAATTTGCGACACACGACTGCTTTGGTTGGTCCAAGAGTTCGGTATATGAATCAGCTAGGGTAAAGTCTGTTCGTTTTGGTTCGTATAGCAGTTTAGACGAACGGAATTCAAATAAGGTCCAGAAATGAAATAAAACATCTGTCTGTCTGTATCACTGTATGAATGTGTGTCTGTATGTATGTACAGGTGATACTCGAAAATTAGAATATCGTGCAAAAGTTCATTTATTTCAGTAATGCAACGTAAAAGGGGAAACTAATATATGAAATAGACGCATTACATGCAAAGCAAGATAGTTCAAGCCGTGGTTGGTCATAAGTGCGATGATTATGGCTTACAGCTCATGAAAACTCCAAATCCACAATCTCAGTGAATTTAAATATTGTGAAAAGGTTAGTGATGTCCCGAACGGTTCGCTGGCGAATAGTTCCCAGCGAACATAGCGTGTTCGCTTTCCCCACGGACGGCGAACATATGCGATGTTCGGTTCCCCCCCCTATTCGTCATCATTGAGTAAACTTTGACACTGTACCTCACAGTCAGCAGACACATTCCAGCCAATCAGCAGCAGACCCTCCCTACCAGACCCCCCACCTCCTAGACAGCATAACATTTAGATTAATTCTGAAGCTGCATTCATTTTTTATTTATTTTTTTGTGTTTGTGTTTATTATACATTATCCTCCCATAGCCAGTAACCTGTGTTTATTATACAGTATCCCCCCATAGCCAGTAACCTGTGTTTATTATACATTATCCCCCCATAACCCATAACCTCTTTTTATTATACATTATCCTCCCCATAGCCAGTAACCTGTGTTTATTATACATTATCCTCCCCATAGCCAGTAACCTGTGTTTATTATACATTATCCTCCCATAGCCAGTAACCTGTGTTTATTATACATTATCCTCCCATAGCCAGTAACCTGTGTTTATTATACATTATCCTCCCATAGCCAGTAACCTGTGTTTATTATACATTATCCCTCCCATAGCCAGTAACCTGTGTTTATTATACATTATCCCCCCCATAGCCAGTAACCTGTGTTTATTATACATTATCCCCCCCATAGCCAGTAAACCTGTGTTTATTATACATTATCCCCCATAGTCATTTATCGTTGGACCCAGGGCCGGTGCGTCCATAAGGCTTAGGGCGCACGGGCTCAGGGGGCGCAATATTTCAGTGGCCGGCAGGAGGGAAGCTCTCCCTCCTGCCGGCCACCATCTGGACCCCGGCACGGCAGTGCTGTGATGTGAAAAGGCGCGGCGAGGGAGCTCTAATCTCACCGCTCTGCTCCCTCGCGCGCTGTCTGCTGATGCCGCGGGAGCCAGAATATGACGTCATATTCCGGCTCCCGCGGTATCAGCAGACAGCCCGCGAGGGAGCAGAGCGGTGAGATTAGAGCTCCCTCGCCGGGCCTGATCACAGCACTGCCGCACGCCGCCCAGCAGCCCCACTGGACCACAGGGAATGATCCATCATCCACACCAGCTCTCCAGGTAGGGAGGCTGGGTGGAAATTTTTTATGTATTAAAATATTTAGTGAATGTATGTCATGTGTCTGTGTGTGTGTCTGTGAGTGACAGTGTGTGTGTCTGTGAGTGATTGTATGAGTGTATGTGTATGAGTGTCTGTCAGTGTATGATGAGTGTGTGTCTGTTAAATCAGTGAGAGTATGTTTGTCATTGAGTCTGTGTGTGTCTGTCAATGAGTGTCAATCAGTGTGAGTCTGTCAGTGTCAATGAATGAGTGTTTGTCAGATCCAGGGCCGCCATCAGGGGGTGACAACCATAACGGTTGTCACGGGCCCGGCGGCTCTGGGAGGCCCGGGCCCCACGTGCAGCAGCGGAACTGCTGCCAGTGCAGTTGCACCGGCGCCCGCACGCTGATGGGGCCCATCGGATGGCCCATGCACTTAGGGCCACCCAATGGGCCCCATATCTTCAGGGGCCTGGTCAGCGCTGCAGCCGTGGTATAGCATGACCGGGCCCCTTTAAAAAAAAAAAAAAATGCCGCCGCAGCGCAAGTGATGCTGGGAGGAAGTGGTCACTTCTTCCCAGCTCACTCCGCGCGGGAGGAACACCCGCCCAAAAATGAAGAGGGAGAGCAAGCCGACTGCCAGTCCCATCAGCCCCAGCCAGCCACCCTCCTGCAAAGACAAGGTAATAAACAGGAGGGTGGCTGGAAAATGAGCTGTGTGTGTGTGTGTGTGTGTGTGTATGTATGTCTGCCTGTGTTTATTTATGTCTGTCTGTCTGTATGTATGTCTGTGTGTCTGTGTGTCTGTCTGTCTGTCTGTCTATCTGTCTGTATGAATGTATGTATGCCAGTATGCATGTATGTATGTCATTATGCGTGTATGAATGTCAGTGTATCTATGTCTGTATGTCATTATGAATGTGTCTGTGTCTGTATGTCCTTATGCATGTGTGTCTGTATGTATGTTAGTATGTGTCTGTCACTATGTACGCCTGTGTGTCTGTATATGTGTGTATGTCTCAGTATGTGTGTGTCAGTATGGATGCCTATATGCGTATCAGTATGTGTGTCTGTTAGTATGTATCTGTGTCCTTTTGTATCAGTGAATGTGTTTGTATCTGTGTGTGTATTCCTGTGGGCGGGGTGGCGTAAAAATGCATCTTCGCCTATGTACCTAAAAATCCAAGCACCGGCCCTGGTTGGACCTAGGCAGCATGATGCCTTAGGCCGGCCCAGAGAGTGAGTGAGTGAGTGAATAAAATAATATATATGTTCAGAAACATATTAGTAATTAGTTATGTACCGAACTGTTCGCTGAATAGTTCCCGGCGAACATAGCGTGTTCGCGTTCGCTACCGCGGGCGAACACATGTGCGGTTCGATCCGCCCCCTATTCGTCATCATTGAGCAAACTTTGACCCTGTGCCTCACGGTCAGCAGACACATTCCAGCAAATTAGCAGCATACCCTCCCTTCCAGACCCTCCCACCTCCCTCCCAGCATCCATTTTAGATTCATTCTGAAGCTGCATTCTTAGTGAGAGGAGGGACAGTGTAGCTGCTGCTCATTAGGTAGGGAAATTGATAGCTAGGCTAGGGTATTCAGTGTCCATTACAGTCCTGAAGGACTAATCTGATCTCTGCTGTAAGAACAGCACCCCAAAAAGCCCTTTTTAGGGCTAGAACATCAGTCTGCTTTTCTTTTTCTGTGTAATGTAATTGCAGTTGCCTGCCTGCCAGCTTCTGTGTCAGGCTCAGTGGATACTGTGCCCATTTGCCCAGTGCCACCATTCAAATCTGGTGTCACAATAGCTTAAAGGACCACTCTAGGCACCCAGACCACTTCAGCTTAATGAAGTGGTCTGGGTGCCAGGTCCAGCTAGGGTTAACTAATTGTTTTATAAACATAGCAGTTTCAGAGAAACTGCTATGTTTATCAATTAGTTAAGCCTTCCCCTTTTTCCTCTAGTGGCTGTCTCACTGACAGCCGCTAGAGGCGCTTGCGTGATTCTCACTGTGAAAATCACAGTGAGAGCACGCAAGCGTCCATAGGAAAGCATTATGAATGCTTTCCTATGTGACCGGCTGAATGCGCGCGCAGCTCTTGCCGCGCGTGCGCATTCAGCCGACGGGGAGGAGAAGAGGCGGATCGGAGGAGGAGAGCAGGAGGAGAGCTCTCCGCCCAGCGCTGGAAAAAGGTAAGATTTAACCCCTTTCCCCTTTCCAGAGCCGGGCTGGAGGGGGTCCCTGAGGGTGGGGGCACCCTCAGGGCACTCTAGTGCCAGGAAAACGAGTATGCTTTCCTGGCACTAGAGTGGTCCTTTAAGCTTGACATTTAAAAAGAAAAAAATTGTTTTCACTGTAATAGATTGAAGAGCAGTTAGTTGCCTGCTAGCTTCTGTGTCAGGCTCAGTGGATACTGTGCCCATTTGCCCAGTGCCACCACTCATATCTGGTGTCACAATAGCTTAAGGTTGACTGGGTGTCAGGCCTTCAGCGTGTACTCTGCCAACCTCTGCCAGTGTACTTTGCCACTCATATCTGGTGTCACAATAGCGTGCATTTAAAACCAAAAAACGTTTTTCACTGTTATAGTTTGAATAGCAGTTAGTTGTCTGCAAGCGTCAGAAACTCACCCCCTTGCCCGGCGTCTGACAGCTGGCTTGTCTGAACTCTTAGCCCGCCAGCTTTTACCATACAAGCTGGTGGAGTCTAAGGCGTTAAAAAAAATTTGTAGCTATTGGGACACCGCAGTGGAAGGTACCCGGCCGAAATTTCTTTGCACAAAAGGCAATCCCCAACCTGTACTCGATTGTGCAAAAGGAAGTAATGGCATGTCTGGCACACAGTGTTGGGGCAAGGGTCCATCTGACCACTGATACCTGGTCTGCAAAGCATGGTCAGGGCAGGTATGTCACCTACACTGCGCATTGGGTAAACCTGCTGGAATGCGTGGCTCTGCAGAGGAGTTGGTGCAACCGCCACGACTTGCAGGCAGGCTTGCTGCCACCTCCTCTACTCCTCCTACTCCATCCTCTTCCATAACCTCCTCGGCTGAGTCCTTTTCTGCTGCTGCGTCTTGCTCCACATCAACGGCACCCCCCAGCTCCCCAGGTACTATTCCACATCCCGGATACGGCAGTGTCACGCCGTCTTGGGGTTGACTTGCCTGAAACAGAGAGTCACACCGGACCAGCACTCCTGTCCGCCCTGAATGCACAGGTGGATCAGTGGCTGACTCCGAACCAACTGGAGATCGGCAAAGTGGTTTGTGACAACGGAAGAAATTTGTTGGCGGCATTGAATTTGGGCAAGTTGACACATGTGCCGTGCATGGCACATGTGTGTAATCTGATTGTACAACGCTTTGTGCATAAGTACCCAGGCTTACAGGACGTCCTGAAGCAGGCCAGGAAGGTGTGTGGCCATTTCAGGCGTTCCTACACGGCCATGGCGCACTTTTTAGATATCCAGCGGCGAAACAACATGCCAGTGAGGCGCTTGATTTGCGACAGCCCGACACGTTGGAATTCAACACTCCGAATGTTCGACCGCCTGCTCCAACAAGAAAAAGCCGTTAACGACTATTTGTATGACCGGGGTGCTAGGACAGCCTCTGCAGAGCTGGGAATTTTTTGGCCACGTTACTGGACGCTCATGCTCAATGCCTGTAGGCTCATGCGTCCTTTTGAGGAGGTGACAAACCTAGTCAGTCGCACCGAAGGCACCATCAGCGACATCATACCATTTGTTTTCTTCCTGGAGCGTGCCCTGCGAAGAGAGCTGGATCAGGCCGAAGATGAGCGTGAAGAGGAAGAGTTGTGGTCACCATCACCACCAGAAACAGCCTTATCAGCATCGCTTGCTGGACCTGCGGCAACGCTGGAAGAGGATTGTGAGGAAGAGGAGTCAGAGGAGGAATGTGGCTTTGAGGAGGAGGAAGACCAACCACAACAGGCATCCCAGGGTGCTCGTTGTCACCTATTTGGTACCCATGGTGTTGTACGTGGGAGGGGGGAAGAATATACCTTCAGTGAGATCACTGAGGACGAGGAACGGAACATGAGTAGCTCGGCATCCAACCTTGTGCAAATGGGGTCATGCTGTCGTGCCTTTTGAGGGACCCTCGTATAAAAAGGCTGAAGGAGAACGACCTGTACTGGGTGTCCACGCTACTAGACCCCTGGTTTAAGCAGAAAGTTCCTGAAATGTTACCGAATTACTGCAAGTCGGAAAGGATGCAGCATTTGCAAAATAAATTAAAAAGTATGCTTTACACAGCGTATAAGGGTGATGTCACAGCACAATGGGAATCTAACAGGGGAAGAGGTGAAAGTAATCCTCCTCCTCCCACGACCACGCCGGCAAGGACAGGAGGCTTTACAGACGTGGTGTTGATGGAGGACATGCAGAGCTTTTTAAGTCCTACGCATCGCCACAGCGCTTCGGGGTCCACCCTCAGAGATCGACTTGACCGACAGGTAGCAGACTACCTCGCCTTAATTGCAGATATCGACACTCTGAGGAGCAATGAACCCCTTGACTACTGGGTGTGCAGGCTTGACCTGTGGCCTGAGCTATCCCAATATGCGATAGAACTTCTGGCCTGCCCCGCTTCAAGTGTCCTGTCAGTGCAGAAGGAGGTATTGTCACTGAGAAGAGAAGTCGCCTAGGTCAAAAAAGTCTAGATTACCTCACCATTATTAAGATGAATGAGGAATGGATCTCGAAGAGACTGACAGTGGGCGATACATTCGACTAAAGGCCTGATGAGGGGGGCGTAACAGGGATTAAACTGATAAGAATAGTACTACTTAACACACCACTCCTATCTGGTGGCACATTAGATTGCACGCGCATTGCCCCGAATTTGAAGTAGGAGGACCGACCAAGCATCTTTTTCCATCTCCCGGTTCCTAAAATCGATGCCATATACACGTCCCCTGATAGGGGACGTAACAGGGATTAAACTGATAGGAATAGTTCTACTTAACACACCTTATAATAACGCAGAGAGAGGAGTCTGAAGAAGAGGAGTCAGAGGAGGAAGGTGGCTTTGAGGAGGTGGAAGACCAAACACAGCAGGCGTCCCAGGGGGCTTGTTGTCTCCTTTCGGGGACCCTTGGTGTTGTACGTGGCTGGGTGGAGGAAGAGACCTTCAATGACATCAGTGAGGACAAGGAACGGGACCTGGCTAGCTTGGTATCCAACCTTGTGCAAATGGACTGTTTGCGGTTGTTTGCGGTGCGTTAAACGGGGAGTTTGGTCTGTCACTGTGAAGCGGGCGTAACTTTTACACTACCTGATGGATACAACATCATACCTGATGTTTTAAAGCACGTTATTCCAAATAATTTTAAAATTCGCCTGCCTATTGAAGTCTATGGCGGTTCGCCCAGTTCGCCCGTTCGCGAACATTTGCGTAAATTCGTGTTCGCCGTTCGCGAACGGAAAATTTAATGTAATTATTTGAGTAATTATTTCAGATGACTTAAAGATAGGCAGACAATGTAATATAGCATCAGGAAATGCTAGCAGAATACTTGGTTGTATAGGGAGAGGTATTAGCAGTAGGAAGAGGGAAGTGCTCATGGCATTGTACTGAACACTGGTGAGACCTCACTTGGAGTATTGCACGCAAGACTGTTCCTTTAGAAGGATATTGATATCTTGGAAAGAGTTCAGAGAAGGGCTACTAAACTGATTCATGGATTGCAGGATAAAAATTTCCAGGAACGTTTAAATGATCTTAACATGTATAGCTTGGAGGGAAGACGAGACAGGGGGTATATGATAGAAACATTTAAATACATAAAGGGACTCAACACAGTAAAGGAGGAGACTATATTTAAAAGAAGAAAAACTACCACAACAAGAGGACAGTCTTAAATTAGAGGGACAAAGGTTTAAAAATAGTATCAGGAAGTATTACTTTACTGAGAGGGTAGTGGGTGCATGGAATAGCCTTCCAGCTAAAGTGGTAGAGGTTAACAAAGTGAAGGAGTTTAAGCATGTGTGGGATAGGCATAAGGCTATCCTAGCTATAAGATAAGGCCAGGGACTAATGAAAATATTTAGAAAATTGGGCAGACCAGATGGGTCGAATGGTTCTTATCTGCCATCGCATTCTATGTTTCTACTAGAATAAGGCCCGCACCAAACCCTTTGCAGACAGCTGATCTATCCAAGAGGAATGTAGGGAGACAGAAACATCATTGATTGATAGAAAGTATGTTGGAACTTGCATATCTTGCCCAACTAGTGAGGTTGATTGTGAGAGAGGAATATTGTTGAGAGGAACCTAAAAACATAATAGGCCGCTAATGGGACTATATGTAGGTGACATGAAAGTGCTAACTGAGATAAGGCTATAACATACCTGTATTGTGGATTAATAAGTCAACAACAGGATGATGGTAGAACCTAAATAATTAGGAAACTTATAATTATGAGCCTGAACCTAGGCCCATCAATATTGATTGCTAAGAGATACCTGGTAGAGTTGCATCGATATAGGAGTTCCCACTGTGCATCCTTCACTTGGAGGACCTGAACCGTGTATGAGAAGGTTGGGTAGCGAAATATGTGATTTCTAGTAAGTGTCTGTGACAGAAGATGTGTATTTTCCAAAACTAGGGCCAAATAACGATGGACTGAGGAGGCCTGAATCTGGTTAATGCATTATTTTATTTATGTATTTATTATTGCAATTTATATAGCACCAACAGATTCTGTAGCGCTTTACAATATTATGAGAGGGGATTTAACTATAAATAGGACAATTACAAATAAACTTACAGGAACAATAGGTTGAAGAGGACCCTGCTCGATCGAGCTTACATTCTATAGGAGGTGGGGTGTAAAACACGTTAGGACAGGATAATAATTAGGAAACTTATAATTATGAGCCTGAACCTAGGCCCATCAATATTGATGGTAAGAGATACCTGGTAGAGTTGCATCGATATAGGAGTTCCCACTGTGACGGGTACTAGGTTCTCGGGAATGAAGAGAGAGGGTTGTGAATAAACTGCGTGGGCCTAACGGGCCAAGGAGAATAGATCATCAAATTAGGATAGGGTTGTATTTGGCCCTTGAAAAGCTGGAAAAGACATATGTAATTGCCCAAATGAGGGGCTGAAATTAATGTGTGGTGGATTGCCCAAATAGGGCCATTTGTAACATAAGGAGTGAAGGCCTAGTGGGGGCTTTGTGTAGAGGTATTGCTGTGAAAAGCAAAGAGAGAGCCCAGTGTAAGTCCTGACCTGCAGGATGGAGAAATAGGGCTATGTGAGAGATACGGATGTATGGGAAGAACAAATAAAGGATAATCATACCAAAATGTAGGAGCTGTGAAATGGCCTGTGGAGATGCCCTGATGTTTGGGACTGTCTATTTGTAATGGTTGGGAGAATTGTTGGTAACATCGTAAGTATTGGTGGGTCATCTATAAAGCCAAGGCCAAAAGATGAGAATATAATCAACACAAAACATTATTTATGTTACCTGACATATGTGATTTGACACTTATAACATTAATATGGTGCGAGAGCGAAGTGGATCATTGTATAAAGTAAGGGTAAAAAAAATATATAGTATGATAAATTAAGGTTGAATTAAGATTCTTTGGCCAAGTGAGGGCCATATAGGTTGGCTGGTTGGTGTATACCTGGCGAGACCGAGTGGTTTAAAACGAATGCAGTGAGAATGGGCGGTAAGTATAACCCTCGTGAGCCAGGAAGGCATCTATGTAAAGCCCGAAAGAGGGGCAGAATTGGTTGTAATGGGTTGTCTACAGAAGGCCATATGAAGTGAATGTTGTGAAGGTATGATACGTGAAACCAGACCTGATTAACATAGTACATGCTAATATATTTGCAACATGTGAGTAGATTTAGGATGTGACCTATGTACATGATAATGATCCCACCTATTTTCAAATTTCCTGATGCAAAGGGCAATGTATAAGTTGCAGATATCAAGAACAATTCAATCCTAGTAAAGTTTGTATTGTTTATTCCCAGGTATTCATCAAGATACAGCTTTCTCGTGTGAAGCTCACAATGAAAAGGGCGTTTCCTCATCTAGGACTGCCATAGTAAAAATCAAAGGTTAGTAATCTATGTAATTGGTGTTTTCAAATAGAAGGCCTGGTGCAACAAAACACAGCATTGACTGCTGTGTTTTGGGTGCAGAGGTGAACGCAATACATGGAAAAAGAATAATGAAACCTCCTGCCAGATTGATACGATTGCTTAGTTGCCAGCATGATGGTATCTGCATGGAGACGCCTTAGCCAGTGCTATGGTGGAGAGCAGAAGGACTGCATGTTGGAGGTCCTGTCTGCTCTCACTGTCAATAAATTCTTTGGCATAGAGTTATAGCAAAACTGCGAGCACAATATATAGATGAAATGTTATGTTCTTTAAAAAAAAAAAAAAAGCATGAGTAGTTTGCGGAGTGACATGGTTTCTTGTAAGTAGTATGTATTGTGCATTGCATGTCTTCGATGGTTACAGAAAATTGTTCCTGCGCTGGATCAAGGGATCATTTTACTCTGTGAACTCATACATTTGTGTTCACTGCTCCATGCTTTATATATCTGTCTCTCTCTCCAGTAGACATGTGCAATTCGTTTTGATCCGAATTTACATTCGGTCAAATTTCGGCAATTCGGATGCTTCCGAATGTTCAAATTGCCGAAGTGCCGAACTGAAGTCCCGAATTATTTAAGTGCCAAATTTCGGAAGTGCCAAACCGAACTGAATTGCCGAAGTGCTTCAGATTTCTGAAAAGTAACAAAACAGGAGAGGGAGGGGAAATTAAGGTGAATGATGACAGGGATCTAACCATAACCCTACTCCTAGCCCTAACCGTAACCTAACCCTAGCCCTTATCCCAACCTTCCTCTAACCCTAACCCTACCCCCAATCCTACCACTAACCCTACCTCTAACCTTTACCCCAACCCTCCTTTTTACCTTAACCCTACCCATAACCCTACCTTTAACCCTAGTAGTCAGCTGACACTCTCAGCCAATCAGTGACTCCCCATTCACTAAACTGTCTTGGAAAGAAATGTAACAGGGGAGAAGTGGAGATCACCGCTGGAGGCAAATTGGTATAACTCCCTGATGTAAGAGTGCCTCCAGAGGCCCCCTGGCACCATAATAACTATATTTAGATTAAGTTGTTTTGGTGCCTGAAGTGTCTATTTAACTAACCCTTTAAACTCTTACCTGATTCCAGCGCTGATGTTGCTCGGTGCTGGTTCAGACTTTGTCTGGCATCAGCCGATGGGGGAAATATAATGCACGATGAGTCGCGCGCAGGCTTTTTTGCATTCCCCTCTAGGAAAGCTTTGAATCAATGCTTTCCTATGGGGTTTTTCAACACGCTTATTGTCCGCGTGCAAAGTGTGAGGAGGTCCAGTGTCATGTCACAGAGTTAAACTCTGTGAAACTGCAGTAAGAGCATTTAGAGCAGGGGTTCTCAACCTTGTCCTCAAGGACCCCCTACCAGTCCAGGGATTAGGGATTACCTGGGTGTGTCTAAAGTGTTTAGAAAAAGAAAAAAAAACACCTTGGAGTCTAAGGTGTTTTTTTCCCCTTTTTCTAAACACCTTAGACACACCCAGGTAATCCCCAAATCCTGGACTGGCAGGGGGTCCTGAGGACTGGGTTGAGAACCCCTGCTTTAGAGGGAGCTACTATAGGCAGTATTAATCCTGCAATTCTTTAAAACTGCAATGTTTAACATTGCATGGGTAAGAGAACAGGGACTCTACGCCCAGACCACTTCAACAAGATTAAGTGGTTTGGATTCCTATAGTGTCTCTTTAATCTATCTACGTCAGCTATCATTAGAGTGCAGAAACAAAGCAAGTTCTATTGATCTATATTGAGGACATGTTAGATCAGAAATTGCTGGTTCTAGTGTAGGTGTCAGCTATTTACATCTTTCTGAAAGTTAAACTAAAACTCCCATGACTCTGAATGGCTTTCTCAGTGATGGCGTGGCAATTGATTATCTAGAAACTACTGGTTGCCATCAGATCTGAAAAGACTGCATTGGTATTAACATTCTTAAAACACTTCTTTTTTTTTTAATTCTTTATTTTATTTGTGCTTGGAATAACAGTAAGCGTGCAGAGCCACAACAGCTGCTGCAAGCATAGTCGTAGCATTGTACATTGCGGCATTTCAAAACAGCACGTTTTTTATGATATGGAATTAACAAGATCTGAGGTATCATCGATTAGTAGTGATTAATAAACATGCTATAATACGAAGTAAGCAAGCTAGGTAATCTTGGTAGCTAAAAGTAAGTGGCAAACACGCCAACATGCTAGTCTAGGTATGTATACAATAAAGGTTGCTGATCTTAAGATTATGCATCTGAGAAAGCGTTTCTATATATACAGAGGCCTAACTGGGTAGTCGGTAGTGCTTCAGCAGAGACAGTAGAGTTACAGAGTAAATATGCTTGGTCAGTTATGTCTGTAAGTCTGTAATGTCGATCACAGTGAGACTAGTCAATATTAAAATGTTGGTCAGTATGCGAAACTTAACAGTATAGTGTGCAAGCTATATTGGCTGACAGGATCCATTACTAAACAGATAGGCATGTTTTCGTCTACATATTGGTGTGGGGTATGTCGTGTGTTTACTGCCTGAGTGGTATTCAAGAGCGGCAGCCTGTGAGACACCTATTAAACTCTGGCTAAGCAAGTAGTGTGGGTTTGTGATGGTCTGTGTAAATCTGAGTGCCACTAGGCAAGGTGAGCTGCTTGAGCAACTTAACAACAACTTAACAAGGAAAAAGATAAGGGATCACACGGGGTTTGTGTGCTGGCGCCTGAGAGTAAATAATAATAAAATAAAGCTGTAGGCATAACACGAGTAATACATTTCAAGCTGTTAATATTTGGATCTGTCAGGCTGTTAAGGCATCTAATATCTACCCCTGCCGGAATGTGCTTTATAGTAGGCTATTACGATATTAGTCTAGGATTGCAAAGTGGCTAACTAAGCATGGAAACATAAGAATAAAAATCAAACAATCAAACAAGAAAGGTTACTAGTGCACCAAGCATTAGAGTATCACGAGGGAGGGAGCACTTAGTCCTGAATAAGTTTCATGGTCATTAATGGTTAGTGCGGCCAGCGGCCGTTCCTCTCAGTGAAGCAGTCCAGTTTCAGCCGACCCCCGCGGCAGGTATGTGCTTCGTCCCTTCTTGAGCCCGGCATGTTGCGTGCTTCAGGCACCATGCCTGCTTGGCAAGGCGGCAGGCTCCGTTTTCCCTGACCTGTTGCTTGGTCGCTGGTGTGCGTCTGTAAACGCCGGTATTCCAGGACTGTTTAGCCCCCAGGTGCTGTCGCTTGATGAGAGAGCTAGCAGGTCTCTGCTGGGGCAGTAGTGGGCGCGCGGGTCTCCTCCTCCGCCTGTGTTGGAGCGTGGTCTCCCGTTGCTTCTGGAATCGGAGCGTAGCCCTGTGCTTTGGTAGCTTGTGAGGTGTAACCCTCATCCCTCTCAGTGTTTGGGAGGGGGTCAGGCCCTTATTAGCACACGGCTCTGGATCGCACTTTAGGAGAGAGGCAGGATGCTGTCGAGGCCTATGTCTCTGGGGTGGACTGGGCCGGTTTGGTGAGCATCTTGGAGGGTGAGGAGAGTCGAGTTGCGGGTTTGCAGTTTGCGGTCTGCTCTCAAGCTTCCTCCAGAAGTCCGCAAGCAGCTTGTCGAGTCGGACTTCGAGTGGCTCCAGTAGGTCTCGTGTGGTGGGGGCCTGCATAGTATCAGCCATCTTGGGGTCTCTCTTGTTCTCGTCAGTGCCCTGCCAGGTAAGCAGGATTGTGTCTCGCTTATTTAAAGCAGATCGCCATTTTGGAGGTTCCGAGCCCAACGTCGTTTGTATGCTTCGCTCGCAGAATCGGGGGTTGTGGGGTGGAGGGCACTCCGTCTGGTGGGGACCGGGATATCCCCCACCGGTCCATAGGGGGGGGAGGGAGCTGTACATACTCTTGTGCAGTTTCATGCGGCTGGCGGGAAAGCGGCCGCCATTCCCCGCCGCCCGTTGCGGTAGGCCTCGCTCTGCAGTTGCGGTTCCCGGTAGACCTGGGTGTCAATTTTGGTATTGTCAGGCTCGGGATGCGCACCCCAGTGTAGTGGTCCAGATTACCAAATGCTTGAGGCATATCAGCTTGGATTAAACCGGGATTGTGCACTTGACGGCAGGAGCTCGGGCAGAGGACAACCTGTCCGCTTGCTGGTTAGGCTCCGCCCCCTCTTAAAACACTTCTAAAGAAATAATGGCATGAACCTTTTAGCAGTATTCTGCCTGCTTGTTATGCGAGTCAGTTCTTTAGCTCTCTAGTTTTAGGACAAGACAAAAGAAACCTAGGTCATGAGAACTGAGATGTGTAACCAGAAGCAAATGTTTATGTGTCCTGGGCCCCAGTCTTACAAAGCAACCTGCTTATTGTGCCTCTTTTATATAGCAGTGTTTGTGTGTCTTATGTTGCAAGAATGTCAACATACTGAAATGGCGGAGGTGAAAGCAATATCAAATTTTGCATTGCTAGTCTTTTTATTATGTTATCCATTGTTACTGGTATTTTACCAAACTTCCAGTTTACACAAATTAAATCCAAATTGCAAAACAGTTTTTCCGGATAAAATCGAATGCACATGTCTATAAATCAACACCATATTACAACACTGATATTGTGTACTGTGTCAAGCATGTGAATATTCAAGAAAATACGGATTGTACAAATCAGATTACTTTTTTTTTTTCATGCATCTGAGAGTTTTTATCTTTTCATGTGTTATTAATCTGCTGTGAATAACTTGAATTATAAAAATAACATTCTCTCATGGATACGTTTATTGATATGTTTACTTACATATCTAATTATTTTTTGTATTTTTTATTTTCAGGGTTGCCTTATATGCCATACAACTTTACTATACAACAGGTAACCAGTAATTCAGCCACAGTCTCGTGGAATCCAGGGTTTGACAATTATTCCCCGGTTTATTCTTGTACAGTACAGGTACGGCAACATTGTGACTTAATATGACTTGTACGAAAGAATGGGGCAGCCTGGTATTTCAAACAAAATCTAGCACAAGTTACTATTTTCATTTGTATGTTGTTGTATATCCCATGTGAATGATAGGCTCAGTAGGTATATCAGGCATAGCCCTCCCATTCTAACGCCGGCCACATCTTTGTGTGAGCCGACGATTTGTTTTTTCGATCTCCATGACGAAGGCCGCAGCTTCGTGTGGGCCGCCGGCTTTGCTGTTTCTCCATGACGACGGCTGCGGCTATGCGCGAGCCGTCATCGTGTTAGGTCACGCCCCCCTCGTCAGACGTCGGCCGCAACTGTATGCGAGCAGACGTCCAGCTTCTATTCACTTGTTCAGACGTCAGTGGCTGCGCAGTGTGCGCCGACGTCTGCTTACTACAAGTCCCAGTGTACCATTCGGTCGTTATGCCGGTCACATGACCGCAATACTAAATTAATTTTTAACCATAATATTCTTCGTTAATTACGTTTTTAAGTATAATAAGGTTTTTAAAGCCTATTATATTGTATCCTTATTATGATAATTCTATTTTTTTATGTGTAACTTTGACTGTTCACTACTTGAATTCTGATTGGATGTCTCTAATTTTGGCGCCAATTTTAAAGATTTGAATTGTTATTTAAACCTTCTTCTGCCAGGTATCCGGTTCTTACCCCATATTGATAAAGCCGTATTGGCGAAACGCATTTGTGGATATTTTATTGTGTATTTTAATATATTAAAGATTATTTGGTCACTTTTTATTGGTGCCATTTATCTTTCTTTTTAATACACTGTATATTGTTTTTTACCTGGCATTTTTATTATCCTGGACTCCAAGCAATCCGAGGTGGGGATAATACCACCAGCACTATCTTCAAGGAGCAGTTGGTCTGCTCCCCTCTTAGCGTGGAACCCATCACTGAAGGAGGAAATTTTCCCTATATCCCATAAGCGGGGATTGTACCGCTGTACGCCTTCTACACTAGAGCGAGTTATAGCTCTTGTAAATGTGAGTTTTATACTAGCTTTCAATATTTTATTTATTTTATAACTAGACTTATTGCACTATTTTGTTCTCTATTTGTTTTATCTCTTACATACGAGTGAATTTACACGAAGGAGAACAGCGAGGACATTTGTTCCTGACCAAGCACCTACAGACTCTGCGTCTCCCATAAGAGCATTCTTAGATAAGACTCTTTTTTTATTTGGACTATTTATATATTGATTTCCTTTGGTGCAGCCCTTTTTCTGTATTCTTTTTTCTTTCATTATTTTCTTAAGGGTGTTTGAGGGATTCCCTTATAGAGTTGCTGCCCATTTGTTATTCAGCGCTTACTCTCTCTTTTTGTCTTATATATATGTGTGTGTGTGGATGCGATAAATATGTAAGGTCTGTGCATGTAATACACTCACAGGTTTTTTCATATTAATGATGCTGTCTTTAATACAAGTATTATCTAACCAAACAGGCAATACATCTTTCAGTCCACCAAGTTCAGTCTTTCTCACATCTGTTTTTGCTGTTTAACCAAAAGAAGACCGTTTGATTTTTTTTCCTACTTTGTTGCAAAAATAGAATTGTTTCATTCTTGAGCCCAGGATGGCAGTCAAATATCTCCTTGGATCAAACCACACACATTCAAAATGGCATTCCTGAATATTATGTTTGTGGTGAAAGCCACTTCGCCACTGGGTTTAGGAGGGGACTATTTACCAGCCTTTACCCTGTGACTATGGCCCCTTTAATTTATTATGGTTAAAAAACCCTATTTGTACTTATTATGACTTTGGAATTATTTTCGGCCTGAAAACCTTGCGGTTCCTGGTCGGTCCTCCGTCCTCGATTCTATGGAACTGTTTTGGGCATGGGACCATGCCTACGACTGGGCAAAACTATGACTTCCATAAAATTTCTGAACCCCTGATCTGATCTGCGTGATTTTTGGATATGTTGTTCACCCAAATCAGGGCTGTCAGGGGATATGTTGTGTTTTGTGGTACTTATGAGACTTTATAAAAAAAATGTGTGTTTTCTGCCTGGAGATAGTTGGGTTACATACAGTACTTCATTCAATTATCTCACAGGCAGAAGGGGGGGATTATATGTGTGTTATGGGAGTGTGGTACAGTTAATTACTGTTCTTATTGTTTTATTCCATTTATGTCCCTGAGCCCAACAAGGTCCACATGGGTGTCACCCTTGTTGGGAAACCTCCATTAAATTGAGTTCTTGCTTAACCCTCAACACGCAGCTTGGTCTCGTGATTGGTGAGGAACTGCTATATTCACACTGGGGATTGATATACTCCCCTGGGTTCTAATCACAAGCTCTTCTAAGAGCAGTTGCTGCTATGCTCTCTGGAGTAGGAGAGGTCTTTCCCACACGGTCCTGGATATTAGAGATTGGTTCAGGGTGGGAGGAAGACGGCAAGATCCCAGCTAAGCTATTGTGGTTGTGGAGTCTGCAGTGCTTGTGGTGTCCGGTGTGGTCCTCTGCATCAGCTAGGAAGCATCTGTTGGTGGGGTGGCCCAGTCTGGGTGCTAGGTGATCCATTACAATGTTTTTGCAAATATTTAACCAGTTGCTATTTAAACATCGGTACAGACTTTTATAAAACCACCTCTTCAAGCAGGGAATTCCACATCTTGATTGTTCTTACTGTAAAAAACCCTTTCCTTTGCCCGATTTCTTTTCTTCCATTCTAAATGCATGACCTTGTGTTTTATGTATAGTCCTGTTTATGAATAGATTTTCAGACAATGGTTTATATTGACCCTAAATATATTCGTAATGTTATGTTCCCTCTGAGGCACAGTTTTTATAAACTAAATATATTTCATTGGTCTTATCAGTGATTTAAAAGAGGCTAAATTATATTCTTATTCCAAGAATGAATGCCCCTATTTATAAATGACAGTACCTTACTGGCTTTAGCAACTGCTGATTGACATTACATAATTGTTGCCTAGTTTGTTGTCTTTAACCCCTTAAGGACACATGACATGTGTGACATGTCATGATTCCCTTTTATTCCAGAAGTTTGGTCCTTAAGGGGTTAACAATTCCCAAATGTCATCTGCTATTTGAGTGCCTGGTGCCACAATCAATCTAAATCCCTCTGCAGCAAAGTAATATATAGAGTTTTGTGTGATCTGCAAACACTGAAACGTGACTTTCAATGCCAATTACTATCGTTTATAAATATGTGAAATAGAAGCAGTCCCACAACAGAACCCTAAGGGAAACCCACTGTCATGGTCTTGAGCAGGTCAGGTAAGAGACTTATGACAGGGTTAACGTTTAAACTAGCTGCCCAGTCCCTCCTCAATCTCCCATCAGCCCTTGCTATTGTCTGACCCCACCGTTCCTTATACTATAGTACTATAAACAAAATATGAATACCGCACTCAAAAAATTATTGCTAATCCTGTATTTAATTTCATAATATATATTGTAATAATTTTAAATAAATTCATAAAGGTAGTGGTATTTCATCATGACACTCATTTCATCCTATATACTTAAGCTATTTACATATATATATACACACACAGAATCCTCCCTCGTCCAAAGTAAAGTTCATAGTCTATATATCTATATACAATTGGTGGTGATCCAAAGCACAGAGAAAGTAGGAAAACACTTTGAAAAAATTGTGAAAAAATTTAAAAAATGAAAAATGGAAAACATCCAACCAAGAAAAAATGGAAAAAAGAGAAAAAATAAAAGAAAATGGGAAAAAAAAAAAAAAAAAATGAAAAATAATACTGTCCTGATTAATTGCAGTCCAGTATATAGTGCACCATATATATCACTGTCTATGGGTGGATCTCACCAATGTTGAAGTTTCCTTTTTGGTGTACAATGTAGGAGGATCCTGAAGTCTGTTGACGATAGTGTAGTGGGAGGGGATGAAAATAGTTCCTGTTGTTTGAAGAAACGATCACCTTGTTTTGAGTGTGGTATTCATATTTTGTTTATGATTGAGATTAGGAGGTTGTTGTGGGGTTAAACCTCGAATACCGGCACCTTGCATCATTGAGTGCCAGCACATATTGTTTTTTTGTATATTACTATAGTACTATATGCACCCTATTGTATGTAAATTAGGCTGTTGAAGGCTTAAAATGTGTGCTATGTCTATTAAAGGTAGTTGCTGTTTTAACCTTCACCAAGTTTCATCTGGTGTTTGGGGAAAAGGATATAATCTGCTGATGAAAAGGGTATCCAGGGCTCTAAACACAGTAGCCTGGTCAAGGGTGGAAAAGGCCCTCCGAGATCCCAGTCAAACCTCGTGACTGGGTCTGATGTGCTCAAGGGTCCCTGATAAATATGAGGAAGCAGACTTGGTGGAGGTACTCAGTCGGAGGACTGGAGCTCCATTACATTGGTTGGCAGTGGTGGGATGGCTTCCTAGCAAGTAGGGAAATTTCCCTGGACACCGGCGCATCTTCTGGGATCCCACGGTGCTTTCTGGAATTCACGGAGATGGATAGAACTAGCACCCGTGCAATATTTTCTATACTAATAAATAATAAAAATGTAAATAGTCATTCATTTTTGCAAATGTCTGAGAAGCTAGCGGTGGCCGCAGCGTCCATCCATATTGTGGGTGAATTTGATGAAATTTCGGGAAGGACCATACTCCTCCGGTTCCAGGAAATTATGAACCTGTGCCACATTAGCAGATCCACTGTGGCCTAGTCATCTAGCATGTTCCGGCTGTCATCATTAGGAAGATCGGGAAACAGGGATAGTAACAAAGATATAAATGCTCGCCCTTGAGCAATAATCCTCATAGCAAAATTTAAGGACCACAAGAAAGATTGTAATTCCTTCCGACAGCATGACCTTGTTCGTATATATCAATCAATGCATGAGAGTACGAGATTTATTTTATCTTCGGGCAGACTGGCCTGCGTGGTAATAGAATCAAGCTCGGTAATAACAGTATCCGGACCTTCTGTTTTCTCGGGTGACACTGGTACACCCAATAACTGAAAAAGAACAATGGCTTCTTTAAGGCTTCATGGGGGGAAAGTGTTCTCCTCAATCATAAGGAAATCGTCCAAATAGTGTATGACTGTGGGACATATATTAAAATTAAGAAGCAACCAGCACAGAGTCTCCGCGAAAATATCAAAGTTTTGGGCTACTTTTAGAACCAATAGTAAGCCAAGAGAAGGAGGAATATAGGCCCTTCCATTTAATACCGTGCAAATGCCAGAGTGAAGGGTGTATCGGTAATAGTTTAAAAGCATTGACAATATCTGTATTACTAAGCCAAGTGCCTACCCCAGCTTTTATGATAGCCGAGATGGCATTGTCAATTGTGGAATATTGCAGCGAAAATTCCTTGGATGGAAGCATGGAATTCAAACTAGGAATTTCCATCAAACAAGGGCCGGAGAGGTCGATAATCAACCTCTATTTCATGGAGTTCTTTCCGGTGACAATACCAATAGGGGTCATCTTCCAGGAAGTGAAAGGGGGAGCTTGAAAAGAAAACCCTCAGCGACCTCCTGTTGTACGAGAGTATCAACCGCCTCCGGTTGTGTCAGGGCCGATTGCAGGTTTTTATACTTGAAGATACCTGACAGCATATGTATAATGCCTGTATGAAAAGCCTCAGAAAAACAAGAGTAAGAACTCAACCAAGTGTCCGGATGGGTGAGAAGACAACATAGCTGACCAGGTAGTCACATTAACATAGGTTAAGTATGATTTGGGATATAATTTATTGGGGCACATAGTTTTTGCATGTGCACGGAAACACTTGGAACAAACGTGCAAAAGCCTGCAAGCGCTAAAACTTGCATTAAAGCATTAAAGTTATTACAGACCTAGGACTTCCCCAGAAAGAGAATGGGCGTCCCAATTTATCCGTGATGACCTTGTCAGGTTATGTAGAAGAGGAGGGAACAACAAGGCTGAAGGAAACCTTGGCCGTATTGGAACAAAGATTTGAAGAATGAGTCGTGGAGGAGCAAACTGCACAAGCTGGAGTTCTTAGACCCGCAAAGTGTCTGCAGAAGAGTTCCATGTCCAGTTTACTCCAATTCACCTTAGCAGAGAGGAACTTGTGGTAATCGTAAAAAGACACTGTATTTGTGTCCCAAGTGAACACCAGCGTGTGCAGGTAAAAGGTCCAACTCTTGTCTCCTAGCAGGGTAGACTGAGCACAAATCATCCCTATATAACCCAAATGCCCGGACAAACTCCGGGATGGAGAGTTTCCTGGGGTCTCGGGCCTTGATCACAACCGACAAGTCACCATAAGCGTAAGTCTTATTATCTACGATATCCTGAGAGGCAATGAAGAGCGAAACCAGGTTTACGTCCTTGCCTTCCAAGGTATCTTCCTAATATTAGCCGGGACCATATGGGCCGAGTCGACATCCAGCAGAGTATCTATGCTGGACATCAAATTACCCAGTCGAGCCACAGGAGGTTACGCCTGAACAGGAGCGGGAAGACTGGCTGGCGACTCAGCCAGAGTGTCAGTTTCCAATTTCTCAAACCTCTGATTGACCTGCCCCATAGATGTCATGAGTAAAGACAACATGGAGTGAACATCAGAGGGGTAAGCACCACTCCGGCCCTCTCTTGCATCAGCTTTATCCGTGGAGGCATGCAGTAACTTGAAGAGTTCAGCTTTCCTAG
Organism: Pelobates fuscus; assembly: GCF_036172605.1. Taxonomy (NCBI): domain Eukaryota; kingdom Metazoa; phylum Chordata; class Amphibia; order Anura; family Pelobatidae; genus Pelobates; species Pelobates fuscus. Next base: position 66,218,220 of record NC_086329.1, on the reverse strand, counting down.
CTGTTGCTGGGAACGGAATTTGACGTCTCATAAGTTCCACAGTGAAGCGAGGAATAGACCAGAATCTGATGGAGGTAGGTGTAGATGTGTAAGAAATTATGACCCTCTTACAAGGTTATTCGTTTAGGGAATGTGTGACAAATAAGACACAAACACAAGTGTATAATAAAATGTATTGTTAATATTGATTTAGGATACAGTTACAGATTTTAGGATATACACAATACACATTATAACCACATCCAGTGCAAAACCAAAATATACATAGTAAAAGGGCAAGGGCAAGATCTTCCCCTTGCACCTTCATCTTTGGTAGTCTGTGACAGTCTCTCTCAGTTCACCATGGCACCACTGCGTGCTGTACTCCCCAAAAGAGACAGAGAGAGGAGAGAAACCCAACCTCCTTGGCTGTTGTTCTTTTAAAGACTGATTCTTGCTGTAAATAATTACAAGTCCCATAATTCCTTTTCCCTCCCAAAAGTGATTTATCCCACCTTCTTTTTATAGAGAGTTCCATCTTTACAGAAGTCCTTTTCTTTGATCTTTTCCCTCCAGTTACACTACAACACTAAAGTGACCTGTTAGGGTTGGTTTCTGGGGAGATTGCACAGGGTGGCTTGGGAAAACACAAACTTCATGGTTACACCTAGATGTTAATTTCTCTGGTCTTCTGATCTCCTGATAACATGACCATTGAAACCTTTATAGTAAAGATTTGTACCCCTTGATGACAACCTCCTTTAAAATGTAAATGATATTCCATTGTGAAACCAGATAGCTTATTACACAACTTACCTTCACAAAGCATATGTCAATATATTAAAATAGAAAACATAATTTTTAAAGGCACCCCATTTCTTACTGATGAAACTCTTTTGCTTGAACGAGTACCAGACCTACCCGGAGTACCGGGCAGGAATAAGTCTTTGCCACCAACTGGTATTTGAGACATGCTAAATAAAAAATAAGTGACAGTTAGTGTATATAGGACCAGTGCCGGCTGGCTTACTAGCTAGTGCAAAAATTGGCAAAACAATTAAACTAGATCAGTGACAGATGAGGCCCTGCTAGATGCCAAGTGGCAAGAGAGACGCTATGTTTTGGCACGAGGCGATAACGTGGCCACGAACGTAGTGGTGGGGTATTGGACTCTTGATGACTTTTAAACATAAGATAGAATGGGAGTGACAGATGAGGCCCTCTCTATGCCACACTGCGAGACGACTAACTATGATTTGGCCCGAGGGGCGGGGTACCTCCGAGTATGACGATGGGTGTTGGCCTCACTGGACCACTAACCTAAGATGAAGAGGCCAGGGGAATTACGACTATTGGACACCTAGGACCCTTACAGACAGCCACAGCTAACTAAGAGGGGAGGGCAGCAAGTGAGAAAGGACGTACCTGAGGAACGTGTAACAAAATTGGGGGTGAAAAAGGGAGGATCGTAAGGCAGACCATATCTGGAGTGCGGAGTAAGCACGTCAGAGTCCAGGTGGTCAGGCCGTATGGAGTGTGCCTGGAAATTGGTCATATAAATTGTGTTGGCGTATAGCCACGGGGTTCATGTGGGCCAGATCATAGACCCAGTAACAAAACACATAACGTACCTTTCTGAAAATAGTGTAGTACAAGAACTATGGCGGGCAAACGTGGCCCAGCTATGCAGTGTATGAAAACAGGTCAGACTTAGCGATGCGGCTGAAGAAGCTTGCTATTAACTGGACCTAGAACCGGAACATAAATGAAAAAGCGGACCTGCGTACATATGTCGTGAGGGAAAGCACACAAAAATAAAACCAGCACGGAAAACAAGTCACAGAAAGAACACCAGAACAAACACAAAGAAAAAAAATACAAATTTACATCTTTCTTCTATTTTTTTTTTCATTAACGAACGATAACCAAAATAACCATTAGGGGTCAGCCAAATGCCAGGAACAAACCCACAAGGGTGCGGAGAATAGACCCAAACCATGATGACAGCGTGGGGCTGCGACCGTGGCACGATGGCAGGATAAGTATCCTATGATTCAGAAGAGATGTCTGGTTTAAATAGCCGAGGCTTGGAGCGCCAGGGACGACATGAGAGCCAGATCAGAGCCCAGAACGACCGTAAACTAGCGGAACAGAGGAGGGACAGTAGGACCAGGTAAAAGAGTAAATATTGCTAAGGCATGAATGACACAGAGGAAGGTGAGTAGTGGGTTTAAATAGGGAACTGTATCCCTCCCACAACTGTAGGCCAAGCCTTCACATATATAAAATGTGTTTATATATATATATGGAAAGGTGGAGCCTGTAGTTGTAGGAGGGGTTTGTCCGGCCTATAAATTCACAGGCCTCCCCTTCCTCTGGGCCGAGACTTCCTGGTCCAGTACAGAACAATCTACTTCTGGTTCAAAGGTCAGCAACACAAACTGCATGAACTCCAAACAAACAAGCAAGCTGGTCTTGGCCTAGTGTGGCCCACGCAAGTATTCATTTTGCCTCACTCTAGTAAAAAAGCAGCCACCTCCTTCGAAGCTCATGGGACACTGCCACATCCTGTTGCTGTTCACGTGTTTGTTTGCTTTGGTCTGTGTAGGGCCACACTATCACTGACATTCCACACGTATTCAGCCCACATTTGGCCTTTCACTAACTAGGGTGGCATTAGCATTTCAATCCGTATTCCTTCCTCACTCGGATATGGCGAATTTCACTACTAACGAAAATACGTCTTATTTCAATCACAGCTATTCCTCAATTCGGTTCATGCATTCTGATTACTGTATTCGAATATATATTTTATAATATGCAATTCAGTTAGTCACCCTATGTTTTTTTGTATAATAAATGCTATGCCATATTCCGTTTTCATATTTGCAACTTTTGTTACTTGTTTTCACCAGGCCTCAGTACTTATTTTTCATGGTTGCCCTCTTGGTATTCAGGCACTCATTGGGCCTACAATGTTTAATAATTATGTGGCTAAGTGTTGCTACTGACTGTGTAAATTCATGTCAGGCCCAAACGTGGGCCTATACATGTGTTCAGAATTTATGGTACATTTCACTGTCTGTCAATACTTACATTGTTTTAAGCCCTTTCTGGTCTAAGCACGGGATTAGTCAATCATACTTTAAAATTATGTCTGTCACAATTAGGTTTGTTATATGGTTATACGGTCATATACGTGGCCCTCACCTAAATATGTTATTGTCGCACTTCAAGACATGCCACAAACCAGGTCCGCCACCTGGGGACACTCCACTGCCCAAACCCTCACCCCCAAAAAAACTAAACAAAAAAAACACTGTTTACTAGATATACCCCAAGTGAAAACACACATTTATTATTATTATTATTATTTTAATGGGATTATATTTACAAGTGTTTTTCTTAACAAGCCCTACAGGACCTCTAACACATGATACTGTCATTCGATTCGACCGTCACTAACCTGACATTAATGCAAGTTACTCTGTTATTCTAGCATTTGCGGTTGCTTTCAACCCTATTATGCCATTGCAATTATGTATGCATAAGTGTTAATCATCCTCCTAATCATTCCACAAGTATTCCTTATAAACGTATGTATTATACAGTAAAAAAAATAAAATAAAACCAGGGGGAGTGGCCTGACCTCGGAGGAAGATGGACGCTTGATTCCACAGCCCCCTCTCCCCATGCACTGAATCCGCTACCATCTGCTTCCCTCACCAATTCTAACACCTGAAACTGACACCCCACACCCTTCTGACACACCGCTCCTACTCCGAGGATGGGGGTCAGCAAAAAAAAAGAAAGATACAACCCCATCAGTAGCCTACATGTTCCGCACACCGAGTGACCAACGGAGGACTATGAACTCACAACTCGCCGAAGTATCGGGCTCTGATTCCGAGAATCCCGACACGGTGCCTGACCCAGCGGTTCCCCTCACGACAGGGATACTCCGCAACATGCTGAGACACGCCACCACCGACATCAAGGCCCACGTGGCCGCGGAACTCGCCAAACAAATGGCAGGCCTCAAAACGGACCTGGATTACCTAGCCTCCCGAACTGACCAGGCAGAAATCCGGCTTATGGCCCTCAACAACACCTCCACAGCCCAAGCCCAAGACATCTCCTACCTACATGGGCGCATATCGGTCATAGAAGAAGGCCTGGAAGACCTTTTTTTTTTTAAATGTCTTATTTTTATTTAGATTTTGTGTTGATAACATCGGACATTATAAATATGACCATGAAGCATCAAACTGGGATACAGAAAGAGAAAACAGGGGGGAGTGGGAAACATGCATAACATTTAACACAGCCCATATACAATAATAATAACAACATCTTACTGTATTGTTGTCCTTTTCTCCGTTTTCCCTTTCTTCTTAAATATAATGGAATCCCCGGAAAGAAAAAGAAGAAAAAAAAAGGGTCTATTTGACATTATTTAACATTAATGCATATTGATCTCTTATCTCCAACCACTGATGCCATCTTCGTTTATATAAGACTTCTCTACCCTTTACTCGGCTTACCATTTTTTCATAAAAGCTAAAAGAATCAAATCTACACAAGACCTCTGCTATTGTTGGTGTTTGTATATGTTTCCATTTGTAGGCTATTGAAATCTTTGTTGCTGTTAAGCAATGGATAATCAGAAATTTTTCTTCCCGGAGCTGTGTGGGGGATATATGAAGTAAAAAGCACTCTGGTCTAAATGGGATATTAACCTTCAGTGCTACCCTAAAAAAAATGTCAATCTCCTCCCATAGTTTAATAATACTAGGGCACGACCAGAAAATATGTAGTAAACATCACCAACTAAAGTTGCTCGTCCCCGGGAAAATATGTGCTAATTTAGCTGGCACCCAGTACCATTGCATAATAATTTTGCAATAAGCTTCCCAGTGATTAAAACTACTGGAAACCCTTATCCTTAGTTAAACCCTTAGTTAAACCCTTATCCTTAGTTATCCTTAGTGCCTGAAACCAACTTGCTATCGGAAATGGTTCCTTCCAATCCCTTTCCCAATTTAGAGCATCTTCCTGTTTCTTAGGTTCCCCTTGTGTTAAAAGAGTATTGTAACAAAAGGACAGAGCTTTAGTATTAGGCATTCTCCCTGTGCATTTTAGAGCAAACTGTGTTAATCGCTTGATTTTTTTTATTTTATTTGTTTGTAAAATGTTCCTAATTCGTAGGTAGGTGAATATTTCCCTAGGTGGTAGAGAGTATTCTTTAACCAAATCAGGAACTGATTTAATGCCTGAATCATTATATAATGACCGTATATGGCATACCCCTAGCTGTATCCAGTAATCCAGCTGCAAGTCTGAAGTAAAAGCACAGTCTGCAAGGGTGCTACAAATAACAAGTCTTGTCCTAATGAGAGTTTAGAAATGGACTCTCTCCATATATGCAAAATATTTTTTGTAGGTGGGAGCAAGTCTGTTGACTTATTACATACTTTAATCCCCGACCATAGAGTGGAAGTTAGTGAACCTTGTGGGAACTGAGAGCTTTCTAGTGATAGCCATAGCGGAAAAGAAGCCCTTTCCAGAGTCGAGAGACCTTGGGCAAGTATAGTAGCCTTATAATAAGTTTTAACATTTGGGACACCTAAACCACCTTTAACAAATGGAAGCCAAAGTTGATCTTGCGCAATTCTTGGTGGTTTCTTTTTCCATATATGTGCATTAATCAATAACTGGAACTTCCGAAGTATAGTGTTTTGGATAGTAATTGGCAATGTGCAAAAAAGATAAAGAATGTGTGGCAAAATCATCATTTTTATTGTTTGTATACGGCCTAACCAAGATATTTCTTTGTTCTCCCATGTTTTAAGTTAATGGTCCAGTTTATGTATTAGTGGTAGGTGATTTTCTTTCATTATCAACTTATATGTTGTGGGGAGTTTGATACCTAAATAAGAGATGGATGTTTTACGCCAGTCAAATGGGTATATCACTTTTTAATCGTCGTGTGATGTCTGTTTGGAAGTCTTAAAACCAATGCCTGTGATTTTTTAGAGTTATTTTTTTTTGTATATTTTTTTATTTTTTTGTAAATATATTTTTATTATTATTTTCAGTTGTTCAGTTTATCCAGTAACATTAAGTGAACTTCAGTTTGGACTCGCAGGTCCTCTCAGAGTAAAACCAAAGCATTCGTTTTAAAGGAATGGCATTCAGCCAAGCCAGCAATGGTGACGCGGAGGTCACTGTGTAACAAGTGTTATATTCACGTGTCGGACTCGCAGGTCCCGTTGCAGTGAGGTAGTCGGGTATTACCCCATAGTAAGTGTGCCAGGGAGGGCCCGCAGGTCTCTTTGTGCCCAGCATTTGGGCCCTTAGCTTGGTTTGTTGAACGTGTACGTGGGTAACATAGGTTCTGTTGTCCCCTCGTGAGAAAGTGAGCGTCTACGAGATGGCCTTAGGTTGTCACTGGCGTATGCCTTGTTCTTGTCTGCTTGTGTGTAGTGTTTGGGGGGGGGTGTCTGGTGGGGTGTGGGGGGGTGCGTCCGTGTCTAGGTCACGTCTGTCTAGTTTGTCTCTTAGTTTGTCGGTCTATGCGTTCTCGTCTCTACTTCCTCTACGTGTCGTAATGGAGTCTGGTTGTGATTTCTGCCTTGGTAGTAGTCAGTATCCAGTGGGTCCATATTTCCATATACCTGTTTGGGGAATTGGATGTGGTCATAATGAGTTCCTCTATGGCTCTGAGTTCCTCCATTTGGGAGAACCAGGTTGTCAACAGGGGTGTTGTTTTTTGCTTCCAGAATTGAGGGATCACCTGTTTGGCAACGTTTAAGATTCTAATGGTTAGTGAGTGTTTGTATCGGGTACTAGGCGACTTTGTATGGTGGAGGAGCATGTGTTCAGGGAGGAAGGGGGGTGGTGTGAAGGTTTTGAGAAAGCCGTGTATACCCCGCCAGAAGGGCTGTATGGCTTTGCAGTCCCACCAGAGGTGGAGTACTGTGCCGGCCTCCCTATTACACCTCCAGCAGAGGTCCATGTGTTGCGGGTCTATAGCATGGAGTATGATCGGGGTGCGGTACCAGTTCGTTAACAATTTTTTTTTTTTTTTTTTTATTTAAGTTTTTATTTTGCAATTGAAATATAAAGCATTAAATTGTGTCACAGAATGCATTTTCATCCATTGAGTACAATACAGTAGAAAACACAGTGCTTGAGTTTCAAAGTATAAATTTTCAGAGAATGAATGCATTACAGTGGGGGACACAGTAAATGAGTTTTAAAACAGAGTAAGTGAGTAGGCTTATTAATAAACTGTCATGGCAAGGTAGTTACTCAGTTAATAAACACGTTGGTCAGATAGAAACCATAATCTAAAACAATATTCAAAATTCAACTATATAGAATTAACAGGAAATATCCTAACGAAGAAGAGCGGCGCAGTTGTTGCAGTGTTGCCAGTTATGGCAGGGATTAAATGAGTAAATCAATGAAATCGTTTGGACAAAAACATTGGGTAAATTCAAGCATTACATTAAATGTGTGTGTAGCCTTACTGAGCTAGGAGAGTGCCATTAGAATGTGTGTAAAGTGGGCATTAGGATGGTAAATAGCATGAGTTACGTGGGGGGGGGAGAGAGGGGAGGAAGGAGGAAACTTAGGCAGGTTGGGGCTTTGAGTAATCGATGCCTTTAGTTGCAAGGAAGTGCAGCCATGGCTTCCAAATTTTTGTAAAGGTTTGATAATTTTTAGTTTGCGCATAGGTTATTTCTTCCATTTGTCTGACCTCGTCTACTTTACTAATCCACTCTCTGATAGAGGGGATCTGCGTCTGCTTCCAGTAAATAGGGATAAGTTGTGACGCCGCCATTACTAAGAAGTTGAACAGCGAGGCTTTGTTTTTACTCATACCTGGAGGGGCTAAGGAGAATAAGTAATGTTGCGGTGTAAGCGGAACGGTAGTAGCAAGTATCAGCTGTGTTATGACCTGTATCCTTTTCCAAAATGTTGCTATTTGTGGACAGAGCCACCAAATGTGGGCATGATGCGCTAACTCGTGTTTGCATCTCCAGCATGTCTGTTGTGTTAGCTTATGTATTTTTTGAAGTTTGGCTGGGGTGTAATGCCAGCGGGTGATGCGCTTATAGTTGCTTTCTTGAGCTGTAGTGGATGAAGTGGATTTGTGTGCTGTTATAAAAATGGTTCTCCAATCTGTTTGAGGTATGTCTATTTGCAGTTCCTCCATCCAATGGCCTGTGCAAGTGGGTAAAGATATATCTCTAGATTTCCTTATTAGTTTATACATGGTAGAAAGTAATTTCTTTGTGATTGTGTGGTCAGTACAAAGTTGTTCAAAGTCAGTCATTGGTCTTTTCTCCGTAAGAAGGAGATTAGCGCTTTTAATGAAATGGATCAGTTGGGCATATTGTAATCGCTGGTTGCCTGTTGGGATCGTATCGGGTAGTAGTTGAGTTAAGGCTTTTATGTTATTGTCGGTGTCAATGACGTCTTTAAGTTGCAAGGCCTCACCAGAATGGTAGAGGTCGTACGAGTTCCCTGATTGCCCTCTCTGGAAATCTGGATTGTGTGTGAGAGGGTAGAGGGGGGAGGGGTGCGGGGCAATTGATGATACTTTGATTAGTTTCTGCCAGATTTGAAGAGTGGGCCTAATCGTGGGGTGATTATCAATTGTGAGATGGCGTTGGGCTGGGTTTGTGAATAGCCAAGGTCTTAATTGCAAGGGTATCAGCGAAGCTGCGTTTTCAATCTGTACCCAGTGCAGGTTCGAATTAGTTCGTGTCCATTCATAAATTCGGGCCAGGTGGGTTGCTTTGTGGTATGTTTCAAGGTCCGGGAGATTGATTCCTCCTTGTTCCCTAGTGTTGTTTAGCGTTGAGAGGGCTAAACGTGGATGCTTGTTGGTCCATATAAAGTTATTAATTAAGGATCTGATTGTCTTGAAGAACTTGTTTGGTACTGTGATGGGCAATGTTTGAAGCGGGTATAACAGTCGTGGCAAGATGTTCATCTTTATTATATTAGATCTACAGAACCAGCCAAAACAAGGCTTCTGCCATGATTGTAGGTCCCGGACAATGGATTTCAATAGGGGAGGGAAGTTAAGATCGAGGAGGTTGTTTAGGTTTGACGGAATGTGAACTCCTAAGTATTTAATTGAGTGAGGGGCCCAAGAGAAATGAAAGTTTTCCCGGAGTATTTTATTGTGGGAGGAGGGGGAGCATATGGGCATTAGTTCACATTTAGATAGGTTGGCTTGAAAGTTGGAGACCATACCATAAGTCTTCATTTCTGCGAGGATGTGTGGTAAGGTGGTAAGAGGGTTAGAAATGGTGAACAGGAGGTCGTCTGCAAACGCCGTAACCTTGTATTCGCAATTTGCAATTCGAACTCCTTGGATAAGATTATTATCTCTGATCCCTTGTAGAAAGGGCTCTAAAACTAGGACGAACAAGAGAGGGGAAAGAGGGCACCCCTGTCTTGTACCGTTCGTAATTGTGACTGGGCGAGAGAGTTGGCCATTGATGCGAATTCTTGCCGTCGGAACTGAGTAGATGGTAGACAACCAAGTCATCCATCGGGGACCAAAGCCTAAGTGATTCATTGTATGTGTAAGCAGTGCCCAGTTAACCCTATCAAATGCTTTTTCCGCATCTATGGCCAACAGTGCACTGCTTATCTTGTGTTTCTGTGCCCAGTGTATGATGTTTATAATTTTCGTTGTGTTGTGTTTAGCTTCTCTAGTGGGGATGAAACCTGCTTGGTCTTGGTGTATGAGTAGAGGAAGAAAGGGTTTTAGTCTAGTGGCAAGTATTTTGGTTAAAATTTTTAAGTCAATGTTAATTAAAGAAATTGGCCTATAATTTCCACAAAGTGATGGATCTTTGCCTGGTTTAGGAATTAAAGATATATTAGCCTCCAGTGCCGAATTGGGCAGTGAGGATGCTAAGTTTTGTACATTAAATGCTGCAATGAAGTGTTGGGCTAGTGTTGAGGAGAGTAATTTATAATATTTCCCAGTGTACCCGTCTGGACCAGGGCTTTTACCCATTCGAAGCGATTTGACAGTGTTAGTGAATTCTTCTACTGTGATGGGTTTCTCTAGGTATGCGATATCGCTTGAAGGAAGGGTTTGTCTGATCCTAGGACACAGGAAGTGTTGGATATCTTCCGAAGAAGGCATTGAATTATTAAGGTTGTATAAGTTAGTGTAGTACTTATGGAAGGAATTTATGATGTCTGGCATATGTCTGGAAATAGAGCCATCTTCCGTTTTGATTTCAGAGATGAATGTGGACTGTTTTGGTTGTTGTAGAGTTTGTGCCAAGAGTTTGCCTGCTTTTCCACCCTTTGTGTAGTATGTATGTTTAACCAGTGAGATTTTACGTTTGGCGTGAAGATGTAGAAGTATAGTCAATTCGGATCTCTTTTTTAGTATGTTTTTATAATCATCCAGGCCTTGGGGGCCTTGCTGGTGTCTACCTTCAAGTAATTTTAGTTCACGAATCAGTTGCGTGATTGTATGTTCTCTCTTCCGCTTTAATTGGGCAGCTATTTTAATCAGTTCGCCCCTTACTACCGCTTTGTGTGCCTCCCATATTAGAGCAGGTGAGCTGTCTGGGTGTGCGTTGTCTGAAAAATAGGAAGTAATGGTATGATGGAGCTGTGAAATTACCTCAGTGTCGTTTAGGATCAGGTCGTTAAGTTTCCATTGGGATGTCGGGATAGGTATGGAGGGGATCAACAGATCCAGTGTCAGAGGTGCGTGGTCCGACCAAGTGATCGGCCCGTAGGCAGCTGATTTACCTAAGTGGAGGAATCTGTGTTGGAGGAAGAAGGTGTCAATACGGGAGTACGTCCCCGTGGGGGGGGAGTAAAAAGAAAAATCTTTCCGTGTAGGGTGAATAGTTCTCCAACTATCGAATAGTTGGGCTTCGAAAAGTGTTGAGTTCATTTGTTTCCGTGCTTGTGTTAGGTGTAGTTGAGATGTGGCAGTGGAGTCAAGGTCACCGTCCAATGAAATATTTATGTCACCGCCTACTATAAGAATGCCCTCATGATAAGAGGTTAATTTGTGTAGTATCTTTTTCAGTGTTGCGTTTTGTTTTCTGTTGGGCAGATAAATATTAACTAAGGTTACCTGGGTGTCTCCTATTTTCCCTTTTACAAAGACAAACCTCCCTGAGTCATCGGAGTGGTGGTCCTGATAAACAAACTGGGTACGGTTTCCTATCAAAATCGCCACTCCCCTGGATTTGGAGCCTGTGTAGTTGCCATAGTATGATGTCGGATAGTCCTTATTTCGCAAATTGGGTATCGAATCAGCTCGGAAATGTGTTTCTTGAACAAATATAATGTCAGCTTTATGTCTTTTGAAGTCAGATAAAGCTATGCTTCTTTTTTCAGGGGTATTTAGACCTCTTGCATTTTGTGTTAGTAGTTTAATAGTTGCCATTTTAGGTGCCTTCAGGAGAAGAAAAAAGAAAAAAGGGGAGGATGAGGGGGGGACGGAGGGGGGGGGGGCTATATATATTCAAAGTTGAGAAAACGGGGTATGGCGGTGGTATTGGTTAAGGTTAGGTGAAATCTCTTCCTAGTGAATATGGAGTGGTATCAGTTTTTTTAAGTTTGCTCGATGTGACTTAAATCTCCAAGAGTTGTAAAAAGAAATGTGTCTTAAGCGGTTGGCTCAAGCTAAGTATGGTGTGAGATTGTGTGTGTGTGTTGCTTCTATAACAAATGAACCCCAAAGATGTCCTAATAAAGGTCTATCTTATATCTCTGCTTTGTTCCCTGCAAGTAGATGAGTTCCCTTTGTTTTTATCTTTTTTGTTTTGTTTGTTTTTTTTTTTTATATTTCTATTTATTCCTTTATAATTTGAAGTTATTTTTTTTTTTTGTATTTTTTTTTTTTTTTTTTTAATATGTTTTTTTTGTTTGTTTTTTTTATTTTTTATTATTAATCTTTTTTTTTTTTTTTTTGTGTGTGTGTATATGGCTAAGTGCCTAGCAAGCTGCGGACAACTAGCGCTTTTATTAACTGTGTGATAAGAATAGAATCAAACTGAGGAAAATAAATAAAAGTAACAGGGTTAGGTAAAAGTATTAAGGATAAATGACTGTAATCAGACGGCAGCGTGCCCGGAAGCAGCAATGTTCGTCTGATGTATGTCTGGTGGTTGCAAGAGGGGCCCCGGACTGTATGCCCCCCTTTGAACAATATTGAATACCCAGACAGCGGTGATACAACTGGTGCCTACCTGAGGCGTGTCACGCTATATAGCGGTGACAGGGGTGCTGGTTCTCTCTCCGTGCACAAGAGGAACAGCTAATTTCTTGGGCGGGTGGTCAAGAAGTGGCCCTGATTAGTGAAATCCACTATTAGAATTTGATTTTTTTTATTTTGTTAGGAGACAAGTGAGTTTATGTGTTAGGGGATGCTTAAAATATACCTAAAAGTGAGTTTTCTAATTTAGTTGTAACGCAAAACTCTTCAATGAATGTGGGATATAGGGGGAGGGGGGAGGGGAGGAGTGGAAAGAAGAGGGGGACAGGTGTGAGTTCCAGGCAAAGCTTAGGTATTATATACATTATATACAGGCATACATCGTAAAACATTATAATATAAAACCATACAATCATTTCAAATACAAATAGGGTGTTAAAGCTATAAAACTTTCGTTGAGTGTTTGTATCGTGACCTAGTGGTGTGTGTTTGGTACTAAGATATAGAAGGGGAGATGATAAAGGGAAAGAGGGTGGGGGGGGGGACGGGTGATGTAGGGGGGGCGAGCTTCATAATCTTCCCCCTGTGGTTGATGAATTTGGGGGGGGGAGGGGGTGATAGGAGGTGGGGAAGGCGAAGAGAGGAAAGGAGGGATTCGTGTGGTAATTATACAATATTATATAAATGTCTTGAACAAAATATACCTAGAAGAAAATATTGCTATAATTGAAGAGCTTAATAACTCAATACGTCTATAGTGGTGTAAAACCGCGGGACTAAATGTCTTGGTATATTTTTTTTTTTTTTTTTTTTTTTTGGTTGACGGGGTATTGTAAGGGTTGTCGGAATGGGTGAATCTGCAAGGATATTAATGTATCTAGTTAGTCGCTATACTTTGCTGCCTTTGGTTAGTTTAGTTGAAGCATGGGTTTAAATTCAACACCTAGGTAGGAGGGGTATTAAGGGATTGGTAATGGTAGGGATGATAGGGGGAATTGTACCAGATGTAAACCATATAGTAGACCGTATACTACAATCGATATGAAGCCTCTACGGCTGGGGATAATACAACCTGACCGGAGATGTACCAACAACGACCCCATATTCATATGTTTAAGAAGGTTTTTTTGCGGAAATCCAAGCCTCCGTGAAAGTCATTTGCAAGTTCCCTTTGGGTGACGGCTCCCTATAGGGGATATGGAGTAAAAGTTTATAAGTCCGGTTTCATCGCAAGAACAGGTTGCATCTCGGTGTATTCTCGGATGAGTTGCGAGTAGGTGAAGAGCTTGTTGTGGGTCTTCTAGGTAATGAAAGCTGGAACAGGTCGATAAGTGGTGTTAAGCAGAGAGAAAGTTCTTAGAGTTTGCGTGTGGATAAGGGGATTATGATGTCGTTTCCCATAAGATTAAGAAATTGATACGAGAGTGCTGGGATGGGATGAAGTTTTACTTTCTGTTCTCACTATGGGCTGTTGTAGCTCGTCTGTTGGGAGAAAATAGACGGATGTCTGGTCGGCGTTTCTTCAAAGGGGTATATCCCCGCTGTGCTGGAAGAACGGAGGAGCTTTCTGCAGATGTGGGAGGCGAGTTCCAGTCCATTACGCCCGTGTCTGGGAGATCCAAGGCTCTCAAGAATGGTTTGACGTCCAGATAAGAGGTAATAGTAAATAGGGTGCCCTTGTGCTGTACAATTAGGGCAAAAGGGAAGCCCCAGCGGTATTTAATAGAGCGTTGGCGCAGTAGTGATGTAATTGGTCTCAGGCATCTCCTTGCTTGGAGAGTGTACCAGGTCAGGTCTGGAAATATTTGAATTGGTGATTCATGAAAAAGAAGTGGTTGAGATGTATCTCTCAGAGAGTGGAGGATGTCTTCTTTAACGGAAAAGTAATGTAGTCTGCAAATTATGTCCCTGGGTGCGTCTTGCGCCAGGCCCCTGGGTCTAAGGGATCTGTGTGCCCTGTCAAATAAAATTGGGCTATCTCCTGGTTTGTTTAGGAGTAGGTTAAATAACTCGGTAAGAGTAGAGGTTACGTCTTCCCCTTGTAGCTCCGGCAGGCCTCTTACTCTTAGATTATTTCGACGGCCTCTATTGTCTAGGTCGTCGACATATCTCTGAAAGCCTGCCATTGTGTTGCCTTGTGATTCAACCATATTAGCTAGGTTGGTGATTTGTGCCTGGGTGACGTCTCTCTCTTCCTCCAGGTCTGAGACACGGTTGGTCACCTGTTGCATTGCGGCCTCGACGGACTCCATTTTAGCTTCCAATCTGCCCATCATGGAGGCTAAATCCGACTTGGAAGGTAAGTTTTTGATTAAATCTCTAAGATCGGCTTCTTTCCTTGAATCAAATATTTTAACTGATTGTTCTGAGCCCGATGGGCTGGAGGGATTCTGCTCCGGCCCCAGGTCAGGCGCGGCCATTTTGTTGGATTCAGTGCAGAGGTCGCTATCCAAATTTTCTTTGAAGAAATGATTTAGGGTGCCCGTTTTCGATAGAGGGGTCTTCCCCGTTTTCTCCTGATTATTCCCCTGTTTTCTGGGGTTCCCCATTTTCGATTAAGTCTCCGATGCACGCGGATACACAATCGGGCCTGGAGGAGCTGAGTTAAAGCACGTCCATACAGCTCCGTGGTTGGCCACGCCCCCCAGTTCGTTAACAATTTGTGTCTTGCTGAAGACTGAGCAGTGATGCGTTAAGTAGCATTTCTTTTCCCAGTCTCCGTCCGTGAAAGTTTTCCCCAGTGTTTGTTCCCATCTCCCCATGAATTTAGGTTTCTCCCTCTGTAGCATGGAGTAAATGAGTAAGATCCCGTGCGGTTGTGGGTCTGGGTCCATACACATCCTTTCGAATGTGGTGGGGTCACATTTCCGTGCCATGCCCCCCGGGAGAGTATGTACATAGCTCTGTAGCTGTCTGTGCTTTAGGTGGTGTAGGAGGGTGGGGGTGGATCCCTCTAATAGGGTCGGGAGTGTTTTACATTTCGTTCCTTCTAGGTGGTGGTGTAGTCTGGGTATCTTGTGTCAGATTCAGTCCCTGAATGCGTTGGGGTCTAGTCCCAGGGTAAACTGTCGTTGTGCGTGAGTGGGAGCAGGGGGGACGGGAATGGCGCTAATCTGCATCTCTTTGCTACTTTCTCCCACGCCCGTAGTGTTGCGGTTGTGTAGGGTGTGCCCTGTCTTCCGTTCCCTCCTCTCCCCTGCCATGGAATGGTGGACAGCAGTATCCCCGCTTCCGTTTCCTCTATGTCTTTCCATCTCTTGAGCTCTTTCTCTTTTGTCCACTCTATAATTCGTTGGAGGTGGCAGGATTCATAATACAGGGTGAAGTCTGGTATGGCCAGTCCCCCACTGTGCTTGGGTAGCGTCAGTGCGGCCATTGTGACCCTCGGTCTCTCGCGGTCCCAAACATATTTCCCCGTTTCCTGAACCCTGCTCAGCCAGGATATGTGTGGTATGCCCAGTCCGACAAGTCTTTCCGGAACCTGTTTAGTAGGGGGATAAAGTTGTGTCTGAATAGGTCGGTTTCCCTCTTCGTCAGCCATGTGCCTAGGTATTGTATTTGGTGTTGCGCCCATTGGAATGTGTGGCTTTGCTTTAAGGGGGAGGCTCTGTGTTTGGGTATACTAACATTCAAGATATAGGATTTTGTGAAGTTGATTTTGAGGTTGGATATCTCCCTGAAGGTCCTGAAGGCCTTCAGGATATTCGGGAGTGAGACCTCCGGGTTGGTGACAAAAAAAGGAGGTCGTCTGCGTACGCCGCGACTTGGTGTTGCGTGTCTCCATGTCCAATACCCCTGATTGCTGCTTTGTGTCGTATGTGCGTCAGAAAGGGTTCAAGTGTCAGCACAAAGAGCAGGAAGGATAGAGGGCATCCCTGCCGCGTGCCGTTGTTAATGGGGAAGTCACTTTTCAGGGCTCCGTTTACTATGACGTGGGCGGTGGGCCTGTCATTTATCTATTAGAATGCCCATGTGGCTTACAATATGTAGGTATGACCACTAGAGATCTAAAAACAAGACTGGCCGAACATTGTCGCAACATTGCAAAAGGCTATGATAACCATTCGGTATCTAAGCACTTTCTGAAACACGATAAAAATCCAAAACTTTTAAAATGCATTGGTATAGATATATGTAATGTCCCATGGAGAGGAGGTGACATCAAAAATATTCTGGGAAAAAAAGAAATGGAGTGGGTCTATAACCTAAAAACCCTTACTCCAAAAGGTCTCAATATAGACTTTGACCTTTTTAACTTTTTATAAAAATAAAAAATGCTCCTCCAATCCTTTATGATATTAATGATGGTAGCAATACATTTTTTATTACACAGTAACAATAACTTTTTTATTACACAGCAACAATAACTTTTCTACTACTTTCTGCTCCTCATTCCAATCATTGTTTATCTACACAAATATTACTTACTTATATGTGTTATATGTATATGTACTAACTACATTTCACATTTCATATATATTTTTATTAATTTTATTATCTTTATTATGTTTTTATAAACTTTGTATTTCACAGTTTAGTTAACCTTCCCCAAGATATACATATATGATGTTAACCTTAATCAAATTTGTTGACAATTATAATTTCCCTCACTGTGCCTAAGTTTTATCCCCCCTCCCTGTTTATATCCCCATTATCCCCTCCAGGGAGTATGCTAATTTATCTAAACATCAGTCACGTGACGCGGAAGTATTCTAGTCGCGCGTCACATGACCCGTTTTCTTTCTTTAATTTATCAAGCTACAAGCTTCGTTTTTATAAACCAATATTACCACTTAGTTAGTTTGGGTTATAGCAAGTCATATACATACAGTGGGTGGAATGATTCGGTTCAGGGTTAAATATGATGGTATTGGGGTAGATGAAGTAAAAGGAGGGAGCCAATTGGAAATGGCTCAGTCCAGACGCCTGTGGAATAGTTAGAAGGGATCCCACTCCCTTCCAAAGTGCAGGTGATGTTCTGCAGCTCTCAAAAAGGAATGTCCACACCAATATAGAATTGGGGACTAAGTCCTTTTATTGATAAAGTTAAAAGTGGATATACAGCACAGTAAAATAAAATCAAAATAACAAACTTGATAAAATCCACTAAAATCGTACTAAAGTAAATGAGTCCACTGTGGGATAAAAAGGATTACTTGCAAAACGCGTTTCGCCCAAGTCCTGGGCTTCCTCAGTTGCTAAGAGTGTCCTTCAGATGCTTTGTTTATATACCCACTTCAGAGGATGCTTGTTTCCGGGTTCGCGCCGGTATCTCCATTTCCGATCGCATGTTCATGACGCACTTCCGGTCCGCGGTCCTGTTGTTGGAACGCATATGCGTTCCAAATCATCAACAACTTTATTGTTCTTTTGTAAAGTCCAATGAACATGGGGGATATCCAATTAAATGTCCACTTAGTAAAATGCATAAAGGAGAAAAAGAAGGGTTAGCGATCTTCATAGATGAAGCATCCAAGTGACCAGAAGTACATAAATAAAGTCAGTAATGGAAATATGTGGCAATAGGGAAAATAGTAGACCTATTGAAAAGATGATCAGCAAGTGTCATCTTTCATAAGTAAAACATTCAAAAAAATGCAGCATTTAAAGATACATACATAAAAATAAATAATGTGGTAGGAAACTTGTAATAAAAACATAAATGAGAGTAAATGATTTTTAAACGGAATTTGAGGCATAATTTGAAATAAAACTTTTAACGATGCATGTGGGCATAAACATATCTCTAGCATTTATAAAAATGAATAGTTAAAATGTAGGTTGCAGAACGTCCCAATATATCCAACTAGTGCTAGTGCTAGCAGAATATAGGGTAAAAGATGTTATAAAAAATGACATATTTCAAAATCTGCATTGAGGCCGTTGGGTATGAGGGTATTGAAGTTAAAAATAAATCTCATCTCTTCTTTACCCAGTTTGTTAATATAGTTGCCTCCCCTCCAATCCTTTTTAACTAATTTTATTGCACAGAAGAGTAGTCCTATAGGGTCCTGGTTATGTCGAGTTTTAAAATGTTGAGAGACAGAATGCGTTTCCAGACCTTTTTTGATATTGCGGACATGTTCTGCAATCCGTACATTTAGGGGCTGTATGGTTCTTCCTATATACAGGAGATTGCATGGGCATTTTAGGACGTAAATGATTCCCTTCGAATGGCATGTGAGGTGATCTTTAATTTTATACGATCGACCTATTATTGCACTTATGTCTATAAGGTGTCTTTTTCTGTTTTTGGTGGCTCTACATGGTAGGCACTCTCCACACCCGTAAAATCCTATCAAGTTGTTAATAAAGTGCTTAGGTGTTGTGGTTTCTAAATTACTTCTAACCAGCGCATTTCTCAGGTTGTTGGTGCCTCTAAAAATCATTCTTGGTTTGGGAGGTAAAATATCCTTAAGTATGGGGTCGTCCTTCAGAATATGCCAGTGTTTGTTGATGGCTTTCTGTACTTTTCTAGTGTTTCCATTATATTTGCTAATGAAAGGAACTTCATCGTAATTGTGTGTCACTGTTTTAGGTTTGTATTTTAAAAGCTGGCTTCTTTCCAGGAGTCTAACTTCTTCCATATCTTTCCTCAGGGCGTCCTCATCATACCCTTTCTCAATGAACTGTTGTTTTATATACTCGGCCTGTTTGATATATTCCGTTTCTTCTCTACATGATCTCTGATCAAATGAAGGCTTTTGAGATCATAGTTATGAAGGATATCAATAAAATTAAGAAAACTACCCCTTACCAGCAAAACATATCCCGGAAAGAACAAAAAACAATTAAAGAGATGAGTAAAAATAAGGACATCGTAATAAAACCGGCGGATAAGGGGGGAGGGATTGTCATTTTTAACAAAGAGCACTACATTAAAGAAGCGGACAAAATCCTGTTGGACCCACTGACGTATCGACAGTTACCATCAAATCCAATGAGTGAAATACAAAAAAAGTTTGCGAAATACATCCTCAAAGGAAAAGAATTAGAGATTATTAATGAAAAAGAAGTTGATTATCTGTCCATTGACTATCCCAAAGTTCCGGTGTTCTATCACCTACCGAAGGTGCATAAAGACCAGCACAATCCACCAGGCAGGCCGATAATATCGGGTATTGACTCGGTATCCACACGGGTATCTGAGTATATCGATATCATGTTACAACCCTTAGTGGTGAAAACGCCGTACTACCTGAAAGACACCATCAACATGCTGCAAATATTAGAACAGACTGAGTGGCAAGAAGGGAATTTCCTAGTCACGTGCGATGTCAGCTCGTTATATAGTGCAATCCCCCATAACAAAGGACTAGAAGCAGCTAAATACTTTTTAGAAAAGTCATCTTTTAAGAAAGAACAAATAGAGTTCATTTTAGAAGGGATTTTACTTATTTTAACCAACATTTTTTTTTGGTTTCAGGATCGTTTTTATCTACAGATCTGCGGTACAGCGATGGGCACCAAGTTCGCCCCCAGTTACGCAAATTTGTTCATGGCATACTGGGAAGAATCCTTTATTTCTAGTGGCCATGAATGGAGGGCGAACTTGGTGTCCTACCGCAGGTATATAGATGACATATTTTTTATCTGGACAGGCAGTAGCTGTGAATTAACAAGGTTTTTAGAATTTCTTAACACTAATGATTGGGGCGTTAAATTATCCAGCGATGTGAGCAACAACAACATACATTTTTTAGATTTGAATATCTATATAAAAGAATCGCGCATTTTCACTAGAAACTACTTCAAACCGGTGGACTCTAATAGCTACATTAACAGAAATAGTTGCCACCATAAGCCCTAAGCCCTGGCTAACTAATTCCCCCAAAGGGCAGTTTAAAAGAATCAGGAGGAACTGTAGAGAAGAAACGGAATATATCAAACAGGCCGAGTATATAAAACAACAGTTCATTGAGAAAGGGTATGATGAGGACGCCCTGAGGAAAGATATGGAAGAAGTTAGACTCCTGGAAAGAAGCCAGCTTTTAAAATACAAACCTAAAACAGTGACACACAATTACGATGAAGTTCCTTTCATTAGCAAATATAATGGAAACACTAGAAAAGTACAGAAAGCCATCAACAAACACTGGCATATTCTGAAGGACGACCCCATACTTAAGGATATTTTACCTCCCAAACCAAGAATGATTTTTAGAGGCACCAACAACCTGAGAAATGCGCTGGTTAGAAGTAATTTAGAAACCACAACACCTAAGCACTTTATTAACAACTTGATAGGATTTTACGGGTGTGGAGAGTGCCTACCATGTAGAGCCACCAAAAACAGAAAAAGACACCTTATAGACATAAGTGCAATAATAGGTCGATCGTATAAAATTAAAGATCACCTCACATGCCATTCGAAGGGAATCATTTACGTCCTAAAATGCCCATGCAATCTCCTGTATATAGGAAGAACCATACGGCCCCTAAATGTACGGATTGCAGAACATGTCCGCAATATCAAAAAAGGTCTGGAAACGCATTCTGTCTCTCAACATTTTAAAACTCGACATAACCAGGACCCTATAGGACTACTCTTCTGTGCAATAAAATTAGTTAAAAAGGATTGGAGGGGAGGCAACTATATTAACAAACTGGGTAAAGAAGAGATGAGATTTATTTTTAACTTCAATACCCTCATACCCAACGGCCTCAATGCAGATTTTGAAATATGTCATTTTTTATAACATCTTTTACCCTATATTCTGCTAGCACTAGCACTAGTTGGATATATTGGGACGTTCTGCAACCTACATTTTAACTATTCATTTTTATAAATGCTAGAGATATGTTTATGCCCACATGCATCGTTAAAAGTTTTATTTCAAATTATGCCTCAAATTCCGTTTAAAAATCATTTACTCTCATTTATGTTTTTATTACAAGTTTCCTACCACATTATTTATTTTTATGTATGTATCTTTAAATGCTGCATTTTTTGAATGTTTTACTTATGAAAGATGACACTTGCTGATCATCTTTTCAATAGGTCTACTATTTTCCCTATTGCCACATATTTCCATTACTGACTTTATTTATGTACTTCTGGTCACTTGGATGCTTCATCTATGAAGATCGCTAACCCTTCTTTTTCTCCTTTATGCATTTTACTAAGTGGACATTTAATTGGATATCCCCCATGTTCATTGGACTTTACAAAAGAACAATAAAGTTGTTGATGATTTGGAACGCATATGCGTTCCAACAACAGGACCGCGGACCGGAAGTGCGTCATGAACATGCGATCGGAAATGGAGATACCGGCGCGAACCCGGAAACAAGCATCCTCTGAAGTGGGTATATAAACAAAGCATCTGAAGGACTCTCTTAGCAACTGAGGAAGCCCAGGACTTGGGCGAAACGCGTTTTGCAAGTAATCCTTTTTATCCCACAGTGGACTCATTTACTTTAGTACGATTTTAGTGGATTTTATCAAGTTTGTTATTTTGATTTTATTTTACTGTGCTGTATATCCACTTTTAACTTTATCAATAAAAGGACTTAGTCCCCAATTCTATATTGGTGTGGACATTCCTTTTTGAGAGCTGCAGAACATCACCTGCACTTTGGAAGGGAGTGGGATCCCTTCTAACTATCCCACAGGCGTCTGGACTGAGCCATTTCCAATTGGCTCCCTCCTTTTACTTCATCTACCCCAATACCATCATATTTAACCCTGAACCGAATCATTCCACCCACTGTATGTATATGACTTGCTGTGATTTTTAGTGTGGATAGAGAGGTTACCACACGGGTGTTTTGAGTGTTTTTGGTATCTATTTGGGTAACACGCTGTGACTCTGTACTTTTATTTGTAGTTTGGGTTATAGCTTCACTTTTATACCTGTAAAAGTCATTTTTATTTTTTTATGCTAATTTCCGTTCTTAATATATCATTTTTTACAGGATTAAAGCCTCTTTTCCTGTTCTTTCTGGTCCCATAAGATTGGCCTCTTATAATATTTTATCCTATTGTGTTTAAAAAACACTTTTATTATATTTGATGTTTTATGCTAATTATGGTAATGACGCCATTTTGGCGGGATATTGAAAATTTTACTAATACTATTGTACCCTATATAAGTTCATGTATGTCAGGTTATGTTTTCTATTATCTACTTGAAGAAGCCTCTTTAGGCGAAACGCGTCTAGATATTATACATTTTATATTTTATATTTTATATTTGTAATAAAGGAATTTTTGGCACCAAAATATCTTGTTTGCCATATTCCTTTAAATATCCTTTTTTTTTTTTTTTTTTACCTTTTCTAACCTGACCTTACTTATAATTTATAACCCACGCAATAGCGCAAAGAATCCATAGGTGGGGATTATACCACCCATACGCTTACACCGAGCAGTTCAGCCTGCTCTATATACTGTGAGTATATTTTTATTTTCTTCTAGCATTTTTATCTGCCATACAGAGAGCACTATATTTTATTTTCTCTTATTATCGGCCGAGCCGGATCATCGCTGGACTTTTCACCTGCACTACTTGCTGACCAGCGTCACCCTATATATCCATGAGTGGGGATCATTCCACTTCGCGCATATAATATCAGAGCTGGATTTTAGCTCTGAAAATTGTGAGTAATTTTCATTATCACTATTTTATCCCCTTTCACCTTGCTGACATACTGTACCATTGGGATTTTTGTTTTCCTGCTTTTATCTTCACATATCATCACCGAACTACAAGTGCATAGGCGTAAAGACTGACATCATCCTCAAGCATCCTCCATACTTTGTGGAACTTACCACTTCGGACTTATTGTAGGACTTTGGACTATTATTTTATTATTATTTTATTTATGCATAATATTATTTTTATGTAAGTTAGGCGCACCCTTTTCATTTCTGTTTTCGTGTTTTATGTTACTTATATAAGGGGATTAGGGGAACTCCCCTTTTAAGGTGTGCAGCCGTTCTAAACTATATTTCTCTGTGGCTACATAGCGCTGACTCTTCACCCCAGTGCCTCGACCCATCTCTGGAAATGCGGTCCCAGCCCGGTGTGTGTCAGTGTGTGGAACATGTTTTGCCAGTCGACTCTGTGTGTGTGGACAGTATTTTTGCCAACTGTTTGACGTCGCAGTTGATGAGCGAGATGGGCCTATAGTTCCCACAGTGTTCTCTGTCCTTTCCCTCCTTCGGGATGAGTGCGATGTGTGCTGTTAGTGATTGTTTTGGCAGGTGATGTCCTTCCCTTAGTGCGTTCAGTGCGTCTAGGAGAGGGAGGTATAAATGTTCCATGAATGTTTTGTAGTACTTTAGTGGTAGCCGTCCGGGCCAGGGCTTTTACCCTGTTTTGTCGCTTTAATGGCGTGAGCTAGTTCCTCTATTGAGATCGGTTCATCTAGACTGTCTGCGGTTTCCCCGTCTATGGACGGGAGGGGGTGGGTTGTTAGGTAGGCTTGTATTTTCTCCCACAGACCTTCTTTCGTCCTGTCTAGGTGGGGCCGGGGGATAGCATACAGGTTTGCGTAATAGTCCCGCATTATGTCTAGGATTTTAGAGGGTAAGTGGTGTAGGGTGCCCTGCGCGTCTCTCATTTTATCAATGTTTGTCCTTTGTCTTTGTTTGACTAGCATTCTAGCCAGTAGCTTGCCGCTTTTATTGCCGTGGAGTAAAAAGAAGGCCTTATGCCTGGTTACGTCTCTATGGTGTTTCCTGTGTAGGAGGCTCGTCAGTTCCCGTCTTAGATGTAATAATGTCGCCTGGTGCGCCGTTTGTTGTGTGTTTTTGTTGAGTGTTTCCACCCTGTGTATTTCCAACACTAGTTCTGTCAGGCGGCTGTCGGTCTGTTTCTTAAGGATGGAGCCCTGGCGGATGAAGTGTCCTCGTATTACACTTTTATGTGCCTCCCATCTAATGGTCGGTGAGGTGTGTGCGGTAGTGTTCGTTTCAAAGTATTCTTTGAGTGTGTCTTTGACCTCGGATGTGAAGTCTGGTCTGGTTAGGAGATATTCGTTCAGCCTCCGTTTGTACAGGGGGGACGAGAGTGTCAGGATTACCGGCGCGTGGTCTGACCATGTCGCCACCCCATGTTCTGCAGCGCTAGTTGTAGCGGACTGGACCCTGCACCAGAGTCTGCCCCAGTTTCCTGGAGGGGACTGCTTGTTTGCCTCCTGCCCAGTGATTATGGCCCCTTGGAGATATTGCCCTTTAAGGGACTGAGTTGGGGCTTATGGACTGCTATTATACTGTGCTGACCCTTTAAGAACTGTATTTGGGCATAATAGATTGTATAATACTGTTCCTAGCCCTTTAAATACTTTGGGGAAAGATTGGTACTTTTTATATGGCACTTCGGACACAGTCGAAGCTGTCGAAGTGACCGACATCGGACAAAGGACCACGTGGCGGCGGCCATTTTAACTTCGAACACCGCCGACCCTTACCATCGACTCCACTTTGACACTTCGACTAAAGTCGAAGTACAGGCAACACTTCGAACGGGACTTAGCCGTTTTTATGCAGGAAACTGACCGACCGCACAGCCCAAATCCATGGAACTGTTTTGGCCAACAAAATGTGCTTGCGGTCGGTCATAAAATAACTTCCGTGTAACTTTTGATATACTGGAGGGATTTGTATGATTTTTGAGAATGTTTATGTTTAAAGTATGCTGAGTCTGAATGTGTTATGTTTATGGAGATTGGATGTATGGTTTTAGAGTTATGAAAGTTGGGTAGAAAGTATGTTTTAACTGTATGTGTAATTGAGTTTCCTCTCAGGATAAGGGGAGGGGATATGTGGGATGTAACTGTGATATGATTGGTTGTTTTATCCCTCCCTGTGGGCGGTTCTGTATTGGCAACAACTGTAATAAAAACCAGGCTGGGTGTGCCAGCACCAGAGTTCCTGTTTTAACCCTCAAGCTGAAGTGTCGTCTCATTCTTGGGGGAGGATTTATTGCATGCTGTTTCAGTTTGACTGCTAGGAGTGCAAACCTATTCGTATGGTTCCTATTCAAATATCTACAGCATTCAGAGGCTTGAGAGAATTCCTATGCTTCTCAGATTCGGTGGTTGTGGTGTCTGCTGCAGTGCTTGAAGTCCTCAGGAAGCGCTAGGAGCATCCTTCAACGGAGGTACCCAGTCGGGGTGCCAGGTGATCCGTTACACTAGTTATCGGTAGATGGTAGTGTGAGGTAAAAAGGTAGTCCAGTTTGGTGTAAGTGTTGTGTACGTGTGAGAAAAAGGTGTAGTCCCTCTCATCTGGCTGGTAGGCCCTCCAGCAGTCCAGCTTGTAGCGGGTCAGAAGGGTTTTGATTGAGTTCAGGTTTTGTGTCTGGACCCACGACCGTCCAGCCATGAAGGGCCGTAGTTTATTGTGTGTGTGCCAGGAATCTGTATTGTCGGGTGTTCGCGGCGTAAACGTTTGCGAATGTATAGACCTGTCCTGCTATTGTGCCCTTGAGGAAAAGGAATCTACCCTCCCTGTCCGTCAACTGTTTTGTTTCTACAAAAGGTTTCTTTTTGTTAACTAGGATGGCCGTGCCTCTGAACCTCCCTGCGTGGTAGTCACTGTAGTATCCCGTGGGGTAGTGATGGTTTGTCAATTTGGGCCTGGACCCGTCCTTGAATTGTGTCTCCTGGATTAATACTATCGAGGCTCATTTTGCGTGGAAGTCTCTCAGCGCTCCTGAGCGCTTATCCGGTTTATTGAGTCCTCTAGCGTTTACGGAGAGGACAGTGAGACAGTCCGGCACTAGTGCCCTCGTGTCCGTGTGTGGGGGTAGTCGCGTCATTCTTTCCTTGAGTCACAGTCCAGTCTGAGGTTTGTTAATTGTCAGGGTCCGTGGGTTGTAGGTCGGGTGGGGGTTGTAGGAGACGGGGGATAGGGGAGGTATGGAGTATGTGTGTACGTGTCCTCGTCACTGTAAGGTGACGGTGAGGTTTCAGCGAAGGGGAGCGGTTTAGCCAGCGGACACCTGTGGTCCGCGGCTTCTGCTCGCCTTTCTTAGGTCGCTGTGCCATTTGGGGCTGTAGAAGGAAGCTAAGTGACTCCGGGTGGAACCAGTCCTCCCCGTGTCCGCGTGTATGTCGGTGGTAGATGTGTACCTGAGTTGCGAGTCTTGGTCCGTCCGGTCCGTGTAGTCCCCCTGTCGGCTCTGTCTGTTAGGTTCGGGTCATTATTAGCGTCCTCATTGGTAAAGTTCCTGTGTGTTGGGCTCCGGGTCATAGGTCTTGTCGCCTTCTCAAGTGCCTGTCATGTGCATATGCAAAGAATTGGATAACAGAAAAATGTTGCATTCAAACTTAACAAATCTTTCTGAACATTAAACTTTAAACTGTGATCCTGGTTGTGGTGTGCAGCTGCGTGCTTCATAACTCGATTATATTCCTGGCTGTGTACCTAGCATCGCTCCTACTCTCTCCCCTCTCTGGCTTCTGTGTCCCACCAACAGTTCGGGTCCTTCTTCTCCCCAAGGGATGATTTCACTCCTACCCCTACCAGCCCTCCTCTCGTGTGCCTATCTCTCCCTATCTAGTTCCCGGACTGTGCGTAGGACGAGTGGCATGTTGGCGGCAGCGGCCTGGTGTGAGTGAGTTTGGGGGGCTCTGTCGTACCTGGTGGGTCTCCAGCTAGTGTGTCTGTGGGTCGGGTGCCCTAAACTCCCTTCCAGCGTGCCCCCCCTGTGCTTCCCCCATCCGCTCGTTGTCCGTGTATGAGTGGTTCCCCCGGTGGGGCCTGCCCCCTGCTCGGTTGGGTCATCACAGGGTGAGCAGGGCCCCAGCGGCGGGGTCCAGTCCTAAGTAAGCGCCGGTGCTTTCTCCTCCCATGCTCTTCGGCCCCCCTCCCCTCATGTCAGCTTTGGTGTATGTGCCAAGGATGGGGTCGTTGCCCCCTGGGATCGATCCCTGCTTGATGGGTTTGAGCCCTAGATGTGGGCCATCTCTAGCGGGCCCCCCTCTCCACCCCGGCACCCATCTGTTGCGCTGTGCTGTGTTGGCCCGTCTGTTGTTATATGGATATTGGCTCACTTATGTGCTCGGGGGAGTGTAGCTTCCCCTGTGGGAAGGGCTCGTCCCTGTATAGTAGCAATACTTGTGGTACCCCATGGTAGTGTCTAACTGGGCAGGTAGCATCCCCTGTTGTCTGCCTGCGGTACCTTCCCCTAACGTTGATCCTCTTGCGCTTCCCAATGCCTCTTCCCCTCAGGGTGTGTGAGCTAGGTAGATTTCCCCCCCCCCCCGTGTTCGCCCGACCCCCCTTCTTGTAGCCCAATGCGGTTTATGGAAGCAGTCCTGTTCCCCCCACTGTCCATGAGGGGGCTGGTACCCCTATTGGAGAGTGAGTCCCGGTTGGTGGTACTTGCGGTTATGTGCTGCAGCTGCTGACGGTAGTCTCTTATGCCGCCATCCCCGAGGGCCGGGTGGCCTGTTGTCGAGTCCCTCTGCTTCTGTGTTGCTGTGGCAGGAGCCCCTGGATCAGCGGAGGTGTTGTGTAGAAAGCGAGGGGGTCCGGCCATGTCATGGTGATGGGTGGGAGTCGCAGTTCCGTGGCAAGGTCGCTCAGGTCCTCCGGGTGTCGGACTGTGAAGGGCCCCTTCGTGGTGATGACCTGTAGCCCGGTCGGGAAGGTCCACCGGTATCTGATTCTGTTGTTTTGGAGGATGCTCGTGAGGGGCTTCATCGCCCGTCGGTATGCCAGGGTAACCGGAGAGATTTGGATACAGTTTTATTTCCACGCCATTCAGCAGCACTTTTTCTGTGCTTCGCGCCTTCTGGAGGATGTCTTCCTTTAGGCGGAAGCAGGCCAGGCAAAAGACAGTGTCCCTTGGGGGAGCCTCCGGAGGGCCCCTCGGCTGCAGTGCACGGTGGGCTCTAACAAACTCGATTGCGGTGGACACTGGGCGGCCCAGGATCTTGTTAAACAATTATTTGAGGGTGTCTATTATCGGCGTGGTTTGGTCTAGGTCTTCTGGGATGCCGCGCACCCGTATGTTTTGGCGCCTGCCTCGGTTGTCCAGGTTCTCCATGTGCAGGGCCATTTGTCTCATTTGCGTTGTGTGGTGGTGGATCGCGTCTGTATTTGCAGACTGGGCGGAGGACAGATGGTCGGTGTCCGCTTCCAGTTGGGACACTTTGGTGTGGAGGCCCTGGATGTCTTCCCGGAGGGAGTGTAGTTCCGCTGTGATGGAGGCTCGTAGCTCTGAGTTAGCCTCTTTCAGGTCCTGCCGTGTCGGCAAGGCCCATATCAGTTGAACCCAGTCCGGTTGTGGGTCCGGGGGGGTCTGGGCCTGCATCATCTGGCGGCCGCCTCGTGGCGACGCTGGGCAGGAAACTTCGGCGGTCTCCGATGCAGTGCAGGCCCATGCGGCCGTGTCTGTGGGAGTCACTAGGAATTGCCAAAGTGAGGCGGCAGCTGTGCCCTTCGGCGTGTCTGTCGGCTTGGTTGTGTGCGATGCCCGGTGGGTTTTACCCATATTTGCCTGAGGTTCAGGTGCTGCAAGGAAGATTTGTGCTGAGCCTGTAGGGGAGCTCCGGGTTTACGCTGCCATCTTTCTCTGCTTCCAAGCCACGCCCCAAATTCTCCTGTAGTATGATATTTGACCAAATCTTTCAAGCGTGGTCAGTAGCTGTGGAATTGATGATACTGGGTCTGATAAGAATAAAAGGACATCATCCGCAAATAGTGCAATTTTTTGTTCCCCTATTGGCGGAGTTACACCTTTAATAGCTTCCTGGGTTTTAATATATCTTATTAGGGGCTCCATACACAGGATAAAAATCAATGATGATAGTGGGCAGCCTTGCCTGGATCCATTTGTTATTTGAAATGATCTGGACAGAAAACCAGAATTATATATTTTGGCCATAGGGTTAGAGTAAAGGGCCATTAAGTTACTCAAAAAGACTGTAGGAAACCCCATTCTTATCAATACGTCTTGCATATAGGACCAATTTAGTCGATCAAACGCTTTCTAAGCATCAAGGGCTAATAATATGCCCCTTTGGTTGTTAGTTTGTCCCCAGGAGGTTAAGTTTAGAAAATGGCGAGTGTTGTCTCCTGGTTGTCTTGATGGGACAAACCCTGATTGCTCCAGTGAGATCAAATCAAATAGCATAGGTTTGATTCGCATAACTTAAAATTGGACATTAAGTTGCATCAGCCTTCAAAAGAGGAAATATCCACCTTTCCAGGGGTCAAGTCCTGGGGAAAAAAGGGGGAGGGAAGGGGGCGCGGGAATCTTGGGTGAGTTCCCACACTTTTTTCCCCAGGACTTGACCCCTGGAAAGGTGGATATTTCCTCTTTTGAAGGCTGATGCAACTTAATGTCCAATTTTAAGTTATATAATTTATTATAAAAGGAAGCCAACTCATCTACTACCTCTTGCGGATTATACAATTTTGTACCATTTGAATCTAACAACAATGGTATTTTAGTATGTAGGTATTGTGTCTTTAGTTTACTCGCTAATAATTTACCCGCCTTATTGCCCTGTAAATAGTGGGTCTGTTTAAGTTTTCTCATTTGTCTCTCCATTATATTTATGGACAGCTCTTGCAATGCTTGTTTAGTACTTGCGATTTGCTTAGTTAGTATTTTAGTGGGGTTTAATTTATTTGCTTTCTCTAGTTCACTAAGCTTGTTTAAGAGATTCCCTTTAGCTTCCACTACCTTCTTTTTCCTTATCGAACCCGCTTGTATAAATAATCCTCTAAGAACTGCCTTAAGTGTCACCCACTTTGTTATAATACTTGAGGAATCGTGAATATGGTCTTGTAGAAGGACCTAATTGCCATATGAATTTTGGAAACTAAATTTGTTTCATTTAAAAGAGATTCATTGAGACACCATATGTTTCTTCCCCTAGCTGCAAATTGTGCTTTGAAAGTAATAACAACCGAAGCGTGATCTGACCAGGTTCTGATACCTATTTTTGTCTCAGTGATGTTCAATAGTGATATTTTGTCCACTAAGCACATATCTATTCGACTATAGGTGCTATGAACGTTTGAATGAAAAGTGTAATCTTTCTCACCTGGGTATAAACAGCGCCATGTGTCATACAGATCATATGTGTTAATGAGTTTAAAAAATGTAAAGCTCAAGAGGGTGGTCTGATGTAGCGGATTCTTGCCATTGCTTCTCTTTATGTCCATATTTGGGTCTAATATGCAATTGAAGTCTCCACAAATTATAGTTTGACCTTTACACAGGGCCTTGATTTTAGAAAGTGCTCTACTCAAAAAAGACATTTGTGAATTATTCAGGGCATATAATGAGGCTTCTGTTAATTGTATTCCATTTAGGTTTCCTACCACTATTAGTAGTCTAACTAGCTTATCCTTGTATATTAAATCCTGATTAAATATCCATTCCTCGTGGAACATTATAGTGACCCCTTTTGTTTTATGAGGTGAAAAAGCATGATATATTTGCGGGTTGTGGGGATAATAGTAAACAGTTGAGAATTGCCCACTATTTCAATTCTCAGATCCCAAAGATCGTCATCGTGTAAGTGAAAGGTATTCCATATAAATAAAATCACAATTTGTTATAAAAATAGATACAATTTATTGTGACAAATTAAATAATAATAATATATAACATGCGTGACAATAATCAATGAATATTCAGTATAACATGAGTATGCAATACAAATGGCAATACATTTCACTGGCTAACACAGTATAGAATCTACAACATTAGCTGTCAAGAGAAGATTTATGACGGTAGTTCACAAAGTAACGAAAGTGAAACTTACACACACAGAGCTTGCAGCTTAAGGCCATAAAACGTTAGCTGACAGAATAACCCTTTCAATGCTGGCTAGACCTCCTAGGTAATTAAGACCTATTCTCATGTAATTTTAAATAAAATAACATTTAAACCAGCTCATTAGTCATTTCCTGTAACCATCCAATAAGAGTAATCTACCATGTTCTATAAGCAGAATCTTAACTTGCCTAAACAAATATTTTATCTTATTTTAGGGCAAATCAATACACCAGGATAAATATCATGATATATCACGATATGCTAACATGTGATATGTCACATTAATATATATAATTATTCCTTTCCATCTGCAGAATAGAATGCTTAATTATATATTCTTTAGAAATCTGATCGTGATTTATCCAGTCATATATCATGCTATTAGAAAATGTTAATTAATTTAGATTAATTAAATGAAACCAGTATAATTACCAGTTGAGTAGATATTTTCATCAGATTAGTAGGTAGTCTCAGGCACTGAATGGATGTGTGATGGTGTGTAAGAAATTCTGAGTGCCCTGGAGTGGATATCTGTTATGGATTTCTCTGCATTGCCCCCGACTGCTCACCACCTTGCTTCTTTGCTTCCTTTTGCATTCCTCTCTCTTTCTCTGCTTTTCTTTCTAAGTCTGCTTCCTACTGCCTTGCCCCCGACTGCTCACTCTCTTGCTTTCTCTGCATCCCTCCTCTTCCCTTTATCTTAACTTTTAAAGGGAACAATTCACTAGGTGATAGACCAATAGAAAACTGGAGGTGTGGTTACCTTCCAGATAACAATTTAAGTATTTGGTCTATAGAGGGCAGTCTCGTCCCACTAAACATACCTATCCAGGAAAGAGTTAACTTTTCCTGGTGGCTATTTTGACGTCATTTAGCTTATCGTTATGGTTCTTTATAATTTAAGTTTTCTGTCAGTTCAAAGAGTTTCTTTGGGCTTTCTTCAGACTGTGTCTGGCAAATTCTGCTATAATTTCTAATATGACAGTTCGTATGACCTCTAACTCACAATGGGATCTTATACAATATCGAAAGTAAAATTAAATTATTTAATCTTCTCTGTCACAAATATCTGGGTTTAGAATTAATTATATTCCATTAGCATTTAGACAGTCTGTCCATCCCCCGTTCTCATTTCTTATCAATTTGGTTTGTATATACTAAGCATTCCTTAGCTTCTGGCAAAGTGGTTAGTTTTACAGAAGGGATAGGAATCTTTTGTCTTTTGTTAGCTTGAAGATAACAAAATGGAGTCTGCTCTGTTCAGAATGATTTAGGCAATATACACTTTAATTTCTATCATAGCACAAAATGTCTGCCGATATAAATACCCTGACATAACCCCCCCTTTAGTGCATTTCATAGCAAAAATTAATTTAGCTTATGAATACGCACTACGGAAGTTACCAGACATATTGTGCAATCTACATCATTTCTAACATAGGCCCGTGTGTGGAATGAACATTTCTGTATATGTTTGTACCTGTAAGA
The DNA here is from genome assembly GCF_036172605.1 of Pelobates fuscus. Lineage (NCBI taxonomy): Eukaryota > Metazoa > Chordata > Amphibia > Anura > Pelobatidae > Pelobates > Pelobates fuscus. The sequence continues at coordinate 66,185,778 of NC_086329.1, read as the reverse complement.
GTTTTGAACTTTACACTTAGTACAATCAACCATAATATCATTATTATCATAGCACACCCAATAACAATCTTAACATGGATGAACCAGTCAACACGAGCAATAAGGTCAGTATCTCGCTCAGAGTACTTAAATGTGTCCACAGAAATGTTATCTTTTCTGATTGACATTTGGATAGTGTGGTTGGGCTTATGATCCAGCAAGAACTTTAGATTAGGATCTAGAGGGATATCTAGATTCTGGAAGGGATCCACCATCTCAATAGCATTTTCGATGACGTCAGTGTACACTGGGTATAGCGTAACGTCACCGATGGTGATACGATAGTCGTGGGGTACCTTGATCAGTGAGATTGGTGCTGGTAAGGCAATTACTTTATTAGTCACCTGGTCCCTGCGAAAAAACACTCATGTTTTTAAGACACGTGCTTACCAACCATTTATCTTTTGCTAAGATAGCATGTACTAACGCATTACTGTAGTTTTTTAACATAGTTACTTGACATGTTTCAGAGCCATGTTTAAGGTACTCGATCCCACACAAAGCATTGGTAGAATCGTACACAAAAGGTTTTCCATCACATTGGAAATTATTGTCTTTGAATTTTTCACAGTCATTCAAAATGGGTATTGAATACCAATCTGGTATCCACGGTTGAAAAGCCAAAACATCTGGGGTTTGGACTTTTACATGGATATTTTCCTTCCATGTACCGACGTTGTAAATTGTTTTCATTTGAAAAATGTTTTTTGGAGTTACATATGGTATGACCAATAAAAAGCAAATCTCCATACGTTCCGGGTCAATTAAGAGAGGTATATTGCTCCCCATCTCAAAGGCCAGATTTAATTGCATAGGCTCAATTGTTTCTCCATCCACATTGGCATGAACAATATCTGTGGATACAAAATACATAGGTATGCGTCCCCCTGCCAATTCCATCATTCCAGTTTGCACTTCGTCAAGAAAAGCAAGTGTGTGGAACAATATTGGGTCATGCAGAAATAGAAGTTCACGCTTAAATAAGTCATGACTTTGGTGCAACTTAGTGGATTTGGCAATTAACTCCGAATGCAAATTTGTTGTAACAACTGTGACTTGCACAATAGTTAACACGTCTTGGAGAAATGTTCTTTGTTGTTTTATCACCTGATGAATATTGTTAATGTGTTGCTTTAGCGCATAGATTTCCATATCCAGCTTTTGGACAGTAATAGAGTTGGCTGCAGACATTCCAGTTGCGACAACTGCACCGACAATGGCACAAACTAATGCAACAATTATAGCGGTGAGGAACTTTTGGGTTGGTTGCTCATCGAAATAAAACTGGATACAAATGGTTTCCGGGCTTGCTCCAAGATGTTTCGCACACGGTCCTGTACTCTTTGGAGGTGCATCTGGTACCAAGTCTGTAACTCAGGAAGCTGCATCGATGAAATGTTGTACGCCTTCTCGATGGAAATCTTGGGGTCCAAGCTGACGAACACACGTCGGGTAAGGATCCTCTTCTCTGTCAAGATGAACCCTGGTGTCTCTTGAATCAGGATGCCAGAGGATGGTCCCATCTCTGTGATCGGGTCGGTCCGTAGCTCTTGGCACAGGAGCAGTATGATCCAGAAACACGCCACATCCTTCTTGGACATCTTTCGACAGTCACGGATCAGGAACTCGTTTCAGACTTATCTACTAATGATTCAAGGTTTGTTAAGCATACAAACATATAACAGTGTGACATCACTTGGCCCAGGACAACACATTATTACGATTCATCAACATATGTATTCTCTCTAATTCTATTTTTATAACTTCATCCCTCACTACATTTATTACTGACTCTTCAGCAATATGCCTAAGGCAGTTAAACAAGCTAGTAACCTGCTTAGAAAATGTAGTTATTGGATGGCAAGGAAATGGTTAATGACATGAACGTACATGAAATCATGGCACATCACAACATTTCACATCATACGATACCACATGAATCAAGCATTCATCCAGGTTAGTCGTTCACCCTTCTGCATCCGAATCCACACCTTTAATCCTTAATTGAGATTTAGGATGACAAGCACGCAACTGGTTAATGTGAACCCACTTTTCAATAAAATCACCATCCTTAGGAATTTTTATCTTGTACGCTACTGGGGAAATTTTGTCAATGATGACATATGGCCCTTTCCAAGAAGGTAAGAATTTATTTTCCTTGACTTGATTTTGCGCAAAGTTATACAGATAGACTTGATCTGTGATCTCATATTCCTTTTTCATGGTTTTTAAATCGTAATAGGTCTTAACCCCTGTCGCTGCTTTTTCTAGATTATTTTGGGCAAAAGCAAACGCATGCTGTAAATGCTTGCGCAAATTTTCTATATACTGATGCGTAGTGGCAGCATTGATCAAGTTATGATCCGAAGTACGATATAGTAAATGCTGTGGTAAAACCATCTTTCTTCCTGTCATCAATTCAAAAGGTGACAATTTGGTAGCAGTGCTAGGTGTAGCTCTAATCACCATTAAAACTAGGGGCAATTTGGGGGGGCGTGGCTAACCACGGAGCAAGATGGTCGCATGAAAACTTGCTCCGGCACTGGGACACCTAATCTGAAGCAATCTTAACAACCAAAGCGGCATCCAACACTACAATCTGGCGATGTCCCACCACAAAAGCAAGAGGAGCTCGGCAAAGCCGGACAAGCTCAATTTTTTCGGCCAAAAACAAACCTCCGCGCCTATGGCGGCGCAGGCCTCAAAAGTACCTGTGGATCCGGACTCGGACGACGGCATGCAAACCAGCGAAATGGAAAACCAACTCGACACATCACAAATAACAAAAGCGGATCTTAATGCAGCCCTGGAGATTCTATCCAGCAAACTCATAACCACATGGCAGCATACAGCAGACTCCATGCGTAAAGACATACAAGAGCTGGTTAAACGGACATCGCACATGGAGGATAAATGCGATGAATTCGCTACAGCTCACAATGATCTGGCTACGACAGTGGAGCGCATGGCAACAGAAATCAACAAATTGGAAGATAAACTGGCGGACTTGGAAGATCGTTCCCGCCGAAACAATCTTCGCCTAAGGGGAGTCCCGGAAGATATAACCAACGAGGACTTACCAGCGTATGTGAGAAACCTACTGCATGCACACGCACCAGAGATACCCACAGATATGCTGCTGGTCGACAGGGTGCATCGCATGCCGAAACCCCGGCACATTCCACAAACGGTGCCTAGAGATATCCTGCTTCGCGCCCATTACTTCCATATAAAGGAACATATCCTCAGAGGCAGTAGAACGAGAGCTACTCCACCAACTGACTACCCCAACATCAAGATATATGCGGATCTGTCGACTGCCATGCTAAAAAGGCGGAAAGAATTCGCCCCAGTTACTGCTACGCTGAGATCGCACGGTATCCGGTACAGATGGGGCTTCCCCACCAAACTGGTGATCCTGAAAAATGGAAGTGCGACAGTGATAAACACCCCTGAGGACGGGGTGAGACAATTGCAAGCCTGGGATATATCGGTGGAACCGACCACACAAGCAACGGTCCAAGTAGGCGCACTCAAACAAGACTGGAAGAAGACTCACGGAAAACATTAAAACCAGCCGAATACTGGTTAGCGGATGGAAGCCATCACACGTACAAGGACTATGTATCATTATCCTACAGATAAGTAACCCACTAGGCCTCAAATAGTGTCTTTCAGCTGGGTATGGTGGGACGCCGGCCATGGGGAGGGTATTGAGTGCTGGACCGGGGTTTCCCGCCATCCCTGTGACGAGGCGCAAGCAGAGCAGTGGAGATGCGGGGGATCCCGGTCTGGATCTTGCCCGAACCGATAATGCCCTTTCTACTTCTCCCCCTTGGAGGCTGAACAGACCACCCTGGGACTCCAACTTACTAGGCCCTGCGCTTTACAATTTGGCTGGGCGCACACATACTACCTCAGAGACTCGCTCGCAAATAAATGCATTGAGACAAGCCAAAATACTGGTAGATGGACGATGACCCTAGCATGCACAACGCCAGCACTATAATATATTGCACGCAGATACCCCGCTGGGCCACCAACGATATCGCTAAGCTGTACTACGATGCCGCTGACCTGCGAGGTGGGGGTGGGGAGCTGGACCGGGGTCTCCCGCCGTCCCTGTGATGAGGCATAAGCAGAGCAACGGTAAAATGCGGGGGATCCCGGTCTGGACCTTGGCTCGAACCGACAATACCCCTTCCCCTTCTCCCCATTGTCTGTTGATCCGGTCGCCCTGGGACTTCCGAATTACTGGCCTCCGGTGCCTCGCGGCTCGGATGGGATGTACACACACCATCGCAAGGACTGGCCCGTACAACCGTAAACCAAGAACGACTATAAATGGGGTCAGCCGGACTGAACTGCTTATGTAGTAAACTTCCACTGACCCGACAAGGTAATGGGGGGCTTGGGAGCCCAGGTTCACAATATATGCAGACTGAGGGACTTGAGTGGACCAATATGGGATGGAACATGGAGAATGGGGTAAATACGGGGAGTGGGGGAGGCGGTTAATTTGGAAGGGGAAATGTTTGTTTTCCTTGGTTGCTCCCTTCCTGTGAAACCTGTGAAATTTGTTGGTACTAAATCGTATATGTTGTTAGGTCAAACGAGTATACCAGGCCTACATCGGGCAGACGGCGAGTAAAACTTCACAAACACATACAAGGTAGTGTGCACCTTTGAGCGGTGCTCAGGTTAGATCTAGAGGGGTCCACCCCGTCATACCGGGGCGGTGAGGCCAGTGCAAATACTGGGATGCACAACAAAGGCGTTAACACACCCACAACAATGTAGATGCAACATCTGACTACAAATATAGGTGTCCAATAGCCACGCTAATGGAAGAGACACATCTCTTCAGTCCCCCAGATGTGGTACAACCACATACTGTCTCGGTAAGAGACATTCTGTATATAGTTACTATCCCCCTTCCAAGTTCTTTCTCCCTATCTATAGAAAACCATGATCGGCTTCACACTTCTGAGCAAACTGACAGAGGTCACGGTCCACATTACCGCCCAACCACCCATTTATTAAGACATACGATAACGGCGGAACTAGGGCTAACCTATTTGTTCATAATGGCAACACACGGCCCAGTATCAACTATAAGGACGATATTAATCAGACACTACTTCACTTCCCGCATAGTCCTAAACCTACACAAATGATGAAAATACAAACTATTAACGCTCGTGGACTGAATACCCCGCATAAAAGGCGGCTCCTCATTGAAGATGCAAAACGCACAAAAACAGATATAATATGCATACAGGAGACGCATTTCATACACAACAGGGTACCCAACTTTGCGAGCAAGGACTATCCTACACAATACCACTCCACTTATTCCTCCAAATCAAGAGGTGTGTCCTTCCTCATTCATATGTCGGTTACATTTGAACTCCTAAGCATTAAAAAAGACACACAAGGCCGATACCTCATACTGCACTGCAAAATCAATGACGCACTATACACATTAGTGGGAGTATATAGCCCTAATACTGATCAGAGGAATTTTTTGCAAAAAGTTCTACATAAAATTCCCACCACTTACCCCTCATCCACAATCCTCTGTGGAGATATGAACCATGTCATGCAACCTAAACTAGACACCACTCAGTCAGCCGAATCCCAAAGATGTAAATCACTAGGTAAACAGGCGGTAACACTGGTAAAACTCCTTTTAGAACACAATTTGTATGACGTTTGGAGATCACAGCACCCCAACGATAGGGAATTTACATTTTACTCATCGGTACATGATACGTACTCTAGAATTGATTTTATATTTCTCTCCGGCGACATACTGCCGAATGCTATACATAGCGAGATAGGCAATATTGTATGGTCCGACCATGCCCCTGTATTAGTAACTTTACAGGACGAATTTCAATCCGGCGGCTCAAAACCGTGGCGCATGAACGAAGCTCTCCTGAGCAGCCCAGACTTCACCACCAAACTTAACGAGGAAATTATCTCGTTCTTTGCCATAAACGATACCCCAGATATCCACCCAACTACAACGTGGCTGGCGCATAAGGCATTCATCCGAGGTCTCATGATCAGCCAGGCATCCCATCTAAATAAACAAGCAAGGATAGAATACATAACTCTAATGAGATCACTTAAAGCCGAGACCTCTGTCCAAACCCTTAACCCCACAACTTCCCAGCAACAGCGTATAGACCAAATTAAAGGGCGATTAAACGACATCCACATACACACTACAGCTACCATAGCACACAGGCTTAAACTCAAAACATATACCCAAGGGAACAGAGCGGGGAAGGCATTGGCAGCGCTTCTGCGGCAAAAGCGACAAAATGTGAAAATACCGTTCCTTCTAAATTCACTGGGAAATAAGGTGTACAATCCCCATGACATCCATGACATGTTAGCTGACTATTACGATTCATTGTACAATTTACAAAAGGATAAACATACACACCAGCCACTAGCTACGGACATTAATATGTTTCTGGAGGAAGCCCATACGCGTCAACTCACACCAGAAGATCACAATCTTCTAACTGAACCCATTACCCAGACAGAAATAATAAATACAATTAAGTCCCTGCCGAAAGGGAAATCACCAGGCCCAGACGGCTTTACAAATTTATATTACCGCACTTTCTCACATATTTTAGCCCCCATGTTAGAAAAACTATATAATTCGATCCTCAAATCAGGCACAGTGCCAAATGAGATGCTAATGGCTCATATAACAACACTGCCCAAACCTGGAAAACCACCACACAAATGCCAGAACTTAAGACCCATATCACTCCTAAATACAGACCTGAAGATACTGGCAAAAATGTATGCAAATAGGCTGGGGAATATCCTTCCCAGACTAGTCCATGACGACCAGGTGGGCTTTGTTCGAGGCAGGCAAGGCTCAGATGGTACAAGGAAACTTGTGAACATCATCCACAGAATCCAAACGGCGGGGGTCCCCAGTGTGGCACTGTCACTAGATGCTGAGAAAGCGTTTGACAGGCTACACTGGGGATACCTAGAGGCAGTGCTGAGGAAGTTTGCCTTCCCAGAATGTTTCATTACCTTGGTATCAGCGCTCTATGATAATCCTACAGCAAGGATAGCGAATGGCGGCTTTACCTCTAGGCTATTTCAGGTCACTAATGGGTCCAGGCAAGGGTGTCCACTCTCCCCGTTACTCTACATACTGGCATTGGAACCCCTTGCACAACACATAAGGGATTCTCCAGACATTGAGGGGATCAAAGTGGGGGAGAATATACATAAACTTACCCTGTTCGCCGATGATGTAATGCTCACACTTTCCAACCCGGACACCTCATTAACACAACTCCAAAAGTTACTAACAAGGTTTAGCGATTGCTCCTACTATAAACTCAATGTCACTAAGACACAAGCCATGGGCTTCAATCTCACAACGGAACAACTAACTAAGTTGCAAAACAAACACACATATGATTGGAGGAAGGACCACTTGACATTCCTAGGGATCCACCTCACACCCACAACAAAGAAGCTATATAAAGCGAACTACTTAAAATTACTTAATACAATCAAACAACAGCTGCATAGCTGGAAAGGGAAATACATCTCGTGGACAGGCAGGATAGCGGGAGCAAAAATTATGATACTGCCCAAGCTCCAGTATTTATTCAGAACGCTCCAGATAAGCCTGCCCAAAAATGTTTTTACGGAGGCCCAGAGCATGCTAAATAGTTTCATCTGGGGAGGGAAACGACCCAGGATAGAGGCGACCACCATGTACAAGCCCTTCAAAGAGGGAGGGATGGGGGCCCCAGATTTAGCGAGATACTATATAGCGGCCTTAACGGGCACACTCCTAATGACCTTCCATCACACTACGCCACCACCATGGCATCAAATAGAAATGGCACACACTGGCGGGATGGCAATATCGACCCTAGCTTGGATCCCCAAACATCACAGACCGAAATATCAGAACATGTGTCCCACTACGGTAGCGACATTCCTAGCGTGGGATGGATATGTTAAAAAACACTCCCATGCTTCTTATATTTCTCCGGCAATACGAACCCAAGCGATGCATGTCCTTATCCCCGGATTTGATCATGGCATGTGGCATAATAGTGGAATTAAATGCCTCTCCCAGATCATGCCACAGGGTCAATTGATGGATTATGACTCACTATCCAAAAAGTTTAACATACCCCCAAAGCATACTTTAATTACCTACAATTACATTCCTGGGTAAAAAAACATATAAGAGCGGATAGTGCGCTCCAGCTAGACAACAAATTGACCGAGATAGAGAAAATTTGCATGGCCCAGAAACCACCACAAAAATTATTATCTTTCTTATATAATCTTTCTGGAACCCAGATCCCACCAAAAACGTTAAAATTCATAAAAACCTGGGAGAAGGAGCTAGCCCTAGATATTACCAACGAAGACTGGTTAAAAATACTGAAAGCCCAAAAAAACCTAACACTGAACACGGCCCATATTGAGACAAGTAGGAAGCTATTGTATCGTTGGTATATGGTGCCTACCAGGCTATACAAATTTGATGGAAGGAAATCAAACTCCTGTTGGAGATGCTTGAAGGAGCCCGGAACAATGCTCCACATATGGTGGACCTGTCCGAAGCTCCAATCCTTCTGGGGACATATTTCAAATGCGATAAATGAGTCCACAAATGAAACTATACCGTTTACCCCAGAAACATATCTCTTACTAGCTTTACCCAACACACTGCGAAAGGTAGACCTATACCTCATATATCATATTATTATAGCAGCTCTAATGTCCATAGGTAGAAACTGGCTTAACGAGAACCCACCGAGTGTGGACCAATGTCTAAACCTGGTGGATAACACCAAGTCATATGAAATAGCTGCACGACGGTTGAGAGCGGGTAACAAAGTCTGTCTGACAGCATGGAAAAAATGGGATGACTGGCGCCTGTCAGTCCAAAAGAGCGCACGACCAATATAGACCCTGAAAGGACATAGATCCTCAGAATGCAAGCCAATCCCCTCCCTCATATACCCCCCCTGCCCCTCTTTCCCCCCATCCCCCTGTTTATAGTTACACCGATGGTTACACATAGCTACTGAAACTAACCAGATAAATGAAACACAGATGCTGATGCATGTTCTGTTAAATGTAACATGAGTTGACGTTTTATCATTACACTGAGTTTCTTATCAAATCGAAGATGTATGTTGTTCATGAAATATGATTTCATTTCTGTACTGTGACCATCAATTTACTTACTTCTGTATGTTTGCATATAAACTTGAAAATTTAATAAAAATTATTACACAAAAAAAAAAAACTAGGGGCAATTTAATGTCCCAGTCTTTACCAGACTCCTTAACATACTTCTTCAGAATATTAACGATAGACTGGTTATATCACTCTACCCCCCCCCGCTAGACGCAGCGCGGTATGCAATTTGTAGCTTTCGTTTAACACCCAGAATTTTCCACATCTTAGCCATTACTTCGCTGGTAAAATGACTACCTCTGTCTGACTCAATTCTTTGAGGCAGACCGAACCTGGAAAAGACATGGTTAATCAACAATGTGGCGCACACGGTACTCGTGTTCTCTTTACAAGGCAAACACTCTATCCACTTTGTGTACATACATGTAACGGTTAACATGTATTTGTTACCTCTTGAAGATCTTGTTACAGGACCTATAAAGTCAATTTAAATATCAGACCAGGGTAATGACACCCCCCTCTTCTGAAGTGGTGCACAATGGGTTGGACCATGGGGTTGATATTGCGGACAAATCAAGCATCCCTGACAGTATGTGTTAACATCTCTTAACATGTGTGGCCAATATGCATAAGCACACAATATCTCGTATGTGATCTTATCACCACGATGCCCAGATGTAGGTGCATCATGTGCATGTTGGAGCATTAACACTCGGTATACAGTTGGGACTACCCATTGTTGAATATTATGTTTAGAAGTTCTGACCAGCAACCCATCCATGATACTAAATTGGACTTTATATCTCATCAAGATTCGTAAATCTTCATTATCTTTGCAATCCTCATCTGTGGTGGGATTGGCAGTAGGGTCTTCTATATGTTTATAGAATATGCCTATGACAGGATCGTTCTTCTGACTGGTTATCAGGTCCTCACTAGGAGCTTCTTGACTCCATTGCATGACATTTAAGTCGGCATTATCTCTAGCCTGTCGTCTAGTTATGGCTTCAACGTGAATTGAACCCATAAGATCATCAATGTTTAGGGTTTCACCATTGATGGCTGTTGTGTTGCCAGTGAATGGGCTAAGTCATTACCATCCTTGTCAGTACCTTCTATTTTAGAATGGCCTTTGGTTTTCTTCCAATATATGGTTAAACCATGTTCCTTAACCAACTCATTGATTTTACAAAACAATTTCCCATGTTCAACAGGTTTGTTATTGCTTTTCAGCATTTGGTTACGTTTCCAGCTAGGCAGATATTCGACGAAACTGTTGCGAACATAGTTGGAATCAGTTATGATAACAGATTCTGTGATACCATATTCTATTGCCATTTGAATGGTCTTATATACTGCATAGAGTTCGGCTATCTGACTGCTTTTGGGACCAATACTGTATCATATAGATACATTGGGATAATCACCTATCCAGGCGATTCCGATACCTGAAACTATCTAGGATTTAAATTCTGAATGATGTCCGTTCAGCACCAGCGACGTGGTGATATGAACAACCATCAATGTATACCCACGGTAGTGGTCGACAGTATTCCTCGTCATAAACTTTATAAGGGGATAGCAATTGCTCTTCTAGGAAGTCATCTCCGGTGTCATTATCATCCAGAGATGGAGCAGTACAGTCATGTAATTCCGCTAAACCGTGGGCAACTGGGCTTCTCTTATTGTGTTTATACCGGACTTCTAGCGGCCATCCCTGTAAGGATAGAGTCCATGCAGTAATCCCACTGTTAGAGAGATTACCGTCTCTAATTCTTTCACTCTGCAGATACTGTAGAGGTAGGTGAGCTGTTTCTACAATTATTTTCTCACCTTGGATATAGCTACGAAAAGTTTGTAGTGCCCAGACAGTCAACAATAACGCCTTCTCACACGTGTTGAATTTAACTTCAACAGGTGACAAAGTCTTGCTAGCATATGTAATAACTTTGTTTAGACTGTCCTGCTTCTGATACAGTACAACGCTTATGCTTAAATCGGTATAACCTGTCTCCAGACAGAAGGGTTTACACCCCTCTGGGTATGCTAAACAGGGTGCCTGAGTGAGCTTCCTCCTCAGTTCACTTACCGCTTGGTCCTGAGGCTCCCTCCAGTTCCAGGTAGTTTCCTTTTTAAGCAGGTGTAAGAGTGGTTTCGTTATTTCTGCATAGTTATCTATAAACTTACGGGAGTAGTTAGTCATACCAAGGAACGATCTTAATTTCCTGATGTTTGAAGGTGTTTTAGCCTTTAGTACGGCTTCAACCTTCTTCCTCTGGGGATTTAATCCTTCAGAAGTTACCTCATGTCCGAGGAAGTTAACATGGGTGCGACACCATTGCGCCTTTTGTAAAGACAGTTTAATCCCTGCCTCTCTTAACTGAGTGAGAACATGTCTAATCTCTATGATATGCTTATCAAAGGAAGTGCTTTTCAGCAAGACATCGTCAACATATGATAACGTTCCTCTCTCGAGTGCGCAGGCATAGCTTTATGCATGAACACAGCGAATTCATGACCAGAGTTTATGTAACCGAAAGGCATACGGGTCCAGGTATACTGCTGCTTTCCAAACGTGAAGGCCAATTTGTATTGGTCTTCATTATGGACTGGTACAGTCCAATATCCCTGCGCACAGTCAATGGCAGTGAATATTTTGGATCCCTGCATTTGTACCAAACATTGGTCTATGTATAGCACTGGCCAACCAGACATATAAACGTGTTTATTTAGCTGTCGTAGGTCAGCGCATAAACGCCATTGTCCATTAGGTTTCAGAATCCCCAAGATCGGATTATTATACGAACTGTGCACCGGACGTATAATGCCCCTTTCCTTTAAATTCTGAATGATGTCTTGTAGACCATCATATGATGCTAATGGGAGTCTATATTGTTTGATAAATACAGGTGGTAAATTAGGATCAGTTTGTATTCTGGCTACGTGGAGGTTAGTTAACCCACAGTCGTAGGAATCTTTGGCAAAAATATCTTGGAATTCCAAAAGGATTTCCTTTAGCTGCTGTCGCTCAGCATCGTTGGCGCAACCAACTTTCTTGAAATCAGGCTGGCCTATCTCATAAGCTTCTTCAAGCCCAGAAGTTAGGTCAGTTCGGTGTTGACTTACCTTTTCTCTTTGGTCGTGATACTCTCGTGATTCCTGCTCATTGAGCGGATGATCGAACGCGAGTGATGCTTCTTCGATTTTACACGAGCCGTCTTCGACTTTGAAGGGATATACAGATAGGATAGTGAATAATCCTTCTGGGGAGGAATGGAATATTTGATCGACAATTTTGTTCTCAGTTAAGTATTCTTCAGGGATGAGGCCTATAATTTGGTTTTGGAAACCAAATGTATAGTACTCAGCATCCAATGCTAGACCTAATAGTGTTCCTTTTGGTAAAGTAACACTATTGGGTGTAACATTGTTGACTATTTCATAGGTGGGAGTCTTACCAATACTTACCATTGGTGTATGCGTTACCACCATCCCTAATTGTTGTATCCTGTTGGATAAACAGATTAGGGCATCAGAGTTTTCTAATCTCTGACCCTCCTTGACCTGTAGGGGTAAAAGAAAGTTACTTGTCCCTTGTGGAATGGTTATGTCATCAGGTACTTGGATACTTACCGCATATGGTAGTATTTGTCCTGATTTCAGGGCGTTTTCCTCATGTAGGTATCCACAAGGATTACCTTTCAACCTTGTCCACAAGTTGTAATTAATCAGGTCAAGGTGTATGGCAAAGCGATGTATGATATAATTGCCAATGTAAACCTGATAGCGAAGTTCGTCTATCACTAGGAATAAATGTTTAACTGTCTCATTTCCAATGGAAATAGATAGTAAACATTTTGCTATCACATTGTGACTCTCTGATTCGCCATCCAGGTTCTGGATCCACCTGTCATGTGGGGAAGCGTACCTGATCATTTTAGGATTAGCGATCTGCTTTAACACACTTCTGCTAATATAGCTGTTCTCACTCTTTAAGTCCAGCTTTGCATTCCTACTTCTTCCTAAGTCATTTATCTGAATAGGAAAGAATAAGTTATTATTAACCCTTTCAATTCTGGAAAGGAATTAAGCATGACCTGCCAGATCTACAGATTCAACATAGTCCCTGTGGAGAGAAATGGTTAAAACATCACCTTCAGAGAGACATTCTGGATCCTCTCTGGAGCAATTCTTACGGAATGCTCATCTACAGGTGCGATTGCATCATTCACCTGCAGGATAGTCACGTCAGGTGACTGACTATTCCTAAAATGTACCTCTATTGAGTCAGGTCTTTCTTCTATCACATGGCAGTTACGATCAGATTGTACATGTGATTTCTCATAGGTTATAAGAACCTTAGCTTGCGACCATACAATTCCACTCACACAGTCAATAATTGTGTTAAGTCTTCTGAGTATGTCTATAACCAGAATCAGTCGGTTATAGGGGGGAGATCTACCACTATCACCGGATGTCTAAAGGTTTTGTTCCCAATTTCAACTTTAACTAGGGATTGCCAATAACATGAAGTGCATTTCCTCCAACACTCAACAGAGCATTGGGGAAATCTCTTAGCTTCGGCTTATCCGTTGCTGAGTCCATTACCTGCTGGAAGTAGGTATTGGATAAGATAGTGGCTTGTGAACCAGTATCTATTAACCCTTTGAAAGGCTGGGGTAGCGAATCCTGTATTTCTACAGACATGTAGTACCTTCCTTCATGTTCTTCTAATTCACATAAGAATTTAGAATGTGTCAACATATTACTTGTTTTCCATACATTACCGGTCACAGCAGTAGTTTCTACCTGTACTGAGGAATGCTCAGTATTACCCATAGGCCCATCCTTTTTAGGAATATCTTGAACTGTCAAGCGGGAACTAGTGGTCGGCATCTCATCAGTTAACCCTTTCAGGGCTGGATCCTGGAAACTAGTGGCTGAAAAAACAGAGGAACACGTTGCGCCTCCTTCACCCGGAAGTGAAGTGACTGGGTAGGCAATAGGTTTCCTAACACAACTATTGTTTATTTGCCTGTTAGTACCTGGAAAGGAAACAGGGTTAGGTATTACATCTATTGACAACCTAGCCTGTTTAGTCACTGTAGCTATATTTGCTGCGGCACTTGTTGTTGCTGCTGCAGTTGCACAGGTGGCTCTGCAATTGGAGCTGTCCCTAAAAAAGGATTATTGGCAAAGACTTGGTTAATCTTTGTCATTTCCTCCATTAATTTGCCCATCTGGTCTGTCAATTGACCAACCTGACGACGCAAATTATTTCCCCCATTGCCGTTTTGTCTTTGCCCATTAGAATTTGGCTGGGATGGCTGAGACTGTTGGGAGTTATTGGAAGCAGATTGGTTGTTTCTGTTTCCATATCTCCTATTATCCTGATGATTCCTTCTCCATTGGGAATTGCCTTGGTTCTTATTAATGCAGGGGCGTTTATTCCCATTGGCATTGGATTTTTCAGAGTTATGAGAGGAATTTGCAGAATTGCATCTGGCGTTTTCCTGTTTCTGAGGTTTTGGTGTTTTCAAAACCTCGGAAAAGGTCCTCTTTTTCTGTTGGGTTTCTAAACCTAACTGAATTTTAGTCTCTGACACCATTTTATCACCAGGTTTCTTAACCTTTTGCTGATTTTTGTCATGTGCATGGTGTATAGTATACAATTTCATGCACTGACTGACTAGCCATTCTAATGGTAACTTACAATCGTAATCTCTTGTGAGATTCATTTGTATGTTTACCGGCATGGCATGAAAATATAGATCTTTGAAGTCTGTACTTTCATACCTGGGTTTTCTTTGGGCCACGGAGTATGCATTTTTAAGAATTATTAAAAATTCTCTGGGGCCTTGATCTGGACGGCATTTTAAGTTATAAAGCGCCTTCTTTGCAGAAGCCATATTCCATGATTATTTCATATTTCATCTTGGACCAGGACATTAACTGTATAGCTTGAAGACTTTCTAGATAAACACGGCACATTGAATCAAAGGTCCATGTAATTAACCATTTCTTATGAATGTCATCAGACATGCCCAATGAATTCATTGCTCTATCATGATATGTTTCCTGAACCTCTAGAAAATTGTGGGACAGTCTCTCTAAGGAATTTAATAACCTTTGGCGTTTCATAAACAGGCATCGTTAATTTACGATCTCTGTTTCTTGCCCTGTATAAACGTCTATGCGATCTGGCTGCTGGAGAGGAATTAGATCCGTACAACAGTGCAGATGGCATATCAGTCACATGGCCTTCAGAGTGGATAGTGCAATCACTTTCACTCCCATCACTCTGAGCTTCTCGTTCACTGTCACAATTCTGATCAGAATCCTGCCAGTGTACAGAACCATGTCTGTTTTCATTCCTATCACCTTGAATCTGATTCCCTCTGTCAAGTTTGTCCAGGACAGTCTTTTCAAACTGTTCTGCCCAAGATTGCCAAGAATCTACAGGTGTTTTCTTAGAATTACTCACATCTTTACTTAGAGACTGTTTTATGAAAACCTGGTTTGGTGTGGGAAAATCATAACAAGGAGGGGATTTACAGATCGTCTTTTCTTGCCTTTTTGTGCAACTTTTTGGCACAGAATGATGGCTGCTAACTTCACTGTCTGATTTCTGACTCTCCTCTTCATACTCATCCAATTGCTTTTTAAGCTGACTTATTTCCTGTGCATATTTATCCGTCAAAGCTTTCATTTCTTTTTCATGATCAGCTTGACGATTTTTATGCTCAGCAAGTAAATCTTGGTATTTCCCATCTTCAATGCCCAGATGTCCACTGTACGTGTCCAATTTGGTATTCAATACCTTGTTTTCATCTAACACCTTAAGAAGTGCTATCATAAAGAAAGGCCAAGAGTGTATTATGAACACCATTTAACTTTCTATGTTCTGTTGTCCAGCAATTTCTTTAAGATACGTTATAATGTGTTCATCACTTAGAATGGTGTGTTTAGCTTCCCATTCTATGCTTTTCAACCAAACCTCATAGCTTGAATCATTTTTCATATGTTTATGAATGTGAACTAAAGCATTTTTTCTTAGGTCTTTAATTATTTCAGTATTATCTGTTACAGATGCATCGCTGGCAATTTTTTATACACTAATTTAATCTCAATACAAAACTTATTGTATATGGAATATAATTTCAACTTAAACGATCTCAGCACCGTGCCTCCAATTCGTGGGGATATTTATGGGATAATAATAGTAAACAGTTGAGAATTGCCCACTATTTCAATTCTCAGATCCCAAAGATCGTTATCGTGTAAGTGAAATGTATTCCATATAAATAAAATCACAATTTGTTATAAAAATAGATACAATTTATTGTGACAATTTAAATAATAATAATATGCAACATACATGACAATAATCAATGAATATTTAGTATAACATGATATGCAATACAATGGCAATACAAAAACATTTTTCAATGGTTAACAGCCTTAATTGTCAAGACAAGATTTATGACGGTAGTTCACAGAGACAAAGAAAAAGTTTCACACAGCTTGCAGCGTAAAGCCATAAAACTAGCTAACAGTTAGAATAAACGAAAAAGCCAGTTGCCCGAGGCAACCAGCCTGTAAGTGTGTCCGGGGAATCCAGAAAAGGGGGTAACCCTTACATACGTGTAAACAGAAAAATATTCAAAGAAGGACGATCTAAAGAGAGATAGGAAACACCTAAACTCAACCCCAGACTGCCCAAGGTAGGAAACCCCTTCCTAACTGTAATGCTAAAACTTAACCTTTAATGCGGATATAATAAAACAATGTGAATACTAGTAGAATAAAATAATAATAACGATGAAAAACAAAAAATAATAAGGAGTGGAGCCCTAATAAATGTGGTAGTGGACAATAACAATATTAGAAAAATCAAATGGTCGTCCTTAATAAACCACCTATGAGGCGAGATCAAATGTCAAAGCTAGTCACAGCTAGAGGAGGAGGGAGGGGGGAACCGGAGTAATACTGAAAAAGCCTTCCAAAAGCTCCTATTTGGAA
Source organism: Pelobates fuscus (assembly GCF_036172605.1). Classification (NCBI taxonomy): domain Eukaryota; kingdom Metazoa; phylum Chordata; class Amphibia; order Anura; family Pelobatidae; genus Pelobates; species Pelobates fuscus. The sequence goes on along the minus strand of NC_086329.1, from coordinate 66,168,498 downwards.
AAGCTAGAGGATCTAGAAGGACTGGTGATCACAGGCAACAAAGTTGCATAAATTTATTAAATAGTACCAGTAGTATCAGTCTCGTAACAAAAAATTGTCTGTCTATAGAAATTCCCATGCAGGATAAATGCAGAAGACCACCCACAAACAGCAGAGTGAGTCGATCTAAACTAGGCTAAAGTAAAACGCCAAATAGTACGACTATGTACATAATCCCCTCCTAATACACCTCCAAACAGCCCAGGATCTAAAGCTAAAAATCTAACCTGACTAAGATCTCGAAAGCTGGAACCACTCCTGACTAAACTACCTAACGCGTGTTTCAGCGCTTCTAAATGCGCCTTCGTCAGAGGTAAAGCGTTTTTGTTTTTCATCGTTATTATTATTTTATTCTACTAGTATTCACATTGTTTTATTATATCCGCATTAAAGGTTAAGTTTTAGCATTACAGTTAGGAAGGGGTTTCCTACCTTGGGCAGTCTGGGGTTGAGTTTAGGTGTTTCCTATCTCTCTCTAGATCGTCCTTCTTTGAATATTTAACAGTTAGAATAACCCTGTCAATGCTGGTTAGACCTCCTAGGTAATTGAGATCTATTCTCATGTGATTTTAAATAAAATAACATTTATACCAGCTCATTAGTCATTTCCTGACATTTCCGGTTGCTTTCAATCCTAAATCTTATGTGCCAACTGTGTATGCATAAGTATTTATCATCCTTCTAACCAATAAGAGTAATCTACTATGTTCTATAAGCAGAATTTTAACTTGCCTAAACAGATATTTTATCTTATTTTAGAGCAAATCAATACACCTGGATAAATATCACGCTAACATGTGATATGTCACATAAATACATCATTATTCATTTCTATCTGCATAATAGAAAGTTTAATATTATATTTCTTTAGTAACTAAGATTTCTAAATATCGAAATCTAATCGTGATTTATCCAGTCATATATCATGCTATTAGAACATTTTAATTAATTTAGATTAATTAAATGAAGCCAGTATATTTACCAGTTAAAGAGATGTTCTCAGGTAGCTAAGTGTCAAGGAATGTTTCATGGGTCTCTTTCTCTGCTTTTCTTTCTAAGTCTGCTTCCGACTGCCTTGCCCCCGACTGCTCACTCTCTTGCTTTCTCTGCATCCCTCCTCTTCCCTTTATCTTAACTTTTAAAGGAAAAATTCACTAGGTGATAGACCAATAGAAACACTGGGGGTGTGGTTACCTTCCAGATAACAATTTAAGTATTTCGTCTGTAGAGGGCAGTCTCGTCCCACTAAACATACCTATCCAGGAAAGAGTTAACTTTTCCTGGTGGCTATTTTGACGTCATTTACCTTATCTTTATGGTTCTTTATAATTTAAGTTTTCTGTCAGTTCAAAGAGTTTCTTTGGGCTTTCTTCAGACTATGTGTCTGGCAAATTCTGCTATAATTTCTAATATGACAGTTTGTAAACTAAGTATGACCTCTAACTCACAATGGGATCTTATACAATATCGAAAGTAAAATTAAATTATTTAATCTTCTCTGTCACAAATGTCTGGGTTTAGAATTAATTATATTCCATTAGCATTTAGACAGTCTCTTATCACTTGGTTTGTTTATACAAAGCATTCCTTTAGCTCTGGCAAAGTGGTTAGTTGTACAGAAAGGATAGAAATTTCGTGTCTCTTTGTTAACTTGAAAATAACAAACTGGAGTCTGCTCTGTTCAGAGTGACTGACAATATGCATTTTAATTTCTATCATAGCACAAAATGTCTGCCGATATAAATACCCTGACAGGGTCTGTGTATAAAAGTGGGCCATCTGGCCATAATAAAACATTCCTGTTGTACCCTTCATCAAGCCTTGACTGATGTTTGGGTAAGTGAATGCAGAAAGGCTTGATTTTAACCACGGTCTACTGGGAATTCGGGAGAGTACGAACTGGCATACTATGTGAATGGGCTATAATCACTCAAGCTTCTAGCAAATGAGGTTTGTTAAAATTACACTCGTGCAAGCAGGCCACTGGACATAAAGCCAGCACAGAGGGAAAAGCCGGATGCAACACTGACTTAGTGCGCCTGGAAATATTAAAAGTCACACTGTTCAGAGTGTAGGTCCAAGCATCAAAATCCATGGCACGCACATCTGAACCCTCTTGCAAGAGATGAGGCAAAAGAGACAAACCAATTTAGCCAGCAACTGACGTAATGCGAAGCTCAAATTACGAGGCCAGGAACTGAGAAAAGAGAAAATGATAGAGACATCCCAATTAAAGGAATAATGAGGTCTTAGCGGACGAGAGAGATGGGAGCTGCACAGAAGGCAACATACCAAGGAGTGTTGGCCTGCAGGACAACTATTGAAACATAGATGGGCCGAAGATAAGGAAGACCTGACAGGTTGATTGTCCGGCACGCCCTACCAGACTCAATGAGGGATGTGAGAATCTGCAGAATCGCGGTTATAGGGGACGAAATGGGGTCCATGTCCCTAGCCAGGCACCAGCTAGCATTCGTTGGGTAGCATTCAAAACTCCTTGGATCTCACATGGTTTCCTCAAATCCACCATGCAATCAGAAGGAGCGATCTGTCCACGAGTACAGGGTGACATCAATCAGATGGGTCGCGAAGAAGACCCGGGTAAGACTGCAACAGCATGGTATAATCCACTGTCCTCTCCAGAAGTTGCGGGAATCAGGACTGCATTCCCCAAAATGGGGCCAGAAGGGCCAGCTCCAGTTCCATCCATTGACAGCAGATCTAAAGTAGTGTAATGGCACTCACCCGGTCCTCTGATCGAGCCACATGCAGCTTGAGCACTCCTGCTTCCAGACGAGTCACGTGTGGCTCAGAAGCTCCTTGCTCCTGGCAGGCCTCGTGCGCCGACCACTGTGATCGGACGCACAGCCCATACAGTATTGGGATCGCTGCTCATATTGCAAGCACGACCTTGCGATCGGCTCCCATTGGCCCATATAATTTTGGCTCCCTCATTAACGCACGTTTTGGGGCGCAGGCATGACGTGGACCAATCACATTTAAAAAAAAAAAAATAGGTATTTAAACTTGCCAGGCCCTAGATTCTGTGCCTTATTGTGGTTTCTGTTCCCAGTACTCTTTAGTGTGTTCTTAGTGATTTGTATGGTATTCTGGTATTGACCTTGGCTTTCTTTCCTAACTCTTAGTTTCTCGTTAACCTTTGCCTGTCTTGTTTGCTCTTCTGATTATTACTGTGTATCTGACTCTGGCTAATTCTCGTTTTTGCGGTCTCTCTGTTACTCATACCTCATATATCGACTACGCTTTTCTCTGTCTAACGTCTAGGTTCCTGCATTATTCCTGCAGGAAGTTGTCCACAGCCTCCGCAGCTGGGTCCAGACGCCAGCTGAAGAAATGCAGTAGCTAGGCCTTGAGCCTTTTACGCAAATCAATCGATTGCAAAAGGGCCCCAAAGAGATTATGCAGCCGAGAACACCTCGACATCCAATTTCCAATTGCTGTTGTCTAAGAGATATTGTGAACTCCAATCTGCGTGGATGTTGTGCAGGCCTGGCAAATACTCCGCCTGGACCGCCAAATTCTGTGCCAGACACAAGTCCCAAAAATCCTTCGCCAACCAAGCCAGGACTGCAGATTTGGTACCGCCCATGTAATTGATGTACTGAACTGCAGAAATATTGTTCATGCGGAACTGAATGCAGGCATGTGCGTTGTCCCATGCTGTCAGTATTCCTGTTGTCTTGGAATTCCTCCATGTTGATTTCAGCCCGACCGGCATTACCCATATGACTTCCGGGTTTTGCCGATCAGTCTCCGCCCATGAGTCTGACGCCACTCACTTCCCTTCAAAAGGAAGCCGCGACTGCATCTAAAGTGCTCAATCAATTTGTTTGTCTTTGATGTACTTACTTGCTACTTGTTGCCGATTTACCGACGGAGCTCTCTAATTGCATTCCTGTGTACCGAACCTCTCTGGCTTGATCCTAACTGCGCTCTTCTCTTCACTCCCTGACTTGGAACAGTCTTCACCTGGGATTCCTGCCTTTCTCCACATACTACAAGGATCCATAATCCACACTAACCTGGAAGGACCCTCATTCTCTTCACCCTATGCAAGATAAGTTCTCTAGTTAATGGCTATTGTTTGCAAATACGCATAGGCCTATCCAGCCTCTTGCCCTGTATTTATGGCCCTGGGGTGTATGACCTTTTAAAAACCGCCTGTGGCCATATTGAGACTTTTTGGGACAATGTCCCTTTAAGATGGTGTCCCCAGTGTCCCCAGACTTGTTTGGGTCAATGCCCCTTTAAGACAGTGTCCCCAGTGTCCCCAGACTGTTAAAATCCTGTGTGCATGGCTTTTTCCCAGTTGGTTCAGCAAATGGAGCTTACTGAACCAAGTAGTGCATAGGCGGACCACCCAGAAGTGGAAGCGTGTGGCTAATTTACCTCCCAGGCTGGGAGGTTGCTGTAGGTAAATTGCCGACCGCTGGGTCATGCTTTTAGGCATGTAAAATGTGCTTGTGTTCGGTCACAAAGGACTTCCAGCTAACCTTTTAACCCCTGGAAGGAATGGCCTGAATTTTGGATATGTTTATATTTAGTGTACTGATTAATAATATATGACTTTTGTGGAGATTGAATGTATAGTTTTAAAGTTACAGTACATATAAAAAGTATATTTTTTTCTGCCTGTGATAATTACTTTAACCCATTGTGTACAGTAATTATATCACAGGCAGAGGGGAGGAATTTGTGGGAATGAATGGGAGTGTTTTACTGTATATTATGTGTCTGATTGGATGTTCCACAAAACCATGTGTAAAACGTGTATATAAGTCGAATAAAACCACAGCTCTGTCTGTTCCTGCTTGACCCTCAATACAGAGTCTCGTCTCGTACTTGGGAGGGATTTATTCAAATGCTTATCCTGTTCGGCTGTTTGGAGTGTAAATCATTCGTATGTTTTTTCCAGTTCGGCGGATTGGTAGATTCGGTAGCTGCCTTCATCTTTGGAAAGAGAACATCTCCTAAACGGTTTTAACCCCTTTTATACCTGGGGTGCCGTTACAAGGATGTATGCAGTTGTCAAACATATGAGCACAAAAGAAAACTATTTGTTTATTTAAAGGGTTCTCTTTAACCCCTTAATGACCGCTAACGGTTCAGGACCATCATCAGAAACATACCCTTGAGGACCGATGAAGTTCCTGAACCGTCATAACGGTAATATTTACTTACGCGGTCACCGCTGTTCCCCCGGCAGCGTTAGTTGGCGCTCCCGGTCTGGGGGGGATAGTTATATTATATGATCATACATCATATATATATATATATATATATATATATATATATATATATATAACTTTCCATGTGTCCCGCACTCACTGCTCCCGGTCTTGTTAATGCCTCGGTGCAATCTCCGACCATAAGTATATATAGGTTCTTGTTGAAGTGGACTCACAGGACTCAATAATATTTCTAATCGTGCTGTTTATTCAAACATTAAGTAATACAAAGAAGTGTCGACGTTTCAGTCCTTGCCAGACTTTTTTCAAGGACTGAAACGTCGACACTTCTTTGTATTACTTGATGCTTGAATAAACAGGACGATTAGAAATATTATTGAGTCCTGTGAGTGCACTTCAACAATAACCTATATATAAATATATATATACATATATATATATATATATATATATATATATACATATACATATACATATATATATATATATAATGTCTTACTAAGTGTATTTTTATATTAAAATATGTATATATTAATATAAAATACACTTATAATTACATTGCACACATATATATAAACTATATGTATATTGTGTGTGTATATATATATATATATATATATATATATATATATATATATATATATATATATATATAATTATAAAGTACAAATAATAAGTGAATAAAAATGTAAAAATACATTTAAAAAAAATTATTTTATTCATATACCGTATATACTCGAGTATAAGCCGACCCGAATATAAGCCGAGGCCCCTAATTTTACCCCAAAAAACTGTGAAAACTTATTGACTCGAGTATAAGACTAGGGTGGGAAATGCAGCAGCTGCTGGTAAATTTCTAAATAAAATTAGATCCTTAAAAAATTATATTAATTGAATATTTATTTACAGTGTGTGTATATAATGAATGCAGTGTGTGTATGAGAATGCAGTGTGTGTATGAGAATGCAGTGTGTGTATAAGAATGCAGTGTGTGTGTATGAGAATGCAGTGTGTGTGTATGAGAATGCAGTGTGTGTATGAGTGCAGTGTGTGTATGAGTGCAGTGTGTGTATGAGTGCAGTGTGTATATGAATGCAGTGTGTGTGTATGAGAATGCTGTGTGTATGAGTGCAGTGTGTGTGTATGAGAATGCTGTGTGTATGAGTGCAGTGTGTGTGTATGAGAATGCTGTGTGTATGAATGCAGTGTGTGTGTATGAGAATGCTGTGTGTATGAGTGCAGTGTGTGTGTATGAGAATGCTGTGTGTATGAATGCAGTGTGTGTGTATGAATGCAGTGTGTGTGTATGAATGCAGTGTGTGTGTATGAGTGCAGCGTGTGTGTGTATGAGTGCAGCGTGTGTGTGTATGAATGCAGTGTGTGTGTGTATGAATGCAGTGTGTGTATGTGTGTGTGTAATGCAGAGTGTGATGCAGAGCCATGGTGGGGGGTGGGCATTTTTATTTTTTAATTATTATTTTAATATTTTTTTGTTTCATTACTTTTTTATTATTATTTTTTTATTTTATTATAATTTTTTATTTAATTATTATTTTTATTTTATTTTTATTTTTTTTATTATTATTGCTATATATACATTTTTTCGTCCCCCCTCCCTGCTTGCTAGCTGGCCAGGGAGGGGGGCTCTCCTTCCCTGGTGGTCCAGTGGATGGGCACTGTGTAGGAGGGGGCTGTGGGGGCTGCAGAGAGATGTTACTTACCTTTCCTGCAGCTCCTGTCAGCTCTCTCCTCCTCCGCCGGTCCGTTCAGCACCTCGGTCAGCTCCCAGTGTAAATCTCGCGAGAGCCGCGGCTCTCGCGAGATTTACACTGTGAGCTGACAGAAGAGCTGAACGGACCGGCGGAGGAGGAGAGAGCTGACAGGAGCTGCAGGAAAGGTAAGTAACATCTCTCTGCAGCCCCCGCAGCCCCCACAGCCCCAGTCTGTATTATGGCAATGCAAATTGCCATAATACAGACAATTGACTCGAGTATAAGCCGAGTTGGGGTTTTTCAGCACAAAAAATGTGCTGAAAAACTCGGCTTATACTCGAGTATATACGGTATATAAATAAATAAAAATAATATGATAACAAGAAACAGAGAGCGCTAGTACTGGATAAATGGCTATAACAGCCAAAAGATGTCTAGACAGTATATAAATAAATACCAAATATAAGTAAGCTGCTAAAATAAAAGAAAATCCCAATTTCTAAAAGATATGCATATTTAAAATTTCAGCGCTTAGTAGATAATCCCCCTATTCATAAAGAGGGTCTTAAAATAAGAAACAGTGAAAGAAAAATATGTGTAACACTGTGAACCATATAAAGCTGGGAATAAAAAATGGATAACAAATAAACTGAAAAAAATAAATAAATAAAATAAAAAGAGTATGAACTAAAGTGGAAAAAATCCAACAAATAAAAATCCAGAATCAAAAGTGGAAAGATACCACTGAAAAATCCAAAGTACGGTAAAAAAGGGAGATGTAAGTCCTGCACCAAAATCCTAATGTGGAATGGAAAGTAGGGGTCCAGATATACGAAAAAACCTTAGATAAAAGGGAAACAGAAACGGTATATGGTGTAAAACCGTAACACAATTTATTTTAGTATAAAATCCCCCCCTACATAAATACTCTTACACAAGAAAAAGAGATACTCATCATGTATACTGCTTCCCTGCCCAATAGTTCGTTCGAATGAAGCTGTGATTCCTCCAAGAAGACAGGAACTACCCGGTGCACTCGGGAAAAAATGTGTCTTTGATGTTGGTCGGGGAAAACAGCGAACTTGCGGCACATGCGGCTCAAGTTGGAAGCCGGTGGAGCAGAAAATGCTGCAGATGAAGTCTCAATAGACACCTTATCAACGCGTTTCGCCCCTACTACGGGGGCTTTTTCAAGATAGGTGTCTCATGCCTAGCTTGGCAGTTATATACCTTTGCCGGGCAAAATTTCATTTAAAACTTTAAAGGTGTAGCTACAAGCAAATAAAAACTTTATCAACCAACAAAAACATTTCGTATTCATTAAAAGACTGTAACTTGGATTATATGAATCGCTGAAATGGGAATGCATGTGCATCTAAACCCATAAAATCTGAAGTGTATCATAACAAAATTTGAAAAAAATATAAAAAAATACATACACATATGACTTTTATGTGCCATACTCTCTATGTAACAACATCTTAGTACATTTTTCTATATAGTGGCAACTAATGTATATTTCTTTTTTCTGAAGAGCCACAATTTAGATATAGCGCTCCAATAATACCAACACTATAGAGTGTCCTATCTGACATTGGAACAAATAAAAATATAATACATACATGAAGTAGGAATAAAAATAAAAAAATAAATATAAATGTAAATGTTGATTAGGACCTGAGGGTAAGTACATAGCAAGGACAGTAGCGACAATATCTGTTAGGCCATATTTAGATCTCGACATAAGTAGGGGTATATCTCCTAAACCCTTTAAGGACCAAAATCATAGAAAACATTCTAATAATAATATACAGATTACTATAGTATATTCATTAGTTCCAGCTCTGCATTCAGACCCCAGGGGACAAGGGTCTTCAAATTATAGATCCAGAACATTTCTCGATAAGTTAGTATCCTACTGAGCTCTCCTCCCCTCCATGGCACCTCTAGTTTTTCAATGCCACAATATGATAGGAGTGTGGGATCACGATTGTGATGTGTATTAAAGTGGTTAGAGAGTGTGTGTTTGTCAAACCCTCTTTTTATATTATACACATGTTCCCTGAGCCTAGTTTTTAATGTTCTTTTGGTTTGACCTATATACTGGAGGCCACATGGGCACTCCAACTTATATATGACTTGTTTTGTATTGCACGTGATACAGTTCTTAATCTGGAATATTTGTTTGGTTGTTGAAGACTGAAAGGTAGTACAGTTTTTTCCTATTGTGCTTAATTTGCATATGTGGCAACTGCCACATTTATAGTACCCCTTTTGGCCATTTAAAAAATGGTGGGGTCTAGATGGTTTACTGTAACTGTGAACCAATCTATTTCGTAACGTGGGAGCCCCCCTAAAAATGACTCTAGGTTTCGCTGGTAAAAGCATAGCCAAAGCTGCGTCTTGGCGAAGTAGGTGCCAATGTTTCTGTATGCTGTTTTTGATCTTATACGCCTGGGCACTATAATTAAAGACCAGGGGGCATAGATCTTCTTTGTTCTTGTTTGACTCTGTACTTATTGGTTTCTTATGCAGGATATTTCCACGTTCTATATTTGTCACTTTTTCCAGAGCTGTATCCAGTGTTTTCTCGTCATATCTTTTTTCTATGAACTGATGTTTCACTTTTTGAAGTTGTTGGGTACATACCTCAGGGTCCGAACAATTTTTCTTGACCCTTAAAAATTGTCCAAAAGGGACACCTGAGAGCCAAGTTGGATAATGGCAACTGGACGTTAGAATGTAACTGTTGACGTCTACACTCTTGAAGAAGGTTTTCGACTTGAGGGTACTATGTTGATCCATATATAGGACCAGGTCCAGGAAATCAATGCTGCTGGAACTGTACTTATACGTAAAGGATAAGTTGTATTCGTTCCTGTTGATATATGCCAAAAACTCTAATAGTTCTGTTTCTCCCCCTCTCCAGACGAAAAAACAGTCATCAATGTACCGTCTATAGAAAACCAGGTTCGCCCCCCACTGGTGTCCTTGCCAGATGGACAAGTTTTCCCAGTATGCCATAAAGATGTTCGCATAGCTTGGGGCGAACCTGGTCCCCATAGCGGTACCATTGATCTGCAAATAGATGTCATCACCGTGCCAAAAGAAATTGTTGTTGAGTATAAAATCAATACATTCTATCAAGAATTCTACTTGTTCAACCAACATGGTGGGGTCCTCATATAGAGTTTTTCTCACTGCTTTTAATCCCTGATCGTGTCTGATAACAGTATATAGTGACGTAACGTCGCATGTAACCATTATGTAATTCTGCTCCCATTGCAAGCTTTCAATGTTTGTAAGCAGATCCCCACTATCTTTTAGATATGATTTGGCCTTTTTCACAAAAGGTTGCAATATGACATCTATATACTGGGATAGGTTACATGTTAAGGACCCTATCCCAGAAATAATAGGTCTCCCTGGGGGCTTTTCGAGGCTCTTATGGATTTTTGGTAGTTGGTAAAACACTGTTTTTTTGGGATGAACCACCATAACAAATTCCAGTTCTTTTTTATCCAATATATTCAGATAGCTACCTCTCTCTAATATGCTGAACAGATGTTTTTTGGTGTCTAACGTGGGGTCTCCTCTTATCTGCTTATACGTGAGGGAATCATCCAAAATTCTCTTACATTCTCTATTGTAGTCCTCCGTGTTCAGGACCACGATTCCCCCCCCCTTGTCCGCTGGCTTTATAGTGATATCTTTATTGGCACTAAGCTCTTTAAGTGCTTTGTTTTCCCATACACTTAAATTATGTTGGTGTTGGGCTACTTTTTTGGGGAGCTTCTCTATATCTGCCGCTACTGCCAGGTTAAAAGCTGTCATAGGTCCACTTATTTGATTGGTTGGACAGAAGGAAGACTTGTTTCTCAGGGTTGTGTGTTGGAAGATAGTTTTCTCCGGTTTTTGTATCGCCGGGATGGGATTGTTTAAAAAAAATTTCTTTAAAGTTAGTTTTCTGATATATTTTTGTACATCTAGATATGCTAGAAAAGGGTCTGATGTGGTTGTAGGAGCATATTTTAAGCCTCTGTTGAGAACTTTAATTTGATGCTTGGATAAATTAACATTAGATAGATTGAAAATTCCCATTAGGTCTACCTTCTCATTTTCTTTTCTCCTACGGTATCTTTCCCCCCCCCCTGCATCCTCTAGCAGGGGTCTTACTTATATTTGGTATTTATTTATATACTGTCTAGACATCTTTTGGCTGTTATAGCCATTTATCCAGTACTAGCGCTCTCTGTTTCTTGTTTTCTATATTCTGTTTTTCCCTATACAAGAGTAGCTGCACAGTACAATACAATCATGTCCCTATTTACGTTTAGAGAACAATGTAAAATTGATCTTGCCTTAAACAATGATAGCAATGCATGTATCATCAGGCAGGACACACATTGGAGAAAACAAGTATTCCAGCTTGAGAAACTTATAATTAAAGAAATGAAACTTAAACTAGAAATCGCCTCCCTAGAACAATACTGGGAAAAACGCATTATCCCTAGAGGTTTGCGTATTATGCTGAAATCGGCTACAGATAAAGAGGATGATGATTTCAACACTGTTTGGGACAGAATTTTAGACCATTGTTCATATGAGCTTATGAGCCATATCATATGTAAGAGAAAACGTATGCTGGCGGTCCTAGATGAGGAGATCAATAATTTGAAAGAAGTGTTGTCTCCCCATCTGGCACTACCGGAGTGCATACAATTAATGGACAAAATCAAAGGAAAGTTGACCTCTGCATTTGAGGATACTATATCTTTGAAAAAACGAAAGTTTGAGAGGGATGAGGAGGATTTTAGAGAAAATAGAGTGAGGAACTATAAGAGAATCCCCAATGAGAGATCTTATAAACATGTACCAAGGGGCAAAAAATATGACACCTCTGCTAAATCCAAATATGATAAAACTGCCAGTAATCCACCAGGCCACAACCATATGGAAAGAGGGGACCATAGACAGAGATATCATACACCTCAGTCTCAGAGAGTACACAACAAGGAGTGGACTAGGGTCACTCACAAAAGAAGGAACCCCAACACACCACAGAACAACGGACAGTTAGAATCACCAAGGGCAAATCAACTAACCCGGAATTGGCGTTCTCACAACAGGTTCGATGTACTCAACCGAGAGGAGACCAACCACGAGGCTGAACCTAAGAATCAAACATATCACAAAGACAGTGAGGATTTTTTAGGACCAAGAGGGAAATACCTCAGTCGGTACCGAACAGAGCCCCAACAATCAAACATCAAAAAAAGACCCCTGCTAGAGGATGCAGGGGGGGGGAAAGATACCGTAGGAGAAAAGAAAATGAGAAGGTAGACCTAATGGGAATTTTCAATCTATCTAATGTTAATTTATCCAAGCATCAAATTAAAGTTCTCAACAGAGGCTTAAAATATGCTCCTACAACCACATCAGACCCTTTTCTAGCATATCTAGATGTACAAAAATATATCAGAAAACTAACTTTAAAGAAATTTTTTTTAAACAATCCCATCCTGGCGATACAAAAACCGGAGAAAACTATCTTCCAACACACAACCCTGAGAAACAAGTCTTCCTTCTGTCCAACCAATCAAATAAGTGGACCTATGACAGCTTTTAACCTGGCAGTAGCGGCAGATATAGAGAAGCTCCCCAAAAAAGTAGCCCAACACCAACATAATTTAAGTGTATGGGAAAACAAAGCACTTAAAGAGCTTAGTGCCAATAAAGATATCACTATAAAGCCAGCGGACAAGGGGGGGGGGAATCGTGGTCCTGAACACGGAGGACTACAATAGAGAATGTAAGAGAATTTTGGATGATTCCCTCACGTATAAGCAGATAAGAGGAGACCCCACGTTAGACACCAAAAAACATCTGTTCAGCATATTAGAGAGAGGTAGCTATCTGAATATATTGGATAAAAAAGAACTGGAATTTGTTATGGTGGTTCATCCCAAAAAAACAGTGTTTTACCAACTACCAAAAATCCATAAGAGCCTCGAAAAGCCCCCAGGGAGACCTATTATTTCTGGGATAGGGTCCTTAACATGTAACCTATCCCAGTATATAGATGTCATATTGCAACCTTTTGTGAAAAAGGCCAAATCATATCTAAAAGATAGTGGGGATCTGCTTACAAACATTGAAAGCTTGCAATGGGAGCAGAATTACATAATGGTTACATGCGACGTTACGTCACTATATACTGTTATCAGACACGATCAGGGATTAAAAGCAGTGAGAAAAACTCTATATGAGGACCCCACCATGTTGGTTGAACAAGTAGAATTCTTGATAGAATGTATTGATTTTATACTCAACAACAATTTCTTTTGGCACGGTGATGACATCTATTTGCAGATCAATGGTACCGCTATGGGGACCAGGTTCGCCCCAAGCTATGCGAACATCTTTATGGCATACTGGGAAAACTTGTCCATCTGGCAAGGACACCAGTGGGGGGCGAACCTGGTTTTCTATAGACGGTACATTGATGACTGTTTTTTCGTCTGGAGAGGGGGAGAAACAGAACTATTAGAGTTTTTGGCATATATCAACAGGAACGAATACAACTTATCCTTTACGTATAAGTACAGTTCCAGCAGCATTGATTTCCTGGACCTGGTCCTATATATGGATCAACATAGTACCCTCAAGTCGAAAACCTTCTTCAAGAGTGTAGACGTCAACAGTTACATTCTAACGTCCAGTTGCCATTATCCAACTTGGCTCTCAGGTGTCCCTTTTGGACAATTTTTAAGGGTCAAGAAAAATTGTTCGGACCCTGAGGTATGTACCCAACAACTTCAAAAAGTGAAACATCAGTTCATAGAAAAAAGATATGACGAGAAAACACTGGATACAGCTCTGGAAAAAGTGACAAATATAGAACGTGGAAATATCCTGCATAAGAAACCAATAAGTACAGAGTCAAACAAGAACAAAGAAGATCTATGCCCCCTGGTCTTTAATTATAGTGCCCAGGCGTATAAGATCAAAAACAGCATACAGAAACATTGGCACCTACTTCGCCAAGACGCAGCTTTGGCTATGCTTTTACCAGCGAAACCTAGAGTCATTTTTAGGGGGGCTCCCACGTTACGAAATAGATTGGTTCACAGTTACAGTAAACCATCTAGACCCCACCATTTTTTAAATGGCCAAAAGGGGTACTATAAATGTGGCAGTTGCCACATATGCAAATTAAGCACAATAGGAAAAAACTGTACTACCTTTCAGTCTTCAACAACCAAACAAATATTCCAGATTAAGAACTGTATCACGTGCAATACAAAACAAGTCATATATAAGTTGGAGTGCCCATGTGGCCTCCAGTATATAGGTCAAACCAAAAGAACATTAAAAACTAGGCTCAGGGAACATGTGTATAATATAAAAAGAGGGTTTGACAAACACACACTCTCTAACCACTTTAATACACATCACAATCGTGATCCCACACTCCTATCATATTGTGGCATTGAAAAACTAGAGGTGCCATGGAGGGGAGGAGAGCTCAGTAGGATACTAACTTATCGAGAAATGTTCTGGATCTATAATTTGAAGACCCTTGTCCCCTGGGGTCTGAATGCAGAGCTGGAACTAATGAATATACTATAGTAATCTGTATATTATTATTAGAATGTTTTCTATGATTTTGGTCCTTAAAGGGTTTAGGAGATATACCCCTACTTATGTCGAGATCTAAATATGGCCTAACAGATATTGTCGCTACTGTCCTTGCTATGTACTTACCCTCAGGTCCTAATCAACATTTACATTTATATTTATTTTTTTATTTTTATTCCTACTTCATGTATGTATTATATTTTTATTTGTTCCAATGTCAGATAGGACACTCTATAGTGTTGGTATTATTGGAGCGCTATATCTAAATTGTGGCTCTTCAGAAAAAAGAAATATACATTAGTTGCCACTATATAGAAAAATGTACTAAGATGTTGTTACATAGAGAGTATGGCACATAAAAGTCATATGTGTATGTAATTTTTTATATTTTTTATTCAAATTTTGTTATGATACACTTCAGATTTTATGGGTTTAGATGCACATGCATTCCCATTTCAGCGATTCATATAATCCAAGTTACAGTCTTTTAATGAATACGAAATGTTTTTGTTGGTTGATAAAGTTTTTATTTGCTTGTAGCTACACCTTTAAAGTTTTAAATGAAATTTTGCCCGGCAAAGGTATATAACTGCCAAGCTAGGCATGAGACACCTATCTTGAAAAAGCCCCCGTAGTAGGGGCGAAACGCGTTGATAAGGTGTCTATTGAGACTTCATCTGCAGCATTTTCTGCTCCACCGGCTTCCAACTTGAGCCGCATTTGCCGCAAGTTCGCTGTTTTCCCCGACCAACATCAAAGACACATTTTTTCCCGAGTGCACCGGGTAGTTCCTGTCTTCTTGGAGGAATCACAGCTTCATTCGAACGAACTATTGGGCAGGGAAGCAGTATACATGATGAGTATCTCTTTTTCTCGTGTAAGAGTATTTATGTAGGGGGGGATTTTATACTAAAATAAATTGTGTTACGGTTTTACACCATATACCGTTTCTGTTTCCCTTTTATCTAAGGTTTTTTCGTATATCTGGACCCCTACTTTCCATTCCACATTAGGATTTTGGTGCAGGACTTACATCTCCCTTCTTACCGTACTTTGGATTTTTCAGTGGTATCTTTCCACTTTTGATTCTGGATTTTTATTTGTTGGATTTTTTCCACTTTAGTTCATACTCTTTTTATTTTATTTATTTATTTTTTTCAGTTTATTTGTTATCCATTTTTTATTCCCAGCTTTATATGGTTCACAGTGTTACACATATTTTTCTTTCACTGTTTCTTATTTTAAGACCCTCTTTATGAATAGGGGGATTATCTACTAAGCGCTGAAATTTTAAATATGCAAAAATAATATGATATATATATATAAAATCCAAGTAGGTGGCTGCACTCACGGTTTTGTAAAAGTCCAAAGTTTATTGAAGTAGCATAAAAATATCTGCGATCAACGTTTCAGTCCTTCCAGGAGGACTTTCATCAGGATCATAATGATCCTGATGAAAGTCCTCCTGGAAGGACAGAAACGTTGATCGCAGATATTTTTATGCTACTTCAATAAACTTTGGACTTTTACAAAACCACGAGTGCAGCCATCTACTTGGATTTTTTTGGATACATTAGCTATGTATGGCTGGCACCCGGTCATTAAGGGATGCATTAGCGTGAGTGCAGGAATTATATATATATATATATATATATATATATATATATATATATATATATAAAATATCTCCATATACAAAACTACATAAATAATTTCATAAATATACATGTAGACTTCAAATATATATATATATATATATATATATTTAAATTCTACATGCATATTTATGTCATATTTTACATAATTAAGTAATTTTATTGATTGCAATTTGAGGGACCTGCCTTACAACCCAGGCCAAAAGTCCAGATAATTTAATTTGCTAGCACTGTATTTACCCTGTAAATGACACACTATAACCTGTACATGGGGGGGACTGTAAACAGTAAAACATATTACAGTGATGATATTGTCAGTGAAAGTGAAGGTTTTTTTTTTCATTTTTCACACAACATTTTTACAAAAGCACTTTCACTAATGAATTGTTGTGATACGTTTTACTGTTTTGAAACACTGATATTTGTGTTCAGCGAAGTCTCCAGAGAATAACAGTAACCCCCATATACAGGTTTTATAGTGTGTTTGAAAATTACAGGGTCAAATAAAAGGTTAAATTTTTTCACATTGAAAATTGCCAGGTTAGTTATGTTACCTTTGAGAGCATATGGTAGCCCAGGAATGAGAATTACCCCCATGATAGAAACATAGTAACATAGAATGTGACGGCAGATAAGAACCATTCGGCCCATCTAGTCTGCCCAATTTTCTAAATACTTTCATTAGTCCCTGGCCTTATCTTATAGTTAGGATAGCCTTATGCCTATCCCACGCATGCTTAAACTCCTTTACGGTGTTAACCTCTACCACTTCAGCTGGAAGGCTATTCCATGCATCCACTACCCTCTCAGTAAAGTAATACTTCCTGATATTATTTTTAAACCTTTGCCCCTCTAATTTAAGACTGTCCTCTTGTTGTGATAGTTTTTCTTCTTTTAAATATAGTCTCCTCTTTTACTGTGTTGATTCCCTTTATGTATTTAAATGTTTCCATCACATCCCCCCTGTCTCGTCTTTCCTCCAAGCTATACATGTTACGATCCTTTAACATTTCCTGGTAAGTTTTATCCTGCAATCAATGAACCAGTTTAGTAGCCCTTCTCTGAACTCTCTCTAAGGTATCAATATCCTTCTGCAGATACGGTCTCCAGTACTGTGTACAATACTCCAAGTGTGGTCTTACCAGTGTTCTGTACAATGGCATGAGCACTTCCCTCTTTCTACTGCTAATGCCTCTCCTTATACAACCAAGCTTTCTGATAGCATTTCCTGCTGCTCTATTACATTGTCTGCCAACCTTTAGGTCATCAGAAATAATTACCCCTAAATCCCTTTCCTCAGATGTTGAGGTTAGGACTCTACCAAATATTCTGTTCTCTGCCCTTGGGTTTTTAAGTCCAAGATGCATTATCTTGCACTTATCCACATTAAATGTCAGTTGCCACAACTCTGACCATTTTTCTAGTTTACCTAAATCATTAGCCATTTGGCTTATCCCTCCTGGAACATCAACCCTGTTACATATCTTAGTATCATCAGCAAAAAGACATACCTTACCATCAAGACCGTCTGCAATATCACTAATAAAAATATTAAAGAGAATGGGTCCAAGTACAGATCCCTGAGGTACCCCACTGGTGACAAGCCCAAGCTTCGAATATACTCCATTGACTACAGCCCGCTGTTGCCTGTCACTCAGCCACTGCCTTACCCATTCAACAATATTGGAATCCAAACTTAAATATTGCAGTTTATTGATAAGCCTTCTATGTGCAGCAGTGTCAAAAGCCTTACTGAAATCTAGGTAAGCAATGTCTACTGCACCACCCTGATCTATAATTTTAGTTACCCAATCAACAAAAATCAATAAGATTTGTTTGGCATAATCTCCCTGAAGTAAATCCATGTTGTGTCTGATCTTGAAATCCATGTGTTTTTAGATGTTCAACAATCGTATCCTTTAACATGGTTTCCATCATTTTCCCCACTACTGAAGTAAGGCTTACTGGCCTATAGTTGCCCGACTCCTCCCTATTACCTTTCTTGTGAATGGGCACAACATTCGCCAACTTCCAATCTTCTGGGACTACTCCTGTTATCAATGATTGGTTAAATAAATCTGTTAATGGTTTTGCTAGTACACCACTAAGCTCTTTTAATAGCTTTGGGTGTATTCCATCAGGTCCCATTGACTTATTTGTCTTTCTTTTGAGAGTTGAAATATAACCTCTTCCTCTGTAAACTCACGTGTAATAAATTACTCATTTATCCTTTTTCTTAACTGAGGTCCCTTTCCTTAATTTTCATCTGTAAATACCGAACAAAAATATTTATTGAGGCAGTCAGCTAGACCTTTATCCTCTTGTACATACCTTCCTTCTTTTGTTTTTAATCTAACTAATCCTTGTTTTACTGATGATGGCATACCATTTGCAAAATAAGACAACACAAGGTATTGCAAATGGGTTATGTTTAGTCTTTTTTAGTAGCCACTTAGTAACAAACACTGGTTAAAGTTAGCATTCATAATTATTTTTTTTTTTTTTGCAGTTTTAACACACAAACAAATATAATTGCCAACTTTGGCCAGTGTTTGTGACTAAGTGGCTACTAAAAAAGACTGGACATACCCCATATTGAATACATGTCATGATCTTGAACAGGTCAGATAGGAGACTTTGGCCAGGGTTGTTATTTGAGACTTTATTGGTGCTTTTAGACATATTATGAAACTTGAGAAAAAAACTGAATTAAGACAGTATGCCACAAAACAGGATACTTGCAAATAATAAAAAAAAGTATTTGATCTCCAGGTAGGGTTGAAACAAAGGCAGGTTGGTATCAAAGGCAGGCTGGTTACAGTGGAAGGCTGATAACAGAGGCAAGGCTTGTAACACAGGAAGGCTGGTAACAGAGGCAGAGGTCAAAATCATACGTAAGAGTGGAGCAGTTTTTAAGGTATGTCTGGAGCAGGGTTGTAGGTAAGTCTGGGGCAGGTTTGTATGGAGCAGGGTTGTGGGTAAGTCTGGAGCAGGTTCACAGGAGCCAGGAACTGAAGTATTTCAGGAAAATCACCAACTTCAATGTGAGCAGGGTGTAGCCTTATGAAGCCTCTTCATTAGTCCAGGCAGGTGAGGATTATAAACTGACTGATGAGATTAGTGGCTAGGGAGGCCACTAGATGCAATAAACAAGTATTACATTAAATAATAACAGAAACAAATTAAACATGTTCCTGGTTGTCAGGATAGGATTATACAAATATATATTTTGAAACAGCAATATCCTACTTGTACTTTTAGCCCTATAACTTGCAAAAAAGCATGTAAACGCTGGGTGTTTTTAACCACTTAAGGACACATGACATGTGTGACATGTCATGATTCCCTTTTATTCCAGAAGTTTGGTCCTTAAGGGGTTAAGGGGTTAAACTCAGGACACAATTTTGAATCTATTTAGCAGTTTTTTTCATTATATTTTGTAGATAAGTAAAATATTTTTCAAGTAAAAAGTCAAACTTTTTATTTTTCAAATTTTCACCATATTTTTTTTTTTTTAAAGTAAATTATATGACATGATACAAATAATGGTATGTAAAGAAAGAAAGAAACCAATATATAATTTGTATGGGAACAGTAAATGAGAGAGAGGAAAATTACAGCTAAACACAAACACCACAGAAGTGTTAAAACAGCTTAACGTACAATATGGCCAAAACAGTCCAGTCCTGAAGGGGTTAAGTGCACCTGCAAATGGTGTATATTGTTTTTGAAGGAATAAAATTGCTTTCTTTTGATATTCTATATTTATATTAAATATATGTCAACATTAAGTATGTATGTTAAAATGAGAAATTTTAAATATTTCACAGTTTTGCAGTGCAATCATTTTAACACATAAAGAGCAACTAAGGGGAAAAAAACATTGAAATAGATTCTATCAGTCTTGATTGTTAAATGCTTCATATGTCAATTCATTTTTGGTAGTAAATAGTAATCTTATACCAACACTACCCCTAACCCAATACTTTCATTAACTCTAATCCTACATCTAATGTGTTTTATTCCCCACCACCTTCAACCCTTCGTTTCTGTGAGTTTTCTTGTAATTGTCCTATTTATAGTTAAATCCCCCCTCTAATAATATTGTAAAGCGCTACGGAATCTGTTGGCGCTATATAAATCACAATAAAAATAATAATAATAATACATATACTCTAACCATACCCTTAACCTTATACTAACCCTAATCCAGCATTAACCATAACCCAGTATTAACCTTTATCACACACTTACAATAACCCTTTCCCTATTCCAACTCTAATCTTACACTAATGGCAATGCTAACTCATTTGCAGAGGAATTTCCTAGCTCACACAATAAAGAATGCTTCGTACTGTGTTACTGTAGCACAGGGCCAGACTGGGGATACAAAGCAAACCTACAAAAAAATGTATCCCAGCCTCATAAGTCATTGTGCCATGTAGTGTGTGTGTGTGTGTGTGTATGTTTTAAGGCCACATTATATTTGTGGGAGGAGTTCCTATAAAAACGCTACTACCCCTTCTTACGTTCGCCGTGACGTACGCTGTTCACTCCGGGACTGTGTGCCTCTCCTCGACAGCCGCACTTCCGGTTCCCGACAGCCGCACTTCCAGTTCTGGCATCCGTTTAGTTTTCCAGCCAGCTAGCATCCTCCGTTCGTGCTACTTTTTTAGATGAACAAAACTAACAAACGATCAGGTAATCGTCGAGAATAGCCACGTTCGGGCTATTCCTGCCGTTCGGACAAATCTTTCACTACATGTTTTAATATTTATGCGAACAAACAGACGAACGTTATAGACCTGCTATACTAGGTCCATTCGTTAGTTACATTAGTTTTTTTTTTTTTTAACATGCAGAGCATTTTATTGTAAGATTTCACAGTAATAAATAGCAGTAATATTGGTACTTTTGCTAAACAGGCAGATTGTCAGCGCATTGATGGCTAGAAGATAAAATGAACCTCTTTCATATCATAAGAAATTGTAATCGTACTGTGTGTCCACTAAGCAGTGAGTTGGGAGAATGTTGCAATAGTTACATCGGAAAAACAAATCCCTAATTCTGCCATTCTTACAACTTCACTACAGTACCCTAGGCTATGCAAGTTACCCGCCAACTCATTTCAATCCGCCAATTAATGAATAAGTCTCATTTTGTATTATGGCACTTGTAGGAACTGTTAAAAAGGGATCGATCAGAGCGTCATTTCAATAGGGCGTCACAATAATAAAGCTATAGTAAAAGAATATCATCCTGAGTCTGTGCATCAAGGGATATTAGAATTAATGTCACAAAAAGATTTATGGCTTTTAACGGACAATCCTTTGCAGCCGTAAAGACGCCGGCTTATATGCCAGAGATAAGCAGTAACAGACAGCAGGACATGTTAATGAAGAGCAAACTCTGTCTTTGGAGCAATTATTAAATGAAACCCTCTGCATGATGGAATTGTTAGATTGATCAATGAAATGTGGGTGATGGGACTTGTAGTCCAGAGACAAATGCCAAGCTATGAGGTGCCTAGGGAGTACAAACTAGCAGAGAGAAGTTGTGAGTGAAATGCTGTATGTTCCCGAAGTGGCAGCATTATATGTTTTTCTATCTAAGTGGTTGCACACACCATGGAAGTGAACTACATATGCCATAACTCACTGCTGGACATGTACAGCGTTCCCACTGCAAACAATGGGAGCATCGGAATTGGCTGAGAAAGATTTAACTGACCCATTTAGTCATCCAGTGGAATTTCGACCAATTCGGTGTCTTTTGAAATTACAGAATTTCAAATCGAACTTCGACTAGAATTCGTCACAACCAAAACTTTTTTTAAATCAGAACCGTACCGTTTGGGGAGAACCAAAAATTGTTCCCAGTGCGCACATCTAGTAGGCTCTGTCACCTAACACCAACTTTTAATCACTCATTTACAGCTTGTGAGTTCTTTTTTTTTATAAGGACACTATATGCAACCTTTTCTCTTCATTTTAGGGCTTCCTCATCAGATTTTTTTTAAATGGACACTACAGTCATCAAAACAACTGTAGCCCAACTAAGCAGTTTTGGTGTACAGAGCATGCTCCCGCCGTCTCACCGCCCAACTACCCGACACCCAGGAGTTAAATCCCTTTGTTTATGCACCCGTTAGTTACATTAGTTAATGTCAATCTGTGCACTTTCCTGTTCTATGGTTAGGTTAAGTGAATGGAAGACCATTGTTAAGAGAGGGATCTCTCTAAATTAAACAAACTAATACTATATTTAAGAAGTTACTTATGATTATTATTTGCTAAACTACAGCTTATTATGGGTTAAGTTAATCTGAATAATAAGGCATTCTAATACTGTTAATTATAACTAAGAGGGAAGGGTTAGCATTAATGTATTAAATATCATCCTCTCCTTTTTGACATGCTACACCTCAATTTCAGGTTCATGAAGGGCATTCTTCTAAGCCCGGTTATTGGTTCATTTGTCTCCCATTTCTATCAAGTACACATATAATTTTGTTCACATCTCTATTAACTGCCTCTACAAGGTCACGCATCACCATAATGGGGTTATCAGGATACGGGGTGTTACAAACTGCCATTTGTAACTGTTATTTTATTTGACAAATTGCACTGCTTCCCTGTGTTATGGAGAAGCCTAATTGCCAGCCTTCTGCCCCATGACTATGGACCTAGTGTGTATGGCGATTTGTATTTGTGGGATCTGAGCGCTGTTTGGATATATTGAGCGCTCAGATCCAAGCCATCTGGGGATAGGTTGAATGTGGGGGTTCTGTTCAGTATGATAGGAGTTATGTCTTTTTGTGTCTTTTGCTAACATGTGCTCAATGGAGTTTGCCTTTATCCCTGGATATAATTGGATTACCTCTCCATTGTCTCCAGGATAGAGGACTCTTGTGAAACTGGTTTGGGCCGGAAAGCCATGTTGGCAGTGGGTTTTAAAAATACTTTTGCTAACTTTTGAACCCCTGGTCTGATTTGTGCCGGTTTTTTATATGTTGTTCCCCTGAATGGATTGACTGTGAATATGTAATATTTATGTGAATGTAATGTATAGTTTTAAAGTTACAGTATATTTGTAAAAACTGTATTTTTACTGTCTGTGATAATTATGTTAATCCCTTGTGTAACATAATTATATCACAGGCAGAGGGGAGGATTTTGTGTGCAATTACTGGGAGTGTTTTATGTAATATACATATGTGATTGGTTCTTTTGTAACGCCCTGTGGGTCGTCCTATCTAAGGGGATCCTGCATAAAAGAAGGTTCTTTTGGTGCCAATAAACAGAGTTCTTCTTGACCCTCAATACGTAGCCGTGTCTCGTGATTGGAGGGGACAGCTATATTCACACTGGGGATTGCTATGCGTGGCATATTCCCTTGAGCATTAATCACTTAGCTCTTTTGAGAGCTTGATCCTGTTACGCTCTCCTTGGAGGAGAGGTCTTTCCCACACGGTCCTGAATGCTGGAGGTTCATACAGGGTGGAAGGAAGACGGCGCGGCTCCAGTTAAGTTACGGCGGTTGTGGAGTCTGCGGTGGTTGTGGTGTCATCTGCAGTGCTTGGAGTCCTCAGGAACCGCTAGGAGCATCCGTCAACGGAAGGTGTCCGTTACACGGGGGCTTGATTTTCCTCCTTGCTTCGTCAGGCCACGGCTCCACTCGACAACTCGTTCATACGTTTATCCAAACTCACTATCTGTAAATAAACATCCTGATTAAAAAAAAAACAAAGCACCCCTTGTTCATCTCACCCTCCTCTGTTATCGGATTCTACCACGCTTTAATAGCACAATCTCTTGGATCTCCTCTTAGGGGAATAGTAGCCATCCCTGAACTTTTCAGCAGACTCGGGGCCTAAGGATACAATACTATCAGCAGTATCACTGATAGTATTGTATCCTTAGAACTTCACTATACTAAAACTAAACTTGTAAATTTTCACGGCCACACGTTTTTGGATCTTTACTGTCACCGAGAGTCCAGCAACCCGCCACCATACTAGTGGCTCGAGCCCCACGCCCAAATCATAGATAGAGCCTCTCACCTGCCACTTGGCAACTAGCAGGGCCTCATCTGTCACGGGGTAGATAACGTTTTGCTTTGGCACTAGTTAGCCACCCAGTTTCATTAATCAGATCATTGTTGTTGTGTTGTTCTTTCTTGCAGTATGTCCCAAGAAGCCAACATAGGAGAAGAATCACCCCCTCCCCTAGCACACCCGCTAGGTCTAACACCCCCATTAGGCATGGTACCCCCAGGGAATTTCAAGAACTATCCCCAGGATCTCGGCTGAATTGCGCCGAAGGGGAATCCCTTTCCCGGCTACTGCAAGGAAAGCTGAACTCTTCAAGCTGCTTACAAAGCATCCTGAGGGTCCTGGGCTGGGTACCAGTTCACAAGGGCACAGCTCAGACATACAAGGAACTCTAAACACCATCCTGTCATTAATAATAGACTGACTAAATTGGAAAATGCCAACCCGGCTTGCATAGATCCTTCTTCCTATAGGGTCTGCACAAGAATTCACACCTTCCAACTCACAGGTTAGGCCCCCTGCCTCACCTTTCACCCCCTCCCCCCCACCCATGTAATTACCCCAGCACACATGGTAACACTGGCTCTCAATAAGGATATTTTAGATGGGAAAGATGTAAATCTAGTCTTACTACTAATAGCTTCCCAAGACGTTGTGGAGAACAGAACATACAAATACGGCGATTTGGCTGTCGTCATGAAGGCTAGAGACCCGCGACTCAATAAAAACCTCACCATACCCAAGTTTGTCCTAGCCTTCGGTAGTTACAGGGATGTTGTATGCTCTGTTTATCCTTAACGTTGAGAGGTACTAGATTTATATTTGCACAAAGTGGTGGACTTAGGCTACAAGTTCTGGGGTTTCATGTTTTACGACTTCCACAAGTCTGTGTCGGGAAAAGCAGCTGCAACCCTGGCCCAGTTTAACTTCCGCACTGACTGCAGCCTGTTGGACACAGAACTATTTTGCAGACATTTTGCAGCCTCATACACCTCCCATACCACCAATCTGTGCCCCTCAGAAGCTGATCCCTCCTCCTATTCGAATCTCTCAGGCGGGTCTAACAAGCCTGACCAACGCGGCTTAAAAGACAATCTCGGTTGTCCCATTGTCTACCTAGGCAAAGCACAAATCTGCAATAATTTCAATGCAGGAGTATGTATTTTAAGTGCCTGCAGATTACTACACTTATGCTCCATATGCTTTAGGGCTCATGTCAAAACCATGTGCCCGTCTAAGTTAAACCAAAAGCAATGACTAACTGAGGTGAATATAAGTAATTTAGCGTTCTACTTAAAGTCACACCCATCCCCTCACTTGGTGGAATACTTAATTCACAGTTTTTCTCAAGGGTTCCACACTGGGTTGGTGTCACTCCCCTAGGTACCTTGGAATTTCCCAATCTCCTCTCCGCTAGGCAAGAACCACATACAGTAGACAATCTTATTGGGAAGGAAGTTCAAAAGGGTTTCATGATAGGCCCCTTTTCCTTTCCCCCTTCATCTCCTGGCGCACAAACCCGATCGGGATAGCCACCAGCAAATACTCTAATAAGAAACGTCTTATCATTGATCTGTCTGCTCCTCATTCATCCACAGACTTAAGCCTAAATATCATCCGCTGAATCCTCTCTCCACTATACCACTGTGGATAATACAAGCAATCTTGGAGGCTGGTAAAGCCGCATGGCTTAGCAAGACCGATATCTCTAATGCCTTCAAGTTGGTACCTATCCATCACTCTTCATGGCATGTTCATGGGATTAAGTGGAGAGAGAAGTATTACTTTGCTACCAGACTCACCTTTGGGGCAAAAAGTAGCCCCAAAATATTTGACATTTGCTGAGACTCTCTGCTGGCTTCTCCTCAACATCACTAGGTACCCCACGGTGATACACTATTGAGACAACTTCTTAATGGTGGAAAATAGCAACAGCACTCCTACAAGTCTAAAAAGCACTACAGCACTATTTTCATCCATGGGTGTTCCTCTGTCAATAGACAAAACTACTGAACCCACCACCAGACTCAATTTCCTAGGTATCACACTTAATTACGGTACCATGCAGTCAAGTCTCCCCGAGGATAAGCTTGTGCGCATTCGTGATGACGTGAACAGGTTCCTTCAACTAGGAACATGTACTCGGAAAGACCTACAATCTTTGCTAGGTTCTTTTAACTTCGCAATGCGCATTATTCCTCAGGGGAGATAATTTATTTCTAGACTGTTACGCTTGTTACCAGGTCTACCCGGCGGGGATATTGGACACTTAGATCCTCTGGCAAAGGCAGACCTGGTCATGTGGCAGGAGTTCTTAGAGCACTGGAATGGGGTTTCAATGTTCATCCCACCAGTATCTGACCAATCTCCAGTCTTTTGGACAGATGCAGCCGCTAATACTGGGTTTGCAAACCTCTACAAAAAACACTGGTTAAGAGATTGCTGGCCAGAAGAGACACTTGACCTACCTTCCTTTCGCGAGACATAGGCATTATTCAAAATTTGCCCGATAGTAGCGGCTGCATTCACGTGGGGCAAATCCTGATCAGGCATGGCAGTCAAATGTTATACCGACAACATGGCAGCCTGCGACATAATTGACCATTATGAGGTTAGTTCGCAGGCTGCTAAATATAAATGGCAAGTGGGGAAAAGTGCAAACAATAGGGCAGGCAAGCCACTCTAAACAGGGATCACTCCCAAATCCCACAACGACAATAAATATAACAAGTGTATAAAAATACAAGTGAGGGCGCCACTGTCACAAATACGGGTCTAATTACCACTTGCCAGTAGAGAAGACATGTAAAAAGACATTTTAAAAAAGCATAGTGAAGTATTTAATGGTACAATAATATCTAAAAAAGATAGTAAAAACAAACTCACAATCAAAGTGGCACAAAACAGAAGTGTATCTAGTTTGTGCAAAACAGCTTTCAAGCCTCAAAGGGGGGGCTTGTTCCCCAGTCTCTGGAAGGGGCCGTGGGTACCTGTCACATATTCATCCGCTTATAAAAATGTGGTTAATGACATTTACTGTCCACACAGGAAAAGTTGTGCCGAGCAGCAATCAAATCCACAGAAGGGTTAATGCTGAGCAGCAATTATGCAAATGGAAACCTGGTAATTGCTTTGGGGTCAAAGGCCGGTTGCAGCCTATCAAATCTAGAGGAGGGGTATTTAGGCCCAGTTTTTATCCTGCTCAGTGCCCTGTCGTGGTTTCCCTTGTTCCCTTGTTCTTGTCCGAGAGCGCGTTATTTATTCTGGTAATTCTGGTTATTTGACTTTGGCATTGTTTTTGACTTCCCTCTATTCTGGCATCCCTGACTCCTGGCTTTTCCTTATCGTTGTGTCTCTTTATGTTTCCCTTGACCTCGGCTATTCCTGACTATTCTTTGGTACGTTCGTCCGGCCATTCTAAGGTCCGGTATACGTTACCTATCAGGCCTCTGTGTTACACAATTCTACGTGCTGGATCATTCTGTAATCCTGACAGTACCTCTGTGTGTCAATCTGGTGACTCAATACAACCATTCAGTGATGGTGGAGAAAGAAGAAATAAATCCTTCAGAGGTGGTTCCAGTATATACTCCCGAATTCAGCTTCCCTCTCGAGATGAATAAAATGCTCGCTCAACGCGTTTCGTTCCTACGAACTTCTTCAGGAGCTTACTGTTTCCTTCTGATCTGACAGGTTTAAATACCCGGCTAATTGCCGGCATGTGCATGCACAGATTGCCGCATGCAGATTACGTGAAGATGCCTATGTTCATTCACCTGCGCATGCGCATGCGCATGTGGTCCAACCTGCAACAAGCTTTATTGCTACTTTAGCTTTAGTGATCATTCGCACCAATACGCATATAACCAGCCTATTGGGCTAAGAGTAAAGCAGACAGGTAAATGATTCATGCAAAACGGATGAATAATACTAATAGACCATAGAAAATCAACAGAAACGAACAACTTCATATTGCCATTGAAAACAATGCTCTATATCAATACTTAATATTGATTCTCCACTTAAGAAACCTATAATAAATAAAATCATTTATACAATACAATTTCATATTACTGTAATTCCATAATGCACATAGTGATGTCATACTGAAATTATACTATCAGATCTTTATTATTATTTTATTATTTATATAGCGCCAACAAATTCCGTAGCGCTGTACAATGGGTGGACTAACAGACACGTAATTGAGATCAGACCACTGGACGTACAGGAACAGAGGGGGTTGAGGGCCCTTCTCGATGAGCTTACATGCTTGAGGGAGTGGGGTATAGTGACACAAAGGGTTAAAGTAGTGGAAATAAATAGTTTGTTAGAGAAGGGTTTATTGAGTGCTTGGTAGGTCATTTTTGACAGTTGCAGGAAAGGAGTCATGGGGTGGGGGATGAGAAACCTGCTGACAGTTTAATTGATACGCTTTAATGAAGAAGTGAGTTTTCAAAGATTTTTTGAAGGAGTGGAGGCTGGGTGAAAGTCTGATTGAGGAGGGAAGGGAGTTCCACAGAATAGGTGCAGCCCTGGAGAAGTCTTGAAGGCGAGCATCAGAGGTGGGGATCCGGGCAAAGGATAGGCGTAAGTCTTGGGCTGAGTGCAGGGGTCTCGACGGAACATACTTGTGTATGAGGGAGGATAGGTATGTTGGAGCAGCATTATGTAGGGATTTGTAAGCAAGTGCCAGAATTTTGAATTGGGCCCTATATCTAACTGGAAGCCAATGCAGGGACTGACAGAGCGTGGAGGCGTGGGAGGTGCGACCGGACAGGAAAATAAGCCTCGCAGCCGCATTCATTATAGATTGCAGCGGTGCAAGCTGGGAACAAGTAAGACCAGTGAGAAGGGGATTGCAGTAGTCGAGGCGAGAGAGAACAACAGCATGAACCAGTATCTTAGCCGCGTCCGGCGTTAGATATGGGCGGATGCACGCTATGTTCTTGAAAATCAACCATTGAAAATCAACAGAAACGAACAACTTCATATTGACAGAGAAAACAATACTCTATACCAATACTTAATATTGATTCTCCACTTAAGAAACATATAGTAAATAAAAAATAATATACAATACAATTTCATATCACTGTAATTCCATAATGAACATAGTGAGGTTATACTGAAATGTAGACTTAAAATTGTAATTATAAAAATACTAATACACAATATTCTGTGTCAGAATGGAATATGAGCTGACGAACCAGGAGAAAAAAAAAAAAAAATGGAAGAAAGAAAAGTTGTCGATCAAATAGAAGGTGACTTGGTGCCTATATAGAGACCAACATTTCTCAGTGTCTCCTCCTCTCCAGGGGAGTGATTGCGTCTATTCATATACAAGTAAAACTTTGAAAGTTAAAATCAATACAATCCTTACAGTGCCTGGGTACACTATGTTTAAGATTTCCCCTTTTAATTTCATTAAAATGTTCTAAAACTCTTAACATGTAACTTTCTGATTGTCCGCCCAACATATTGCATCCCACATTTACATTCTAATAAATATATCACGTTCTTAGTGTGGCAATTGATAAAATGTTTAATTTTAAAAGTTTCTTTTGTAATATTACTCCTAAAATCAATAGTTTTCGATTTTTGAAATGTGTACATACTACAATTGCCGCACTTAAAGAAACCATTTGGTTTCTCTTTAAGAAAATTGATTCGATTTGACCTAGAGGAGGCAATCTTGGGTTTGATTTGATTTGTGACAGTGGCGCCCTCACTTGTATTTTTATGCACTTGTTATATTTATAGTTCGCAGGATGCCCTGTTGGCTGCCACATTTCAGTTCTTCCTCTACTGCGAACACATCCCAGGCTACTCCAACTCTGCCGCTGACGCTTTGTCCCGTTGTAAATTGCAGAAATTCTTCATTCTTTACCCAACAGCCAACAAATACCCGATCCAAACTCCGGATATCAACAATTTAATCCTGGACTAGCCCGGCTATTGGCGCACGGCAAGGAATTAGCACAATTAGCCTTATCCGCAAATACTAAGAGAACATACGATAGAGCCATGGCCATTTTTCAGAGGTTCTTCGTATAATTCAACATTCACGATCATTCGATTCAAACCATGGTCGCATTTGCAGCATTTTGCCACCTTCATCTAAAACTTTCATACAACACTATCAAACTCTACCTATCAGGCATACGGCACCATGTTCTGACAGCCATTCCAAACCATACTCCTTTTCTTTCTGCTTACCCGGTAAAGAATATTTTAAAAGGTATAAATAAATTAGATCATCACACTACAAATAAATGTTTACCCATAGATGGGGGAAAATTCTGTGCGTTATCAGACTTACTAGACACATTGCCGTTTGATCCCCATACAAACCTGGTCATAAAAACCTCTATGTACTTAGCATTCTATGGATTCCTGAGACCTAGAGAGTTCACGATTACAGCCCAATCAGACAGTCAATTATGTCTCTCCATAAAAGACTTATAAAAGGTGAACGATCACTACCTCCTGTCACTCCGACATTCAAAAAACCAAACAATTAGGCCATCCAGTAGAAATACCCTTGTACTCTACCGAGAATCACTGGTGCCCTGTTAAAGTCCTAGACACTTACCTTGTTCAGGTTAAGGATAATCCCAGCCACTCAACACTTTTTTTTCACTACTAGGCAGTCCCATAACTTCTTCTACATTCATGTTCTACATTAGAACTCTGTGCATTAAATTAGGTTGGGATCCTGCCTCTTATTCGGGACATTCATTCAGAATAGGGGCTGCCTCAGCCGCATCCAGTATCAATACTCCAGTACACATCATTAAAAAATTAGAACGTTGGAAATCCGCAATATATGACAGATACATACCGCAACCAGAGAAAGAGTTAAGGCAAGCGTTTAAAAATATTGTATCATATTCATGTTAAAAATAAAGTGTATTTTATTGTTTTTGCATCTCCTTTTGCCCTCTTTTTTTACAGGCCTACCCCTACGTTGGTTTCGGCACACCACACCGACTTAATCCAATCGCAAGGTATTTCACGGTCCATATATTAACAGACCACAAGTTTTAAGGCTGCATGCCTGTATTTGTGGGAGGAGTTAGTGTTCCTATAAAAACGCTACTCCCCCTTCTTACCTTCGCCATGACGTACGCTGTTTACCCCACCCACCTCACCCTCTTCATACCTATACAATCCCTTCGGGGGGCCCTCTTTTTTTTACAGGCCTACCACTATGTTGGTTTTGGCACACCACACCGAATTAATCCAATAACAAGGTATTTCACGGTCCATATATTAACTGACCACAAACAAATAAATAAATATATATATATATACAGTGGGACCTCGATTTACAAACTCCACGGTTAACACAATTTCCGGTTTACAAATGAAAATCCATTGAAAATAATACAAAGCAAGTTTCCCCAGGATGCATTGCAACTGGGAGGTTTATAGCACCGCCCCCTGCAGGCTGGAGCCTGTGGGTAGCATGTAGCGTCGAGTGTGGAGGTGTTGGAGCGGCTTTTGCATCAAGTTTTGGAGCCATTCTGAAAATTGTTTGCAGTTGTTTTGGGACTTTTTGGTGCATTTCTCAAGCTGTGGAAAGGTAGGGAGCTGAGCTTCGTCGTTTGCATGCCTTTAAGTATGTGTTCTGCTGTTTGGGTTGGTTTCCATGCCATCTCATTTTGACTTTTTTTTTTACCTCCAGGATTTATTGGTTTTCAATGCATTCCTATGGGAAACCGCGGTTCAGTTTACAAATTTATCGCAATAAGAAACGTCCTGGAGAACGCATTAAATTCGTAAACCGAGGTCTCACTGTGTGTGTGTGTGTGTATATATATATATATATATATATATATATATATATATATACACAGTATCTCGCAAAAGGGAGTACATCCATAACATTTTTGTAAATATTTTATTATATCTTTTCATGTGACAACACTGAAGAGATGACACTCTGCTACAATGTAAAGTAGTAAGTGTACAGCCTGTATAAAAGTGTAAATGTGCTGTCCCCTTGGGAGCAAGTGTGTTGAATTTGGTGTTATCGCTCTCACACTCTCTCATGCTGGTCACTGGAAGTTCAACATGGCACCTCATGGCAAAGAACTCTCTGAGGATCTGAAAAAAAAAGAATTGTTGCTCTATATAAAGATGGCCTAGGCTATAAGAAGATTGCTAAGACCCTGGAAATGAGCTGCAGCACACTGGGCAAGACCATACAGCGGTTTCAAAGGATAGGTTCCACTCAGAACTGGCCTCGCCATGGTCGACCAAAGAAGTTGAGTGCATGTGCTCAGCGTCATATCCAACCATATGAGTGCTGCCAGCATTGCTGCAGAGGTTGAAGGGGTGAGGGGGAGTCAGCCTGTCAGTGCTCAGACTATACGCCGCACACTGCATCATATTGGTCTGCATTGCTGTCGTCCAAGAAGGAAGCCTCTTCTAAAGATGATGCACAAGACAGCCTGCAAACAGTTTGCTGAAGACAAGCAGACTAAGGACTGGGATTACTGGACCAAATCCTATGGTCCGATGAGACCAAGATAAACGTATTTGGTTCAGATGGTGTCAAGCGTGTGTGGCGGCAACCAGATGAGGAGTACAAAGACAAGTGTGTCTTGCCTACAGTCAAGCATGGTGTGTCATGGTCTGAGTGCTGCCGGCACTGGGGAGCTACAGTTCATTGAGGGAACTATGAATGCCAACATGTACTGTGACATACTGAAACAACCACTGCCTTTCTAAATTAGCTGAAGGTAAAGGTGATGGACTGGCCAAGCATGTCTCCAGACCTAAACCCTATTGAGCATCTGTGGGGCATCCTCAAACGGCAGGTGGGGGAGTGCAAGGTCTCTAACATCCACCAGCTCTGTGATGTTGTCATGGAGGAGTGGAAGAGGACTCCAGTCGCAACATGGTGAACTCCATGCTCATGAGGGTTAAGGCAGTGCTTGTAAATAATGGTGGCCATACAAAATATTGACACTTTGGGCCCAATTTGGACATTTCCATTTAGGGGTGTACTCACTTTTGTTGCCAATGGTTTAGACATTAATGACTGTGTGTTGTTATTTTGAGGGGACAGCACATTTACACTGTTATACAGGATGTACACTTACTACTTTACATTGTAGCAGAGTGTAATTTCTTCAGTATTAGACAGAAACAGTATACCCTGCACTCGAGTTCCGCATGAATGCTCTGGCCTTCCACTAAGGAGGCGCCCCGTGTAAAGGATGGACACCACTGAATCCACCAATGTAATATCAAAAGAAGAGGAACACAGGCAGCACTCCAGGATAATTAAGGTAAGTTTATTTGTGGGTTCACCACCTCACCAAAAAAATAAGTGCGATGTTTCGGCTCAGCAGAGCCTTAATCATGCATAAGGGATACAACATTACAGAAGTGTTAAAATAACTCCAAGCCCAATTAAATTAATTGAAAAATATCATCACATTTTAAGACATATGCATAAGTGACATATAAAACAAGATATGGAGTCTGCTTGAACAAAGTATCAGGATCTTAAAGGTACAGTAATCAATTATATAGTAACATAATCTATAATTTAATATTCTATAACATGAGACAATCAGATGTCCTATCTAATACAGCAAGTTAAACTGGCGTCTGAAAATCCATGAAGCAAGCAAAATGTCAGTGATTGAATTGAAAGTACAATATTTATGAAAATATAATAAAGCATAAAGGAAGATAAGTTCGCCTTCAAATAATCCATAATGAAAGGGAATCTTAATGGATAAAGACATCATGTTATTACAACTTATCTGGAGAATCAAAAAACCACAAGATCCAGCCAGAAAGAAAAATACAGTAATGAATACAAATAAAAGACATAGATGATAAAACAATCACATGTGCAAACATGAACATTCCTCATGTGTAGCTACCACACACCATGTGAGCACAAGAGGGTGCAATGTTACTTTGAGAAGTACTGAGAAATCAAGAGACGAGAAAATTCTGAAATAAATCACTATAAATATATACATATTAACAAGAGAGAAGTTAAGGAAAACTCCCTATTAAGTCCCTTAGGCCATAAAGTGTCTAATGTGTAAATCCAAAAGGATTCTTTCTTTTTAAGTAAGCCCTGACTATTACCACCTCTCCTTAATGGAGGCACCTGATCAATAACTTGAAAGTGCAGTTGGGAAATATTGTGGTGAAATTCCAGAAAATGAGCAGGTATAGGGAGTTCTTTCTGTTTCGTTCTAATTGTGGATTTCTGCTTATTAAGTCTCTCACAGACCTTCATTGTGGTCTCTCCTATATAGAGATGGCCACGTGGACACTTAAGGGCATTAACAACATAGGTTGATTCACATTTCAAGTAATGTTTAATGCTATATGGCCAACCTGTTTGAGGATGGAAAAATGTATCACCTCTAATGAATGAGTTGCATTAGTTACAGTTGTGGGACGGAAATGTACCATAAATAGGAGTTGAAAGAAATCTCTGTTTTCTATGTTTGAAGGGTCCAATATCAGCTTGAACTAGTGTGTTTATAATATTCTGAGGTCTTTTATATGAAAATAATGGAGTGGATTGAAATTCGAGAATATTGGGGAAAGACCTCTTTAGGATCCCCAAATGAGAGCAAATAATAATTGCCACTCTGTTGCTATTTAGATTATAAGTGGATACAAAAGGTATCCAAATGTGATTATTAGATGTTTTCTGTTTAGCTTTCAATAGGGAACCCCTCTTCTCTTTCAATACTTTTTCTTTCTCAGAATTAAGTAGTTTGACTGGATACCCCCAACTAAGGAATCTATTGCTCATCTTATTGAGTCTCTGTTGTTGAGTTATTGGGTCTGACACATTTCTAGCTACTCTTATATATTGACTGCGAGGAAGAGCATGGATGGTCTGTTGTGGATGAAAACTAGTAAATTCCAACAAGCTAGTCCTGTCTGTAAGCTTAATATAAAGGTCTCCCATCATATGCCAACCCGTTCATGGATGGTTTAGAAACCAGATATGTGTATGCACATGATTTATTCATTGCACATGCACGTGTCTGGTGGAGATTCATCAATGATGTGTTTGGCATATGGTGTGGCACCAGGGAAGAATTGGATTCATTCCATCGTGACATGAATGCGATTTGTGGTGACATCCAGTTCACTATGGACTGTAGTTTAATCATGATCAACTTTCTAGACCAGGGGTAGGCAACCTTCGGCTCTACAGATGTTTTGGACTACATCTCCCATAATGCTTTTACAGCCATATTGCTGGCAAAGCATCAAGGGAGATGTAGTCCACAACATCTGTAGAGCCGAAGGTTGCCTACCCCTGTTCTAGACCTTAATATCACACGTCATGATGTTAGAAAACCATCACCCTGACGTGTGATATTAAGGTCTAGAAAGTTGATCATGATTAAACTACAGTCCATAGTGAACTGGATG
The DNA here is from genome assembly GCF_036172605.1 of Pelobates fuscus. Classification (NCBI taxonomy): domain Eukaryota; kingdom Metazoa; phylum Chordata; class Amphibia; order Anura; family Pelobatidae; genus Pelobates; species Pelobates fuscus. Next base: position 66,132,752 of record NC_086329.1, on the reverse strand, counting down.
TCACCACAAATTGCATTCATGTCACGATGGAATGAATCCAATTCTTCCCTGGTGCCACACCATATGCCAAACACATCATTGATGAATCTCCACCAGACACGTGCATGTGCAATGAATAAATCATGTGCATACACATGTCTGGTTTCTAAACCATCCATGAACGGGTTGACATATGATGGGGCCATATTCAAACCCATGGTGGTTCCCCTGAGTTGTCTGTAGTAACTGTCTCTGAACAAAAAAATATTCCTATGTAACAACAAATTCAAAAAAGACATAAAAAACGTCTCTATTGAATTTTTATATTTTCCTTTGCTCGACTTCCAATTTATATTGTTCAATCTCCCTGTTCAATTTGTTATTCAGAGCATTCAGATTTTCAAGAGACATCATGGTATTATTGATCACGCTAATTACGCACCACGCATTACGCACAATTGGTAACTCCTCCTCCCGGAAGTCTGGATCCGAGTCAGCGGCGACAGTATCGGCTGAAAACTAAGGGACTTGTCGACACCCCAAAGCACATACGGCCTGTTTTATTCAATTGTGTACTGTATGCAGAGGAAGGTGTAGTACCTGTGCAAAGCTGGGCATTAAATATGTAAAAGGAATCTTTTGTCCGTGCAGTCTCTTTCCTTAAAGGGAAACTCCAGTGCCAGAAAAACAATCCGTTTTTCTGGCACTGGAGGGTCCCTCTCCCTCCCACCCACCAATCCCCGGTTACTGAAGGGGTGAAAACCCCTTCAGTCACTTACCTGGGACAGCGGCGATGTCCCTCGCCGCTGTTTCCTCCTCCGCGACGCTCCTCCTAGTGATTACGTCGGCCGGTGGGCGAGACTAATCTCGCTCACCGGCCGAGAAGACCTAATGCGCATGCGCGGAAATGCCGCGCATGCGCATTACGTCTTCCCATAGAAAAGCATTGAAAAATCATTTCAATGCTTTCCTATGGGGTTTTGAGCGACGCTGGAGGTCCTCACACAGCGTGAGGACATCCAGCGACGCTCTAGCACAGGAAACCTGTGCTAGAACCCAGGAAGTGACCTCTAGTGGCTGTCTAATAGACAGCCACTAGAGGTGGAGTTAACCCTGCAATGTAAATATTGCAGTTTATGAAAAACTGCAATAATTACACTTGCAGGGTTATGGGTAGTGGGAGTTGGCACCCAGACCACTCCAATGAGCAGAAGTGGTCTGGGTGCCTGGAGTGTCCCTTTAAGGAATTATTTGAAGAAGCTGATACAGCTAGAGCAGGCTTTGTGAGTGTAAATCTTTATAACACTATACTAATAAGTTTTTAAAATAGATTTACACTATTATTGTTTTTTTGTCTCTCCCTTTTATATGTTCATTGCTACTGGAGAGGACACATATATGTATGTATACATTTTTTTAACACTTTGAGTGCACTTTATATATTTTTGCACTTTATCACAACTTGCACTTTTGGCACTTTAGAAATTGGGTCTTAAAGACACAGCGCACCTTTAATTGGAGTTGTTTTGTATTGTAAGAGTGTTGGAGCTTTACACTTGTTTAGGTGCAGCTTTTTCCGTTTTACAATATTTTTTGGTATCTGCATTTAGACTTTTAGGCAATTTTTACTAGCGCCTAATTTTTACTTGTTTTTGGTGTATACATCATGGTATTAAGTTGATATTGTATACGTGTAATTTCATTTTCAATTTCAATAATGTCTTTTTGTCTGCTCAAATCTCTTGCAGTATTCTATATTATTTGCAAGTAAAGTGGGTCATAATTTAATACACAAACCACATGGTATACTTTTAGTTTTAAAGTATTCAGTAGTGTAATACAATGTAATTTGCAGTTTGTCAATTTTTTACGGCATTTTTCCAATTGCATGGATAAATCTTTAGCACCAGCAGAGTTAAGAAATCCCCTGTCATTATGAATACCTGCCAGAATATGGTCTGCATCTTCTGTGCTGTACGAGTAGACTTCTAAGGTAGTGTTCCCATCCACAATGGACTCCATATTCGTGCTATTGCAGCGCGTCTACTTCCGGTTCAGGTCTATGCGTCCGGTACTAGGCTGCATTGATGAAAATTGTCAGACATAAACAGTATAATCTGCACTCGAGATCCGCATGAATGCTCCAACCTTCCACCAAGGAGGCACCCCGTGTAAAGGATGGACACCACTGAATCCACCAATGCAATATCAAAAGATACATTTCTTCAGTGTTGTCACATGAGGAGATATAATAAAATATTTACAAAGATGTGAGGGATGTACTCACTTTTGTGAGATACTGTGTATGTGTATATATATATTTGTGTTAAGGGTTCATGATAGTACATAAGATACAAACACTGATAGGTGTGGGATGGTATTAAAAGAGCAAGTCGGTTGTGGTGTGCCGGAACCAACGATGAGGTAGGCCTGTAAATAAAGAGGGCCCACCAAGAAGAAATGTAAGGGAAAAAGAGTTAATAATGAGGAGTAGGTGGGAGGGTGATGCAGCGCTGACCTCGAGCGGTATGGAGCCAGGTAAGGGGTGTCCCTTAAGTAGGGAGAAGGTGAGTCATATGCCCCTCCCACAATTACAGGCCAAAAGGCCTTAATACTTGTGTTTAGGGCTCATGATAGTACAGAAGATACAAACACTGATAGGTGTGGGATGGTATTAAAAGAGCAAGTCCGTTGTGGTGTGCCGGAACCGACGATGAGGTAGGCCTGTAAATAAAGAGGGCAAAAGTAGAAAATCAAATTTATTACAAAACAAGCAATATACATACTTTAACCAGACATGTCTTGAAAGGCATTTCTGACTTCTTGTACCGGGTTAGGTATGTATCTGGAGTATGCAGAAGACTTCCAGCGCCCTAGTGACTTGATAACATGTACTGGAATGTTTGCACTGGACGCTGTGGAGGCCGCTCCTATGCGGAAGGAGTGACACGAATAGTTAGCTGATTTTAGGCCTAGTTGGGTAAGTAAAGACCTGACGTGGGTCATGAAGGTGGTGGTAGTGAGTACCAAACCTTGTAGACAGAAAAGTGGTTGAGATGGTGATGCTTTAACAAGCTGGGTATATGTGTCTAGTAATGTGACGGGGCACCACTCGTTGTGGGTAGGATAGTATCTAACCTCTACCGGAGGTGCGTGTTGATTGGTTTTGGAGTGATGCAGAGCCAAGATATAGTAATCCATGTGTTTTGTTAAGTGTGAGTGAAGTAGAATGTGAGTGGACTGGGTTGTGTTGATGGCGGTAAATTCTCTTGGTCTTAAAAACCCATAAAAGGCCACATATATGGCGGTTTTTATAACAAGGTTTGTGTTGTTGGCAAAGGGTTTTAAATCTAGTAGGTTGGATAAATCTTTGAAAATATTGAAGTCTATGGGTAGCCTTTGCACAGTACGTGGGGGTTCGGATCTCTGAATACCCCTAAGGATGTTCTTGATCTGGTAGGAGGACATGAAACTTGTGTTGTTGGGTTGTAATGTTAGCATGTGATGTTGTACGCCTGTTAGATATAGCTTGATTGTGTTGTATGATAATTTGAGTTTGAGGTGGCAAAAAGAAGCAAAACCCAACAAGGATGTCATGATTGGTTGTGTGATGTTGTGTATCGACAGGAATCTTTTAAACAGAAGGAAAGCCCTGTCATAGGTTCTCCGGGTATTGGTGGACAGTGCTAATTGTGACAATGTCCTGCTATGTTGCATGATAGCGTCTAGTCCATTACTAGCTGGTGGAAAGGTGGAGTGGTCGTGGCTGTGCGTGCAGCTGATGGAAGTATTTGTCGAAAGGCCTGTAAATTGAAACAAGACAAATTGTCAGCTGCCATGTTACATACACCTGGGACATGAACACAAAACAAGAAGAAATTATGACACGCAGCCAGCCAGGTGAGTTTCCTCAAGAACCTCATAATGGTCAGTGATTTGGATCGGCCTTTGTTTATGATGTGGCATGTTGCTTGGTTGTCTGAGTAGCAACGTACTGACGAACCTGCCCATAGATGCCCCCATGTCACGGCAGCTGCCACAATGGGGATATATCTCAAATAGAGCTGAGGTAGTGGAAAAACCCTCCAGGTCCTGAACCTCTGGAGGCCAGCTACCCCAAAGCCATTCATTCCCGTAAATTGCTGCAAAACCTGTGGTAGACGCCGCGTCTGACCAGATGGTAGGTGAGGAGTCAGACAATTTAGGGAGGAACATGCTTTTCCCATTCCAGGTGGTTAAAAAGTTTCTCCACATAAGTAGGTCTGCCGTGGCTTGGGTATCCAGGGGTAACCTGTGTGCATCATGGCTAAACAGTGGGAACATGTATAGGAGCCGTGAGATGAAAGCCCGGCCTTGAGGTATAATGCGCATGGCAAAATTCAGTGACCCAAGTAGAGACTGCAATTCTTTGCGGTTGCAAGTACCGAGGTGTATGTGGAGGTTAATGTTGGTAAGAATGTTCTCTATCTTGGTGCGTGGCAGACTGGCTTGCATGGTGGCTGAGTCTAGTATGATTGCCAGAAAGGTGATGACTGTATCTGGTCCTTCAGTTTTGGTGGGGGAAACTGGAACGCCCACCTGTTTAAAAAGACTGATGGTTTCTAGGAGGCTACTGGGAGGGGAAATATTATCTTCGATCAGTAAGAAATCATTCAGATAGTGTATAACTGTAGGGCATCTGGCTTCATTTAATAATAACCAGCATAGTGTTTCGGCGAATACGTAGAAAATGGCCGGACTACTTTTTGCACCAAACGTTAAGCGTGAGAAAAAGTAGTAGTGCCCGGCCCACTTAATGCCATGCAGGTGCCATAGTGTAGGGTGGATAGGCAATAGTTTGAAAGCATTTGTTATGTCAGTCTTGCTGAGCCATGCTCTGACCCCTGCCTGCATGATAGCCGTAATGGCGTGATCTATGGAGGAGTATTGAAGTGAAAATTCTTCGGAGGGGATAAGGGAGTTCAGACTCGGTGTGGCAGAGGTGTGAGGTGCAGACAGATCGATGATAAGTCTTTGTTTGTGGGAAGATTGCCCCGTGACAATACCGATGGGATTTGTCCACCATGTGGTAAAAGGAGGGGACTGAAAGGGTCCCAATAAGAAGCCCTCTGCCTCTTTTTTGGCTATAAGTGTGCTAACCGCTGTAGGGTTTTGTTGTGCAGATTGTAAATTAGGACATTCAAGGATTCCTGAAGGCATGTGTATGAGACCAGTATCGAATCCTTGTGATAGACCAGTGATGATGTAGTCTACCAAATGTCTAGATGGATGTTGTGACAGTAATGCCATGAGTACATAAATATTTATCTCAGTTAAGTATTGCTTAGAGTACATTTTATTTGGACACATAGTTTTCGCATGTGCCCTAAAACATTTTGAACATATATGCAATAACCGACATCCACTGTAATTACATGCACCGACATTGAAATTATTACATATTTGGGATTTACCCAAAAACTTGATAGGACGACCCAGTTTGTCTTTGGGTGTTTTCTCTGCCGAACCAGCGGGACCAGTGCCCTGCGAGGTAGTAGGTTCGTTCGCAGTGGTTGGACAAAAATTAGCAGTATGGGCCATGGAGGAGCAGTATGCACAGGCCGGTGCTCTTAGACCTGCAAAGTGCCTGCAGAAAATGATCGTATCAATCTTGCTTCAGTTGGACCTTGTCCCGTACTGTGAGAAGGCGCCAGACACTTTGGCAGAAAAGGATCTATGGTAGTCATAGAAAGCTGACCCACCATATTTGTTGCCCAGGTCCACCAGCCTGTGCATATATAAGTCAAACTCATCACGTCTGTGGGGATATACCGTACAGATCACATCACGATAAATGCCAAATGCTAATACAAATTCTGGAATAGTTAGCTTCCTATTTAATCGTGCATCCCTAGATTTAACCACCACAGAAATATTGTCATAAGCATATGTCTTATGTTCCACTATATCCTGGGAGGCAATTAGTAGTGAGGCCAGGTTGACATCTTTACCTTCCAGGATATCTTTTTTGAGGTGCTCAGGTATCATGTGGGCAGGGTAAACCTCTTGGTCATCCGAGGTGATGGCTGGAGAAACTGATTGCAACTCAACCACTGCTGGAGGGATTGCCGTGGCCGGTCCAGCCATAGTGAGGGCTGTAGTGACCGATTCAAGTTTCTCCAGCCTAGAATTGACCTTGCTCATAGAGGCCATGAGGGATGTGAGCATGCCATGTATGTCTCCTGGGTTAGACTGGCTAGACCCTTCCCCAGCGTCCATGTTATCGGTTGAGGTGTGCAGTAACTTGTAAAGTTCTGCTTTTCTTGCTGTTGCTGGAAAAGGGATTTGTCGTCTCCTGAGTTCGCTAGTGATGCGAGGGATAGTTCATGACCTGAAAGATGCTGGACTAGCCGTATCTTCGTCCTGTGATGGGGTGTTTGCTCTAGCCGGAGTACTCGGAATGGAGAAATCCTCTACCCCTTCTTGAGACATACTAGATGACAAAAGATATGGTTAGCGTGGAAAACCCCATATCATTGAGTAAACTTTGACAACCCCCCCACCCGCCGCTCGGGGGTGGGGGCGGGGGGGGTTGTCAAAGTATACTCAATGATATGGAATAGGGGGCGGACCGAACATCGCATATGTTAACCCGCCGTGGCGAACGCGGGTCCACCCCCCGGCCCCCACCCCGGAGCGGTGGGTGGGGGCCCTAAAAAAACAATAGGGGGGAACTTCTGTCCCCCCCTGAGCGGCGGGTGGGGGCCTTAAATACTAAAAAGTGGGGGGACCTAAGGTCCTCCCCCCTGGCCCCCACCCCTGAGCGGGGGTGGAAGCCCTAAATACTAAAAAGGGGGGGGACCTAAGGTCCTCCCCCCTGGCCCCCACCCCTGAGCGGCGGGTGGGGGCCCTAATTACTAAAAATGGGGGGGACCTAAGGTCCTCCCCCCTGGCCCGCACCCCTGAGCGGCGGGTGGGGGCCCTAAATACTATAAAGGGGGGACCTAAGGTCCTCCCCCCTGGCCCCCACCCCTGAGCGGCGGGTGGGGGCCCTAATTACTAAAAATGGGGGGGACCTAAGGTCCTCCCCCCTGGCCCGCACCCCTGAGCGGCGGGTGGGGGCCCTAAATACTATAAAGGGGGGACCTAAGGTCCTCCCCCCTGGCCCCCACCCCTGAGCGGCGGGTGGGGGCCCTAAAAAAATGTCCCCCCCAGGGAGTCACCCCCTCCCCCACAAAAAAATTAACCCCCTACCTACCCCCCTCACCCTAAAAATAATGAGGGGGGCTTTAACTAAGTACCTGAAAAAAAAACTTACCATTCGATGTTTTCTTTATTCTAAATCTTATTTTTTTAGCCCCAAAAAAGGCCAAATAAAAAAACCATAATAACCGACGCAATTAAAAAAACAAACAAAAAACAACGAGCGCAAAAAAATAATAATCCATCTTCACGCATGGAGGGCTCCGCGCAGACTGAGCTCTGCAGGGCGGGGGAAGGCTTATAAAGCCTTGCCCCGCCCTGCAATTCGGCTCAGAGCGCTCTGATTGGTGGGGTTAAGCCATCCAATCAGAGTGCTCTGACAGGTAAATGAAGAGACTGACAGGTAAGTCTCTACATTTACCTGTCACAGCACTCTGGTTGGTTTGAAATCCACCAATCAGAGTGCTTTGTGTCATTTTACACAGCGTGGGAAAGTTCTTTGGAATTTTCCCACGCTGTGTAATTTGACTCATAACACTCTGATTGGTGGATTAAGTAAACAATCAGAGAGTTATGAGTCAAGTTACACAGCGTGGGGAAATTCCAAAGAACGTTCCCACGCTGTGTAAAATCACACAGAGCACTCTGATTGGTGGATTTCAAACCAACCAATCAGAGTGCTGTGACAGGTAAATGTAGAGACTTACCTGTCAGTCTCTTCATTTACCTGTCAGAGCACTCTGATTGGATGGCTTAACCCCACCAATCAGAGTGCTCTGAGCCTAATTGCAGGGCGGGGCAAGGCTTTATAAGCCTTCCCCCGCCCTGCAGAGCTCAATCTGCGCGGAGCCCTCCATGGGTGAAGATGGATTATTTTTTTAATTTTATTATTTTTTTAATTGCGTTGGTTATTATGGCTTTTTATTTTGCCCTTTTTGGGGCTGAAAAAAGAAGATTTAGAAGAAAGAAAACATTGAATGGTAAGTTTTAATTTTTTTTTACAGGTACTTAGTTAAAGTTCCGCCCTCATTATTTTTAGGGTGAGGGGGGTAGGTAGGGGGTTAATTTTTTTTTTGGGGGGGGGGGGAGGAGGTGACTAGGGGTTTGGGGACCCCTAGTCACCTGGGGGGGGGATATTTTTTTAGGTCCCCCACCCGCCGCTCAGGGGTGGGGGCCGGGGGAGGACATTAGGTCCCCCCCCTCATTATTTTTATGGTCCCCACCCACCGCGCAGGGGTGGGGCTGGGGGGGAGGACATTAGGTCCCCCCCCTCATTATTTTTATGGTCCCCACCCACCGCGCAGGGGTGGGGGCCGGGGGGGAGGACAGTAGGGCCTCCCCCCATTGTAATTTATGGCCCCCACCCGTCGCACAGGGGTGGGGGCCAACAGTTTTTTTTTGGGGGGGGGTTTACAGTGAGCAGCCACTGGCTGCTCACTGCTTACTAGACCTGCCCCTACTCGCGATATAGCGAGTAGGGGCAGATCATTTACTAATACTAAGTAATCTTTACTTAGTATTAGTAAATGTGGCTGAAAAACCAATTTAGGTCTTTCAGCCTTTTAGTAGATAACTCCCTAATACCGTGGGAATTAGGGAGTTATCTACTAAGCGGCTTCAAGATGCAGCCGCGGATCGGAGTTTGCATGCCACAATCCAGGTGTTAGTCCCCTTGAAACAACTTGTGGGTTTTAAAATTCGCCTGCCTATTGAAGTCTATGGCGGTTCACCCGGTTCGCGAACATTTGCCGAAATTCGCGTTCGCTGTTCGCGAACCGAAAATTATATGTTCGCGACATCACTACTGGCAGGCTAATTATGCCGGATAAGGCGAAAAAATGAATCTTGTTCTTTGGTGACAGGTGAGGCCCTGCTAGTTGCCAAGTGGCTGTGAGAGGCTCTGTCTATGCGTTGGCGCGAGGGGTTATTGAGGCCACCCGACGTAGTGGCAGGAGTTCGTAGGCCTCTCTGTGACAATAAAAGAAAACAGGGGAAGGGAGTGACAAGTGGCGCCCTCTCTATAATTTGCAAGGCGGCTAACTCACGTGTGGCCCGGGGGGCATTACCTCCGAAACGTTGAGGCGGGGTGTTGTCCTCGACCACTAAACGATAGGCAGAAAGCCCAGAGGAGAGATACCTATTTGGGCCTACAACCCCTAAAATGTGCCAGTACTCTATGTCCTATGTAGAGATGGACCCGTATGTGGTATATGGCGTGAGCAGGCTTAACGTACCTAGTAGTATGTATGAGTTTAAATAAAATTAATTGTAAATATTTAATAGGAAGGATTACTCCAGTCATACACAAGGTTCCGTAATTGCATAAATAATAACAATAGTACATGAAAAACTAACTACATGTATTGATACCGAGAATAAGATTGCTGAATACAATGAAACCTAAACGTCAGCCAGTACATAGAGTATACCGTGATTATGCCGGAAGCCAGAGGGTTAATATGCCTGTGACTTGGCCGTAAAGCGTGTGGCCGTAAAGTAAGGCCGTGAAAATCGCGACGCCGTGGGAAGTGATCCGGGCGACGGACTTACGATTTTGAAGTCCTGTGGACGTAATCTGCGACGAAGACCGAGTTTGTGCGTGGCTGGACGGGCGGAAAACCTGTAAGGACTCCTGGACACAGCTACACCAAAACGAAACCGCAGGGTTTTTGAAAAGCAAGATGGCACCAAAGGTGAACCCGGAAGTGGATTCTGATGCAGCGCTGACCTTGAACGGTATGGAGCCAGGTAAGGGGCGTCCCTTAAGTAGGGAGAAGGTGAGTCATACACCCCTCCCACAATTACAGGCCAAAAGGCCTTAATACATATGAAGGTGCAGCCTGAAGTTGTGGAAGGGGTTACCCGGCTATTTAAACTCAGGCCCCCTACACCACAGTATAAAAAAACACAACCAAAGCGGGATACGGCTGAAAATTCTATAAAGAGAACATACAAAAAAAAAACACAATAGTGTGATACAGTAAATACAATGTCTCTTGCGCTAATAATAAATGCACTCACGAGATGATGTAGATAAAAGCGCTCATATGGTGCCTCCCCTGATGGCATGGGGGGCTAGTAATCTCTCTTCCAATGCGGAATAGCTGAAAGGTACACGGGACGCCGAATAGGATCAAACTCCAAATCTTTTTATTATATAAAAGGTGAAATAAACACCATTAAGATCAATAATAGAAATGCGGTATTAGGTCCTACGCGTTTCGTTCAAGACATGAACTTCATCAGGGACCGCAATAAAAAATAACCACATACAATCTTACAAGCAGTAAAATCATACATCCTACCCCCCCCTTAATACAATCCCTTTAAATAGGGCTAGTCCCAATGTTCAATTAATCAATACTGTAGGTGTTCCCAGTCTTCTCATTCTTCATTGGTCCTGGGACAAATCCTCTCAGCTGATAGTATTTTCGGCATCTAGATCAGTAAAATTGAGCGCGCTCAAATCAAAACGAAAACCGGAAGTGAGTGCAATCTCCTACTTCCGCGTTCCACATGCGTTCCACATGCGTTCCATCTGTATAACACATTCGTAGCAGCAAGAAACAAGGTGCTTGTGCACATAAACGCAATTTATTGAGAAAAACACAAAGTGCTTGTCTATATAAAGAAGAAAATGTGTTAGTATATACAAAATATTGATCTTATCATTTCTAATGCTGTGTCCATGTGACCCACGGTCTTACATTATTTACATAATCTGTATGGAGTGACACATATAACAACAGTGTATTAAACCACCCTTATCTTTTATTTTTTAAAAAATTTTATAATTGTTTATCACATTGACAATATATTAGTATATATATATATATATATATATATATATATATATATATATATATATATAAAGAAAACAGATTGTTAATTCAAAAACTGTGTCTATGTGACCCACAAACTTATATTATTTACACAATCTATATAAAGTGACTCATATGACATCAATGTATTGAACGACACTTATCTTTCTTTTCAACACATTGAAAATGTTCCCTCATTAATAATAAACACATCCAATTCTATATTTATATATTAATTAGTACACACATCTATTAAAAGAAAAAGTGTAGATATTATCCACCTCTATGAACTTTTTCCTCCAATAGTGTGTTGCGTTCAAGGAGGCCAATAGTTCGAATTTCTTTTTCCAAGCTATTTTTTCCATAGCCCCTGGCAAGACGTTTATTCTTTATATGAGAGGATTGGGTATACAAGTCCTGAGGCTGGGAGCAATTACGCTTAAGCCGGGTGAATTGGCTTCTCGCTATGCCCCTCAGCCAGGGCTTATGGTGACAACTTTGTTGGTGAACATATCCATTACCATCTGTTGGTTTAATAAAACATTTGGTATGAATCTGACCCTGATCACAAAAGATAGCCAGGTCTAAGAAATTAATTCCATTTTTGTTCCACTCAGGTGAAAAAATTAAATGATAAAGGTTAGAGTTGAGATACTGAACAAAATCAAAAAAACTAGATGAGGGCCCCTTCCAGATGATGATCACATCATCGATGTAACGCCGCCAGAGCACCAGGTTCTCCCCCCAGCCATGCCCCGACCACACGAATAATTCTTCCCACCTCCTCATGTAGGTGTTGGCATAGCTGGGGGCAAACCTGGTGCCCATGGCGCTCCCAGTGATCTGTAAATAATATTGACCATTAAAAAAGATGGTCACACGTTGGTTGTGTTTTTTTATATTTGTAATGATCGTTTGTTGTGGATAACGATCCCGGGAGGCTGCACATCAAAGTTAAGTAATTTTACACTATTTTGTGGTGTTTATATCTGTTGGTTCTTTTGCTATTGTTTTATCCACTGTTTTTAGTACACCCATCTGAAATCATTATGGCTACAAATGTGAGTTTCCTTTCTAATCTACAAAATAACCGTAGAAGGAGGTTTGAGGCTATGTTTCAAGAGTGGGACAAACCACAACCCTTCAAGGGACTAGATGATTTTTTTTAGAAAAAAGGAGAGATTATTGTCTGCGGAAACCAAAAAATGGTGGGAAATAGCCTATCTTGAGAATTATCTCAAGGAAGGTTTAATTCCCCGTGGTTTAAGAATAGACAAAACACCGGCCTTTGGATTAGTGGATTACCTTTTCCTACAGGAATGGGATGAAATTCTTACTAATTGCTCTTTTCAGCTGATTCAGCTCATTATTAGACACTCTAAGGAGGTACAGAGTAAATTGGAAAATGAATTAATTGAGCTTGAATCCAATCCCCCTGTGGATGCAGAGGGAAGGGATTTTAAAGAGAGGGATGAGGTTTTACAAACCAATATTAAAAAACTTGATGAAAATATTGCAGAAACAAAAAATAGGAAGTATAGTAGGGATAAAGAGGATAAATTGACTAACAGTTTCTCTACTCGAAATAAATTAATGAGAAAAAAAATCACGTGTTTACCCTCTCAATAAGACAAACCAAAGACTACCCACTGGGGCGAAAGATTATTCCCAATCCAGATCCAGTCACAGGGATAACTATGCACCCAAGCGTGGTAGATCTACTAGTTATTCAAAAATATGGAATAGACAGAGACCCTCTTCTCCCCGAAGAAATTCACCCGACAAACAGGGTGTTTTAAGATACCATACCCAGACTGTACATAACCATATTGATACATTTAAGGCTCCTTCACAGTATAATGAACAGGAGATACATTTTCAAGGGAAACCCTGAGGTCCAAAGGAGAAATCCATAACCAATTATTTCCGTCCCAGAGTCAATACTTGGGAGCACCCAAACAGATTTGCCCCTTTACACCAGGACTCACCACACAAAAGGGTGAGAATGGAGGATTAGATCAGATTTCGAAACCTTTTTTTTCTTTAAAGGAGGATGAGATTAAGAGAGGTATTTTCAATTTAACTGATATTCCACTTACATTGGAGGAAATAGATTTGCTTTCTAAAGGGATGAAGTTTGCCCCTAATAAAACTGCTAATGATTTTGATCTTTACATAGACCTTAAAAAATTCATTTGTTCTCTGACTGTAAAGAGACAGAGATTTTCTTTTACATCCCTCTGCGAATGAAATTGGTTCTGAGAATGTGGGGAAAAGGGATGATTATGAATTTCGCCCCAAATCGCACTTTTTTCCAGTCCAAAGCAAGGGCCCCTTTTTAGAAACCTTTGAACACATTGATCAATCTTTCCAATCCCTTACAAAAAGAGAAAATAGAGGACCACGTTCTTTTAATCTAACTAAAAGGGAGGAGTCTATTTTGAAACAACTGAAAGAACGAGAGGATTTAGTAATCAGAGAGGCAGATAAGGGGGGTTCTATAGTAGTAATGACCACCTCCTATTATCTACAAGAGTCACTCAATATTCTGGGGGACAAGAATACCTACATTACTCCTAATAATGACCCCACCCTTGTTTTCAACTCTGAACTTAAGGGTATTTTGGTTGCAGCCAGAGACAATGAGATTATATCACCAAAGAATTTTGAATTTTTGTTTCAGAAACACCCTGTCACTCCGATTTTTTTATCATCTCCCTAAGACCCACAAGCGTCTCCCCAATCTACCAGGTCGTCCTATCATAAGCGGAGTTAATTCTTTAACTGCCAATCTGTCCGCTTATGTAGACTCTTATCTCCAAAAATATTCCCAAGGGGCAACATCATACATACGTGACACGAAATCTTTTCTTCAGGAAGTGGAGAGTATAGAGTGGGATCCCGAATACAGTTGGGCCACGCTGGATGTGACCTCTCTGTATACGGTAATTAGTCACAGTTTGGGACTGGAGGCCCTTGATCATTACATGTCTCAGGATCAAATGAAATTTATATTGACTGCTGTCCAGTTTATCCTGGAACATAACTTTTTCTTTTTTAATGGTCAATATTATTTACAGATCACTGGGAACGCCATGGGCACCAGGTTTGCCCCCAGCTATGCCAACACCTACATGAGGAGGTGGGAGGAATTATTTGCGTGGTCGGGGCATGGCTGGAGGGAGAACCTGGTGCTCTGGCGGCATTACATCGATGATGTGATCATCATGTGGAAGGGGCCCTCATCTAGTTTTTTTGATTTTGTTCAGTATCTCAACTCTAACCTTTATCATTTATTTTTTTCACCTGAGTGGAACAAAAATGGAATTCATTTCTTAGACCTGGCTACCTTTTGTGATCATGGTCAGATTCATACCAAATGTTTTATTAAACCAACAGATGGTAATGGATATGTTCACCAACAAAGTTGTCACCATAAGCCCTGGCTGAGGGGCATAGCGAGAAGCCAATTCACCCGGCTTAAGCGTAATTGCTCCCAGCCTCAGGGCTTTTATACCCAATCCTCTCATATAAAGAATAAACTTCTTGCCAGGGGCTATGGAAAAAATAGCTTGGAAAAAGAAATTCGATCTATTGGCCTCCTTGAACGCAATACACTATTGGAGGAAAAAGTTCCTACAAGTGGGGTTAACACGGATTTTAGATCAGCTTTTGTCACTCAGTACAATGTTGATCATCTTAAGATTAAGCGAAGCCTCAATGAATTTTGGCCATTTTTACAACAGGACCCAGTTTTAGGTAGTTCTTTATCTGACCGTCCAGCGGTAATCTTTAAAAAGAATAAAAATTAAAAAAAATATGCTGGCCCCTAGCTATGCCCTTAAATCCAAGAGGGATTATCCAATTGTAGTCTCAGGTTCATTTAGAGGTTGTGGTGTATGTAAGATCTGCACTACGACTTATACTGGAAGATCAAAGGAATTTGTAAGTTTCGTTACAGGGGAGACTTTTGGGGTCAAGACAGAGATTGGTTGCCACACAGACTATGTGGTTTATTTGCTACAGTGTCCGTGTGGTAAGCAGTATGTAGGTCGAACTAAGCGTATTCTGAAGGTTAGAGTTCTTGAACATCTGAACAATATTCGGAAGAGACTTAATACCCATTAATTCTCTGACCATTGTAGTAACTGTCCGCTTTTTTCCTTTAGGGGACTCTTATGTATGGGTATTGAACATGTTCTCCCTTTCTGGCGTGGGGGTGATAGGGTCAAGAGGTTATCCCAGAGGGAGACCTTTTGGATACATAAACTTAAGACCCTTGTTCCTAGGGGTCTGAATGTAGGGATTGATTTGGTGTGCTTTTTGGATTGACCCTTTGGGACCTCTGTTTTTCTTATCCCACTCCTGATTCTATCTACCTGTTATAGACTTGAAGATTTAGGTATTGTGGAGTGCGCAGGGTATATCATCATTATTTTATTTCTGATGTGGACAATTTTTGTTGCCTGGTATGGAGTATTCATAGAGGTGGATAATATCTACTTTTTTTCTTTTAATAGATGCGTGTACTAATTAAAATATAAATATAGAATTGGATGTGTTTATTATTAATGAGGGAACATTTTCAATGTGTTGAAAAGAAAGATAAGTGTCGTTCAATACATTGATGTCATATGAGTCACTTTATATAGATTGTGTAAATAATATAAGTTTGTGGGTCACATAGTATTTGAATTAACAATCTATTTTCTTTATATAAATATATACTAATATATTGTCAATGTGATAAAAAATTATAACAATTTTAAAAAAGAAAAGATAAGGGTGGTTTAATAAACTGATATTATATGTGTCACTCCATACAGATTATGTAAATAATGTAAGACTGTGGGTCACATGGACACAGCATTAGAAATGATAAGATCCATATTTTGTATATACTAACACATTTTCTTCTTTATATAGACAAGCACTTTGTGTTTTTCTCAATAAATTGCGTTTATGTGCACAAGCACCTTGTTTCTTGCTGCTACGAATGTGTTATACAGATGGAACGCATGTGGAACGCATGTGGAACGCGGAAGTAGGAGATTGCACTCACTTCCGGTTTTCGTTTTGATTTGAGCGCGCTCGATTTTACTGATCTAGATGCCGAAAATACTATCAGCTGAGAGGATTTGTCCCAGGACCAATTAAGAATGAGAAGACTGGGAACACCCACAGTATTGATTAATTGATCATTGGGACTAGCCCTATTTAAAGGGATTGTATTAAGGGGGGAGTAGGATGTATGATTTTACTGCTTGTAAGATTGTATGTGGTTATTTTTTATTGCGGTCCCTGATGAAGTTTGTCTTGAACGAAACGCGTAGGACCTAATACCGCATTTCTATTATTGATCTTAATGGTGTTTATTTCACCGTTGATATAATAAAAAGATTTGGAGTTTGATCCTATTCGGAGTCCCATGTACCTTTCAGCTATTCCGCATTGGAAGGGAGATTACTAGCCCCCCATACCATCAGGGGAGGCACCTTATGAGCGCTTTTATCTACATCATCTCGTGAGTGCATTTATTATTAGCGCAAGAGACATTGTATTTACTGTATCACACTATTGTGTTTTTTTTTGTATGTTCTCTTTATAGAATTTTCAGCCGTATCCCGCTTTGGTTGTGTTTTTTTATATTTGTAAAGATTGTTTGTTGTGGATAACGATCCCGGGAGGCTGCACATTAATCAAAGTTAAGTAATTTTACACTACTTTGTGGTGTTTATATCTGTTGGTTCCCCTACACCACATGGCTGATGCTGCCGAGTTCATTTCTACTTCCGGTTCAAAGGTCATTGACGCAGACTGCCTAAGACTCAAAACAAGCTGGTCTGGGCCTACTGTGGCTCCCACGCCGATCGGACCAAGTTCTCCCTATTCCAACAACTCCCATCATGCTGTTCCAGCCACACACGGTCAGAGACTACTCACCTCCTCTCCAGAACTTGGCCCTTCGTTCCCGCCGGCACCATGAGACCCCTTCCCGATTTCCCGCGCCTTTTCCTGAACCAAACCTCCAAGTCTGCTGAGTCTGGATACATTCCAGCTGCATAGCTGACCTTTCACCTCACCGCAGCTTCTGGGTCAATTCGTTTGCTTCCTGTATCAGTCAAATCTACGAACCGTGAGTCTGCCCGAATGGGCTAAATCCATGTGCAAACACAAATGTTCGCACGTTTACATCCTTGCATACCGTCCATTCTGGACTTTTTCCCCATTCAGGACTTAAGTCAGTTCACCTACTCCTGCCTGCTTTTTTTTCCATTCCCATTTCGTTAGTTTCCTTTCGTCCAATTTCTACCGAACTAGTCTCCAATCTATCTCCATTACATGCTACCATCTAGCGGCCACTACAATCATAGTACTCATTCGTTAGTTTTACACTGTTCCCTGATACATGTAATGTACAGGTTCTTCTGAAATCTATTTAGCCTGCTACCAATTGTCCTTACATGCCCCCTGTAGTTCGGTTATGTTTGCTATGTTTCTTTTTTTTATTTACGATTGTGCACGGATATGGCCAGTTTCCTATTACTAGTTCAGCTCTGGTACGCATTTAATATTCACTACGTATATAGCATTTCCATCATACAGGGAGTGCAGAATTATTAGGCAAGTTGTATTTTTGAGGATTAATTTTATTATTGAACAACAACCATGTTCTCAATGAACCCAAAAAACTCATTAATATCAAAGCTGAATATTTTTGGAAGTAGTTTTTAGTTTGTTTTTAGTTATAGCTATTTTAGGGGGATATCTGTGTGTGCAGGTGACTATTACTGTGCATAATTATTAGGCAACTTAACAAAAAACAAATATATACCCATTTCAATTATTTATTTTTACCAGTGAAACCAATATAACATCTCAACATTCACAAATATAAATTTCTGACATTCAAAAACATAACAAAAACAAATCACCTTTCTTTGCAAGGACACTCAAAAGCCTGCCATCCATGGATTCTGTCAGTGTTTTGATCTGTTCACCATCAACATTGCGTGCAGCAGCAACCACAGCCTCCCAGACACTGTTCAGAGAGGTGTACTGTTTTCCCTCCTTGTAAATCTCACATTTGATGATGGACCACAGGTTCTCAATGGGGTTCAGATCAGGTGAACAAGGAGGCCATGTCATTAGATTTTCTTCTTTTATACCCTTTCTTGCCAGCCACGCTGTGGAGTACTTGGACGCGTGTGATGGAGCATTGTCCTGCATGAAAATCATGTTTTTCTTGAAGGATGCAGACATCTTCCTGTACCACTGCTTGAAGAAGGTGTCTTCCAGAAACTGGCAGTAGGACTGGGAGTTGAGCATGACTCCATCCTCAACCCGAAAAGGCCCCACAAGCTCATCTTTGATGATACCAGCCCAAACCAGTACTCCACCTCCACCTTGCTGGCGTCTGAGTCGGACTGGAGCTCTCTGCCCTTTACCAATCCATCCATCTGGCCCATCAAGACTCACTCTCATTTCATCAGTCCATAAAACCTTAGAAAAATCAGTCTTGAGATATTTCTTGGCCCAGTCTTGACGTTTCAGCTTGTGTGTCTTGTCAGTGGTGGTCGTCTTTCAGCCTTTCTTACCTTGGCCATGTCTCTGAGTGTTGCACACCTTGTGCTTTTGGGCACTCCAGTGATGTTGCAGCTCTGAAATATGGCCAAACTGGTGGCAAGTGGCATCTTGGCAGCTGCACGCTTGACTTTTCTCAGTTCATGGGCAGTTATTTTGCGCCTTGGTTTCTCCACACGCTTCTTGCGACCCTGTTGACTATTTTGAATGAAACGCTTGATTGTTCGATGATCACGCTTCAGAAGCTTTGCAATTTTAAGAGTGCTGCATCCCTCTGCAAGATATCTCACTATTTTTTACTTTTCTGAGCCTGTCAAGTCCTTCTTTTGACCCATTTTGCCAAAGGAAAGGAAGTTGCCTAATAATTATGCACACCTGATATAGGGTGTTGATGTCATTAGACCACACCCCTTCTCATTACAGAGATGCACATCACCTAATATGCTTAATTGGTAGTAGGCTTTCGAGCCTATACAGCTTGGAGTAAGACAACATGCATAAAGAGGATGATGTGGTCAAAATACTCATTTGCCTAATAATTCTGCACTCCCTGTATATTGCAATATCTTATTCTATCACTTATGGACTTGGTACTGTTCTGAGGCAGTCATCACGTTCACATTTGTTACCATGTGTTATGGCCAATCTCTATACTTGCTCCCATGATAGGTATTTTACTTATTTGGAGCATGACCACCTATTTGCTAAACCTTTTTTTTTATTATTATATTTTTTTATTGTAGCATAAATATAATTAAACAGAGACATAGAGCATATTGGGCTACATTTTTGAAGTGCATGCATGAATAATGGCAGACTCGTTTAGAACGTTTGTGCTTATACATTTGCATATAATATCTTGTCTGGCTGAGCTTGGTGAAGGTTACTTGCACTTGATATTATATATCAGCTTTAACTAGTGGTCTACAATCGTTGCTTTCTGGGGGGTATTGGATTCTCAAGGGAGTGCTGATAAGGGCAGTGATAAACAGCCTAGTATTTAACAATTACCGTCAGTGCTTGACTGCAGGAACACATCAAGAAACACATTTAAAAAAAACTTCAACAGTAATGCTACATCTTAATGGGTAACCGTGTGGATGTGTGTCGCGGCTTCCAATAGGGGTAAGGCCATGTCATTTAGCTTAATTCAGCAGGGAGAGCATAAAAATAAGAGGTAATAAAACAGAAATCAAACCTGACAAAGTTTAGTTGCTAAATCCTAAATTGCTGTTATAGACTAAACAACAGTATAAAGTCCAAGGTTTGCAGCGACCATTCGCTCTTGCGCCTTGAAATGTCCAGGTGCCTGAAGACATCCGCGTCCGCGCCACCCGATTCAGCTTGGGGTAGAAGGGCTGGATGGTATTAACGTCCCATGCTGGAGCGGAGGACACCCTTGAGGCTATTGCCGCCGACCTCAGGGTGAGGTCTGGTGCTGGTAAGTCCAGTTCTCTGAAGATGCGTCCAGTTTCCGAGAGGTGTGTTAACTGCATTCTCTTCTCCGCGTGCAATATGGTCAGTTTGCGGGCCGGTCCCCAGCGGTACCTGACATCCTTCTCTCTTAGCAGCTTAGTAACTGGTTGTAGTAAGTGCCTCCAGGTCATGGTGGACCTTGAGAGGTCTGCGAAGAAGGCCAGGCCCGAGCCTTCAAAATGGTAGGTGGGTGCAGTTCTTGTCGTGGCTGAGACAAGCTGCTTGCATTGGAGCGATTGAAAACACCGCAGTAGATCCCTTGGAGCCCCAGCCGGAGCTTTAGGTGATTTCGGGACTCGGTATACGGAGTCCAGGTGTATGGTCTTGGCTTTAGCCGGTGGAAGCATAGAGCTCCACATTCTGCGGAGGTAATGAGGTACTTCGTCCTCCCCGATGTTCTCGGGGATGCCACGGACCCGTATATTACGTTGCCGCCTAGCATCCTCCAGCACAACAAGCCGTCCTTCCATAGCTTGGTTGGCTTGCTTCAGATTATCCATCTCAGCTTGCAGAGCCCCCTGTTTGCTTGTCGTGGCAGCGTCAGCCTCCTCTAACGCCCGCAAGCGCGTAGTTATGCCTCCCATATGTTCTCGCACCAGAGCTATATCGGCTGAGAAGTAGGCCTTCAACTCTGCCATCATGCTTTGAATATCCGCTTTACTGGCGGGAGCGTGGTCTGGGTGGGCAACTTTACTCGCCCTCACAGGCTTCGGATCGTAGTCACAGTGGGGTGATCCTTTACTGAGCTCCCCTCGATCAGCGTAGTAGCTGGAATCGTCGTGATCACTGTCTTTCGAGGCGAGGTCCGAGTCTTCCCGTACGGGCGCCATCTTAGCAGGCCTCTGCAAAGTTGTAACGCGGAGCAGGGCCCCAATATCTTGAGACGTGGGAGTCGCTTCATTCCTGCGGATTTTGAATTTCTTCCCCATAGTGGTAATATAGTTTGCAAGGGGGTTAGAAGCTTTTTAGTGGCAATTAGGCTGCAAAAAGTCAAATCTTTCTCGGGAGCTCCTGATATGTGCGACTGCTTCGTTCAGTGGCTGGCTCCGCCCCCCCGCTAAACCTTTTTAGTAACATGCCATACTCCTATGTTCAGTATATGTATTGTCATGTTCCCTGGTACAAACCCTAGTGTACTAGGCTTTACCATACCATCATACAATCCCCTTGACTCTACGTCAAATAATCACATATTATGCACTAAAGGTTATTTTCTCATCGCTGTTATATTCTACTCAATCAAATTCATAATCCTAACCAACCCTTGCTATTTAGGTATGGCTTCACTAAACCTACATTAACTCCACTCTAACTGTTCTATGTTACATCAGCCAACGCCGGCACGCAATTCCTCCGCCAGGCCATACACAGACCCACGCCCGGGGATCCTTAATTCCCCACACAAATACCCCCTTCCCATGCTGTCACGACCATATAATTAAATATTCTAAGTCCTACCAGGATAGCTCGAACTACCCTCATAGCTTGGTATTTCATATCACCCTATACGTATTTTAGCTACAGAAGTCACAGGACCAATTAGCGGTCACTCATGACTCTGCCTATTCCCCATTATTGTCGCAATATCGGTTAATCACTCCCCCACAGTCTCTGGCAGTGGCTTAGGATCCTGACCCTACTCACTTATAGGGATATTTTATTTGTGTCCTATGAATCTTGTACCCACCATGGTAGGGTCAGGATTCTAATGACTATGTCCTCAGGTTACCTACTCATAGCCCAGCCTCAAGAACAACCACCCCCATGATACAATCATATTTTCATTCATAGTAAGTCAAGCCCAATTCCAGTTCCAACTAGGCCAAATCATAGGTAGAGCCTCTCTCAGCCACTTGGCATTCCGGGCACTAGCTCGCAGTCAGGTAATCTGGATAACTACAATTAAGTCAAGCAGTTGATATCCACTCTACTTGCCTCCATACAAAACATCAACAATGGACTAGAGAGACTGGAATCTCCACAGTCACTGATGCACGGCCCAGCCACAGGGCTCCTAAATCACTCTCATGGTTATGTTATCCCTTCAAATCCCGCCCCTAGCACATCTGTTTACATTGTCACTCCCACGTACTTCGTGTCCCCGACCAAACGCAAAGACATCTGGAAGGGTTAGTTTAGTCTCCTTACTGATTGCCTCCCACAGTGTCTTGGCGTACAAGTATTACTACTACTACGATGATCTATCCGTCGTTCTATAGACCAGAATCCCAGACTCAAGCAGAAACTCACTATCCCAGAATTCATCCTGGCCTTCAGTCTTTTCGTGACATAAGTGTCAGGATCGGGACAGGGATCCAACACGCAGAGTACAAACAGTAGCCAGATACGTATACCGGACCTTAGAATGGCCGGACTAACGTAAGTAGTACAGTATAGAATGGTCAAAGACAAGCCGAGGTCGAGGGTAACAGAAGACAGGTAAGCGAGAGACAAGCCGAATCAAGGGTAACAGAGATAAGCAGAGTAAGGTAAACAAGCCGGGTCAAAACCAAAAGGGATAATAGAATACACAAGCACTGAGTGACTAGAACAAGCTAGAACCACGACAGTGCAATGAGCTAATGAAAGAAGCTCTGTTAAATACCCTGTTCAGAGCAGTAACCACGCCTCCGAGGCGTCCTGATTGGTCCTGCAGCAATTGAGTGACAGGTCGTTCCGGAGGAGTGTCCTGATGACAACTTCCTGCCTAGATGCTGTAAAAGGCAGTCACTCCCTCGCGGCCGGCCTTGCATGACCGGATAGACCGTGGGGAAGGGAGCCATCAGGCCGTCTGGATGGAGGAACAGCTAAGTCTCTACCTCTTTCGGAGGTAGAGACCACAGGTACCCTGACAATAAGTGACTCTACTTCTCCTCACCATAGAGAAGGTTTGCATCGACAACCTGGAGCTTTACATCCAAGCACACCCTTCCCGTCACTTAGTCGACTTCTACATCAAGGTATTTACCCACTATTTCCACACAGGTCTGGTCACACTCCCGCCCAGTATTCATGAGTGTCAGAACCTTCAGTCCACATTAATAGACCCCGCAACACAATCACATTGCTTAAGAAGGTATTTGACAACCCATATTAATTACCCACCCCTAGCCTTAACTCATTTATTTCCTCTGAGGAAATCCCCCAGCACTATGCCATAGGGGATGACCAGAGCTTGGGTGGGTAAGACAGACATTTCCAATGCCTCTGAGCTTCTACCTATTCAGCCATCCCAAGGGCATGTTCGTGACTTTTTATGGAGGGATTACTTTCCCACACGTTTAACTTTTAGAACAAATAGTAACCCCAAGCTGTTTGTCTTATTTGCTAACACACTATGTTGGCTACTACTCAATATTAGCGAATGTCCTACAGTCACCCGGTTTCTTAGATGACTTCCTCATGATTTAACACCCTCACTCTACTCTGGTTAGTATTCACAAGACGATGGCACTTTTTCACCACTAGGGGTTCCACTTTCACAAACTGATCTTCTTAGGCATTCATCTTGACCCTATCACGCTACAGAACATGTCAACCTACAGAGAAGGTACAGCGCAACAGAGTCCAGGGAACCTTTTTCTTGCGAAGAGCACGTGTACCTGGGGGGATCTACAATCCTTACTGGGCATGTTACTGGGCATGTTGAACTTCGTCATGAGAATTATTCCTCAGGGCTGCACATTTATTTCACTGTGTCTTCTTCCCATCGACAGTTGCATTTTGGCACTAGTTGTGCTTACTAAAGCAGACCTACACATATGGCTCAGGTTCATACCACACTGGAATAGTAGGCCAGGTTATTCCCGCCATTTCTCAACATTCCCCAGTTACATGGACCAATGCAGCCGCACTCACTGGTTTCACAGTCAATTTGGTGACTTTTGGTTCTGAGATTCCTGGCCAGTTGAGACTCTTGGTTAAAATCTTTCCATTCCTCCTCAGCAATGTTTGGAATCTACCCTATAGTGCTGCCTACAAGGCCTGGGGGTATGAGTGGATAGGGGAAACTGTCAAGTGCTTCTCTGACAATGGAGCAGCCGGCGATACCATCAATAAAGGCAGATCCTCATCCTTGACAATCATGGCTTATTAGACAACTCACCTGGTAGGCAGCAACACTACAATTTCACATCATGTGGGCACAGAATCCCGGTTGTATGTACAAGCAGCTGACGTTTTAGCTTGCTCTAATTGCGAAGCCCACCCAGCAGCCAACAACAGGCCTGTCTACCCCCCCAACTCCCACCCCACATTCCATGGCTTAAATCCTGGACTAACTCACCTCATGGCATTTGGCAGATTTCTGAATAGAGCTGCCCTCTCTATTTATACATCACAAGCATAAAATTGAGATTTTTTCACCTTTACAACACGTTTACCACCGATTACCATAATACCGATATTCTTTCACTAGATGCCATTGTGACTTACCTCTCCTTTTTGCCCCCTCAATTTAAAACTCTCTCTTAACACTACAAAACTTTACCTGACTGGACTACAACACCATATCTTAAGTGCCTATCCTAGTACCAAACAGTTCACATCCTCTTACCACGTGACGAACGTACAGAGATAAGGTACTATCCTACAGACAATAAGGTGCCCGGTCAAAATGCCAGACCTTTACAGGTTATCACTCACTGGACTAAACCTCAATATGCCTCTATTTACACTGCTGGACAAAACCACTCACTACAGCTAAATTCATAATGTATCTCAGAACAATCTAAGCTAGGTGGGGACTCAACCACAATGCCTTTTCGGGACATTCGTTCAGAATCTGGGCAGTATCAGCTGCTTCTAGACAAATGTCCCTGCTCACATCATAAAATATTAGGATGCTGGAAATCCGCAGTGTATTACGAGATACATACCACAACCAGAGCTAGACTTGAGTAGACAAGCCTTTATGAATTTTGCTACAAAGGGATATGTAATAAGGCCTACCCGATACGTCTGTTTCGGCACACCACAACCGACTTGCTCATATATCTAACTTATCATAGGGCTTTGGTCCCTGACTACAAATTGGAAGGCAGAGCCTGAAGTTGTGGGAGGGGTTACCCGGCTATTTAAACTCAGGCCCCCTACACCACAGGGCTGATGCTGCCGGGTTATACATATTACTATTACAGGTGGGCCCTCTTTTATTACAGGCCTACCCGATACGTTGGTTTCGGCACACCACAGCCGACTTGCTCATATATCTAACTTATCATAGATACGGCTTTGGTCCCTGACTACAAATATATATATATATATATATATATATATATATATATAATACATTTCTAAACACAAATACACACACCAGTCAAGCCATAAGACTTGCTTTTCCCGGAGAAATTTCAATGAGCTCAACAAAGAACCACAAAGAACCTCATAATTTACTTTATACATGGATTCCTTGGAGTTTGTGTCTGCTTTATACAACAGCTTTGAAACACAACTCAGGAAGAGGAGCAAGCCAGTGACACACACACACAGAGAGACAGAGATACATGTAAAATTTTAATTTTTAAACCCACCCTCTTGTTTCCTACCTTTTCCTGGTGGGTGGCTTCCCTGGTGTCCAGTGTGGTGCCTGTGGCTGATGGGAGTGAGGAGCCTCCTTCTCCTCCTCCCTCCTGTGCTGCTCCTTCTACTCCCTCCCACACGACTACTCTCTTTATTGGAGGAAGTGACTCATGTCATAACTTACTGTGACTCCGCTCCCTCGAGGTTACTTCCGCGTTTGGAAGTAAGCTTCTCCCATTCAGATGATGCTCCACTCACCTTCCTTATAGGGAAGCCGCGCCAAACTCAAAATTGTTGAGTGATTTTGTCCCGACCTCGGACTCTACGCTGAGCTACCTCTTACTTCATTAGGCTTCCAAGACCTCGTTCTCCTGGCTGAATCTTCTATCGTTTGTTAGAATACAAATTCCACGCTGTCATCATCTTCTAATATACCGGAATGGACTCCTGAATACATGAACCCTCAAACAAACTGGATTGTACTACTAAAATACCTGGATATACTAAGCCCTTCAAATTCTACTTAATCTTCAGGAAATTCAAGAGAAACCATAAGTATCACTAATCTATCAATTTACTTATTGTTGCAACTCTGCATATAAGGCTAAATCATATTCTATGTGCCACTTATCAATTCTAATTATTGCTGCAACTCTGCATATAAAGATAATCAATTTATATGTGCCACTTATCAAATCTAATATTGCTACAACTTTGCATATTATTATTATTATTATTATTATGATATTTATAGAGCGCCATCAAATTCCGCAGCGCTTTACAATGGGTGGACGAACAGACATGTAGTTGTAACCAGACAAGTTGGACACACAGGAACAGAGGGGTTGAGGGCCCTGCTCAATGAGCTTACATGCTAGAGGGAGTGGGGTAAAAGGTAAGGATAGTATTAGACTAGTGACAGTTGCAGAAGAGGAATCAGTTGGGAGCTATTATCAGTTTAATTGATACACTTTTATGAAGAAGTGGGTTTTTAACGATTTTTTGAAGGAGTGGAGACTGGGTGAGCATCTAACGGAGGAGGGACGCGAGTTCCACAGGAACGGTGCAGCCCTCGAGAAATCTTGAAGGCGAGCATCAGAAGATAGACGTAAGTCTTCAGCAGATCGTAAGGGCCTAGACGGGACATACTTGTGTATAGGAAGGATAGATAGGTGGGAGCAGCATTATGTAGAGATTTGAAAGCAAGAACCAGAATTTTAAATTGAGCTCTATATTTTATAGGAAGCCAATGCAGGGACTGACAGAAGGGTGAGGTATGGGAGGTGCGGGCGGACAGGAAGATAAGCCTCGCCGCCGCATTCATTATGGACTGTAACTGCGCAAGTTGGGAGCACGTAAGACCACTGAGAAGCGGATTACAGTAATCAAGGCGAGAAAGTACAGTGGAATGGACCAACACCTTAGTCGCATCTGGCGTTAAGTAGGGGCGGATGTTTTTGAGATGGAAATGACAGGATTTGGCGATAGATTGAACATGAGGCTTGAAGGAGAGGTTGGAGTCAAAGAGAACACCTAGGCAGCGAGCCTGCGTGGTGGAGCTGATGGTAGCACCGTTGACTTGGAGGGAGACAGACACAGGAGTAACAACACTTGAGGGAGGAAAGACCAGAATTTCAGTTTTGGTCAAGTTTAGTTTAAGGAAGTGGGCAGCCATCCAGTTAGAAACAGCAGAGAGGCAGTCAGAGACACTAGTCAAGAGGGACGGGGAGAGATCAGGAGAGGACAGGTAGATTTGCGTGTCATCTGCATAGAAATGATATTGGAAGCCAAAGGAGCTAATGAGTTTACCAAGGGAGGCAGTATAGATGGAGAACAGTAGGGGACCTTGGGGGACACCAACAGAGAGGAGTTGGGGAGAAGAAGCAGATCCAGAGAAAGAAACACTGAAAGAGCGCTGGGAGAGGTAGGAGGAGCACCAGGAGAGAGCAATATCTTGTAGATAGATATTGCGGAGGATGAGAAGAAGCTGTTGATGATCAACATTGTCAAAAGCCGCAGACAGGTCAAGGAGAATTAGGATAGAGTAGTGACCACGAGATTTTGCAGCGAGTAAATCATTGGATACTTTGGTCAGTGCCTTTTCCACAGAGTGCTTAGCGCGGAAACCAGACTGAAGTGGGCCTAGCAGAGAGTTGGACTCTGGAGTCTGTCAATCTCTCATACAATCTCTCATACACAATTCTTTCAAGGATCTTGGATGCAAAAGGCAGTAGCGAGATAGAACGATAGTTGGATGGGGAGTTAGGGTCAAGATTGGGCTTCTTTAGAATTGGGGTTACAGTTGCATGTTTGAAGGGCGACGGAAATATACCAGAGGAGAGAGAGAGATTGAGAATTTTAGTGAGACGTGGAGAAGACAGAGTACAGATGAGATGCGAGGGAATTGGATCTAGGAAACAGGTGGTGGGGCAGGAGGACTGGAGCAGAGCAGAAACCTCTTCCAATGTAGCGGGTGCGAATGAACATAGAACAGCAGAGGGAGTGAAGTTAGGGGAAATATTGTAAGGGGAAGAAGAAAGATGAGAGATCTCTTATCTGATTGTAGAGATCTTGTCAGTGATGTGAGTTGCAAAGTCTGAGGCGGTCAAGTTAGTAGGTGGAGGAGGAACAGCAGGGCGAAGAAGAGAGTTAAATGTGTGAAATAGTCGTTTGGGTTCGCAGGAGAGTGTGGTTATGAGGGTGTTGAAGTAATTAACTTTTGCAGAGGAAATCAAATTATATGTGCCAATTAGCATCTACTAATCAAGTTATTCTGCTACTACTTACAAAATTGTTACATTTATACAATCTATTCAACATTTACTCCTATGCTGCAATCTAATTACTAATTCGCATATGTGAGGATATTGTTATTTTTTATTTTATTTTTTATTACAACCAGAATTTTGGTCAAAATTCCTGAAACATAACACTCGCAGCTGTCACTTCCTGTCACTTCCTCCCAGAGGGCTGCCAAAAAGCAAGGGGCCGGTCGCGCTGTTAAAGGGCTACAGCGCGAGACTGCCCCCTGCTAAAAACAAGCCCACCGGGTGGCCCTAAGTGCATGAGCCACCCGGTGGGCCTACTTAGTATGTTGTCCCCCGGTTGGTGGCAATTGCCAGGGTGGAGAATTAGTGAGAGCAGCGGGGCCCACAGGGCAGCTGCTTTGGGCCCTCCTGAAGTTACTGGGCCCAGGGCAGCTGCCTTGTTTGCCTCACATTAAAGATGGCCCTGTGACTACTACAGACAAGCTCACTGACACACACATGCTCAATACACACACGCTCACTGACACACACGCTCACTACAGGCACACACATGCTCACTACAGACAAGCTCACTGACACACACACATACTCACTACAGACAAGCTTACTGATACACATGCTCACTACAGACAAACTCAGTGTCACACACATATGCTCACTACAGACAAGCTCACTGACACACATGCTCACTACAGACACACTTACTGATACACATGCTCACTACAGACAAGCTCACGGTCACACACACAAGCTCACTACAGACAAGCTCACTACGGACAAGCTGGCTTGAACGCACGGGTGGAGCATGTACACAGAATTGCAGAAAATTGTGAAGGGAGCCTTACAGTGCTCCCTCCGTCCACTGGCAGTCTAAATACAGCCACAACAGCTACTCCAGCACCTCCCTCCTTAATTCCCTTCTTAATTCCCTCGGACTGACACAGACTGTAACAGTCCGAGTGGAGAATAATTGAAATTGCATTATCTCCAGCCCCAGGTGCCGCCGCCAACCGAGAAATTTCCCAGTATCCCGGTGAGCCAGTCCAGCCCTGCTGTAGCATGGGAGATCTTGCTCTCAGGCTGCAACTTCTGCATTCTGTCTATGCTGATCACATAGTGATTGGTGCTGGGCAGCAGGCACAGCCTAGCATCGATTACTGTTGGCAGAGGACATGCAGAGGACATACAGGGAGCTCCCATTCCAAGATAATCACTGTGAATGAGTGTGATTGTTTTAAGGGCTGTATGAGCATACAGTTCATCAGTTAGTCTTGACTGATGAATAGGGCCCCAGTTGACAGAGGGAGTTTCAACCATATTGATTGATACCTGTGTCTCTCCAGTGCAAGCAGGAATATAACCCTGCTCCTAAAAATATTACCAGATAATCTATGCTGTCCTAATGACATTAAAGACAGGCTGGTGTGAAATGTCCTAATAATGCATTATGGTTGACAATAGAACCACTGTGTGCAAGATTGTTTTTCTTTGAAAATATAATTGAACGTTTTTGGATTTTTTAAAATATTTTTTTTGTTTTACATTGTTTTTTTTCCATAGGTATCATATGATGCCACAGCTTACTCTCAACTCGTCTCAGTCCCGCCATTTACCACCATTGTGAACGATCTTCAGCCGTTGACCAATCACAGTATCCGTGTGCAATGTGCCAATGAAATGGGAGCTTCATCGTTCACTGACTGGCTATCATTTCAGACACTGGAGTCATGTATGTATTTCCATATTAGTGAAAAAAATTGATTTCCTTGTATTATTTTAACAAATACACTTATAATTATTTATCATGTACTATTCATTTGAACAGCTATATAAATAGTCACTCACTGGAAACAAACTAAGCTTAAAGGGACACTCCAGATCCAGGGACAGATTAAGAGACCATTGGATATGGTGCTGACAATTACAGAATCTTCTAGACTGAAAACAACACCATTGTTTCTGAAAACACAAAAACATTTATGCCTCCCAAGCTTCATGTATCTGGTGGCAGTGATGCTGGAGGGAAATTACCAGGATACAGCTATATGAGAACACATACCCTATGCTAAACTCATCTATCATTCAAATCCATACCCCCCAACAGCAGTGAAGGAAGACATTAGTGGGTAGGTTAAAAGGGTAGGCCAGTGAAGCAAATCATGTAACCAGCACTGTCAAAATGGGCAGTTAATATATAGATGAATGCAGCTTCCAAGACGATTCTCCCCAGCAAATAGAATATTCCCCAAACATGAGCCTAGACTTCATGAAGGGTGTAACAGGAATGATCTTTATTGAAAACAGGCTGGCTTTTATGAGAAATCCTCCTGCAAGAGGACTTCCCACAGCAAACAAATACATTGACCAATCATTATACAGTTTTGCAGTAATACACGCCTTCCCTCTGCCTGGGAGATATTGAGATAAGTTAAGGAATAAATCAATTATCTCCAGGCAGAGGGCACACAATTTCCCCAAAAGTTAGAACACCCCTTTCCCCACAAGGTATCCCCACAAATTACATATCCCCTGATAGCCTCGACGACCAAGTCCCGCTGACTCCCCTCGTGCGAACAAGATGGCCGCCGTTTTCTTTTCCACGTGGCATTCGGCTATACGAACAGCGGCCGCCCAGGGACCACTTAATCGACGGTTCTTTTGAACTTAATGAGCCAGGAGGGTGGTCGGTGTTCGGTAGTTTCAAACTACCGAACTAATATCCAATATCCATACAGGGAATGGAGGAAACAAACGAATACAGAAGAAAATGTCAAATAAAAGTCAATTTTCTTCACAAATGCATGTTAGGTTGCCTGCCAATCATGCAGACCTGCCCAACTAGGGGCGTAATATGCAGACAGCGCCCTGATCTTGCAGCAAAAATTAAATATGTGCTTGCTCTACACTTTCTGGGGACCCTCCCCTAGCACTCGCTTGTCTCTTTACCTTCTTACTAGCAGGCAGATTCCTGGTATGCAGGAATCTGAATAGGAGAATAGGTGGATGTAGTGAGTTTAATCATTTGCACAGTGTGCAAAGTCAGCTTCACCTAACTAGCGTAATTGTCAGGCAGGCCATACAATTTTGTTTTCTACTACACTCTTTTTTAAGTTTCCCTATGTATAAATCAAGAGCATGTAAAGAGTAGTAGTCCAGGGTGGACTGGGGGAAAAAATCAGCTCTGGCATTTTTTAAACACAGTGGCCCACTGAGAAGGGGGCATTTGTCATCACTAATGACAGTAAAAATGAAATCCAGCGCACTCACTTATCTACTAAACAGTTATTTTAGTGCTGAAATTTTGTATTAGTTTTATTAAAAACACCTAATCTAGGCAAAAAATAATGGGGGTTTAGTTACATTATATGATCATACATTGCATAAGCCTGCCACAACGCTAATGTACCCCATCTTTGGCAGGTCCTACTCTGTCTGCTAAATGAGCTACTCACTTGGGGCAATCCTTCCATCTGGAGTTCTCTGCAGTACAAGACTTAAATAGGGTCCTGAGATGAGGCACCTGTAACAGGGAGGGGTGCAAAACTGGTTTTGCATCCCCCCGCCCCCCCCCCCCCCCCCCCCCTGTTACAGGTGCCTCATCTCAGGATCCTATTTAAGCCTTGTACTGCAGAGAACTCCAGATGGAAGGATTTCCCCAAGTGAGTAGCTCATTTAGCTGGTTTTGCACCCCTCTCTGTTACAGGTGCCTCATCTCAGGATCCTATTTAAGCCATGCCATAATGTGTGTATGCCATAATGTAGATTGTGTGCAGGTGGTGCAGTGTGTGCCTATAGCAGATGTATTGTGTGTAGGACCCAAAGTGTGTATAGAAGATTTAGTTTGTGTTTGTAGAGGATTCAGAGTCGGTCGTGTGAGAGGAGCAGTGCATGTGTGGGTTGCAGTGTGTGAGTGTGTGTGGTGTGCAGTGCGGTCAAATAAAAGCATATATATGTAATTTAAAAAAAAAAAACTTAATACCCCCCTCCCTTACTTCTTACCTTTGCCCATGGAGGGGGAACCTTGCTTCCAGCTCTGGTGGTCTGGTGGAGAAACTCTGGTGGCTAGAGTGGTCCTGGTCCTCTCTCTCGTCCCTCTCCTCCAGCTGGCCATTTCAGTGCCTGTGGGCTGGTGAAGGAGAACTTTGATCTCAGATAGCACCGGCCCTGCATGGACCAGCAGGGGAGATCCTGGGAACTTTTGTGCTGGCCTCGGCCCATAGCCATCGCGGCCCACCAGGCTCTTGCCGGTTTGCCCGATGGCCAGTCCGGGCCTGGTAATAGTAAAAAATGTTTTTTATATAATGTATAAGTGCGCTGGATCTTGAACTGCAGAGAGCCTCAGATGGGATTTTTTCCCAAGTAAGTGTGTTAAAGGGAAACTCCAGTGCCAGGAAAACGATCCGTTTTCCTGGCACTGGAGGGTCCCTCTCCCTCCCACCCCCCAATCCCCGGTTACTGAAGGGGTGAAAACCCCTTCAGTCACTTACCTGAGGCAGCGGCGATGTCCCTCGCCGCTGTCTCCTCCTCCGCGACGCTCCTCCCTGTGCTTCCGTCGGCCGGCGGGCGAGACTGATCCCGCCCACCGGCCAAGGAGACCTAATGCGCATGCGCGGCAATTCCACGCATGCGCATTAGGTCTCCCCATAGGAAAGCATTGAAAACGATTTTCAGTGCTTTCCTATGGGGATTTGAGCGACGCTGGAGGTCCTCACACAGCGTGAGGACGTCCAGCGACGCTCTAGCACAGGTTTCCTGTGCTATGGACCAGGAAGAGACCTCTAGTGGCTGTCTAATAGACAGCCACTAGAGGTGGAGTTAACCCTGCAAGGTAATTATTGCTGTTTATAAAAAACTGCAATAATTACACTTACAGGGTTAGGAGTAGTGGGAGTTGGCACCCAGACCACTCCAATGAGCAGAAGTGGTCTGGGTGCCTACAGTGTCCCTTTAATCTCATAAGAGCAGACATTAGACTGTGAGAGTAGGACCTGCCAAAGATGGGGTACATTGACGTTGTGGCAGGCTTATGCACTGTATGATCATATAATGTAACTAAATCCCCATTATTTTTTTGCCTAGATTAGGTGTTTTTTAAAAAACTTTTAAAAACTAATAAAATCTGTCAACATTGAAGTTGCTGTTTAGTAGATCGGAGAGTGCGCTGGATCTTGTGTATTGTTTATTATATATATATATGTAACGGGGTTTTGGGGATGCCCCCTAGTGTCTTTGGGGTCCTTAAACCTAGTTAATTCACTATGCCTGACAGGCGGATCCTGAGCCTCCGCTATCTGGGAGCTGGGGTACATGTCTGCGGCAGCGCCTCCACCCAGTGGAACATCCGGGGTAGGGATGTGGGGTCCCACTGGGAACATACTTGGTGCAATAAGACTGACACAGCCTAACTGGAACTAACTTTATATGGTAAATAGCAATTGAACCGACACACATAGGAAAATACAATGGCGTAACAGATAACAATGCAAATGTGGATTTTCCCCACTCACCCACCAGCACACCTGCGTCCCACCCCCTTATCTTCGCCCTAGCGGCCGTTGGTGCACATAGGAGAGTTGGGGCCCTAATAAGTCCTGCTCCACAGAGTCACTGACACAGCCTCAGATGTGTAATGTCCGTACGGGACCTCAGAGTCTTTACTGTGAGTGAGAAGACAGGTGCCCTGTGGTGATACAGGGAGAGGTTTGGCTTACCCTCACAACACAATTTACCAGGTAGTCAGTAGCAGTCTCCTCTCACTGGATTCACCAAACGTCTGGGCTCAATGCTTGTCTTTGCCAGCAGGTCCCTCTCTCATCTGGTGTGATCTTGGGTGAAACAAGTTCTCTCCGCCAGGTTCCATCTCTTTTTACAGTCTCTCACATGTCCTCCATTTCAGCTCAGCATGTCATCCTTCTAGAATCCTTTTTGGCCCTCCTTCCCCAGAGCTGTGCAGGAAATCCTCCCAGGAACTGATGATGCCACACTCCTCCCACTGATTTCAGCAAGTCATGTGATCAATGCTCAATGTTTTATTAACAACATACTGGGGCCATGTGCCATCTACTGGGCATTTCAGATAATGCAGCCTGTGTAACTTCACAGGGTTACATATATATATATATATATATATATATATATATATATATATATATATATATATATATATATATATATATATATATAATTTATTTTAGCTTCAACTCCATCAGCCACTACGTTGCATCCCTTCCAGAACCCTAAAGCATGCTGGAATGCTTTATGTGCAAAGAGTGCATCCTCTTTGTAAAATAAAAAAGAAATAGGGCAAGTTTGATTGGCATTTTTTTCTTTTTTTAGTATAAATGAATACACCATTTGAGTTTCAAGCAGACAACAAGTCCAATTACTTCCTGGTTTGTTTAGCTCAGTGGAGAGACAGGGAAGTCTGTGATTGGACAGTGACTGAAAGTCTGGGCTGGGTTTAAGGGGAAGGTCTTGCAAATCCAGCAGACAAGAGAACTGCAGCTTTTGTAAGCTGTTTTAAATATACCCTCAATGAGAAAATAAACATAATAAAAGCATACATGTTTTCAGGGATATATCTACTAAATAGTTATTTAATATGCCTACCCCACGCATGCTTAAACTCCTTACTGTGTTAACCTCTACCACTTCAGCTGGCCATTTAATTTCATTCGTCCCATCTAGTCTACCCAATTTTCTAAATACTTACATTAGTCCCTGGCCTTATCTTAAGTCTACAATAGCCTTATGTCTATTCCACGCATGCTTAAACTCCTTCACTGTGTTAACCTCTACCACTTCAACTGGAAGGGTATTCCATAAGTCCATTACCCTCTCTGTAAAGTAATACTTCCTGATATTATTTTTAAACATATGCCCCTCTAATTTAAGACTATGTCCTCTTGTTGTGGTAGTTTTTTTATTTTTTATTTTAAATATAGTCTCCTCATTTACTGTGTTAATTCCCTTTATGTATGTAAATGTTTCTATCATATCCCTCCTGTCTCGTCTTTCCTCCATGCTATACATGTTAAGATCATTTAACTGTTCCTGGTACGTTTTATCCTGCAATCCAAATAACAAGATATCAATATCCTTCTGAAAGAACGGTCTTGCGTACAATACTCCAAGTGAGGTCTCACCAGTGTTCTGTACAATGACATGAGCACTTCTTTATTTCTACTGCTAATACCTCTCCCTACACAACCAAGCATTCTGCTAGCATTCATGCTACTCTATTACATTATCTGCCTACCTTTAAGTCATCTAAAATAATTACTCCTAAATCCCTTTCCACAGTATCCCTTTAATCGCTTGTGCCTTGTAATTTTACACTTCCAAAATTGTCACAATATTTTTTTTTTTAAAGATGACGAAATAAATGGAAAATCAGGGCTTCATTTTTAGGTACAATTTTACAGAAGTCTATACAACAGATTACAGTTTTGTCCTTTGCCTATATGGTACCCAGGCATTCAAGACATTTATTTTTTCTTCACACAGCACAAGTGTTTCACTTATAAAGATACATAAGTCTACCACAGGGCTCAACAAATCCCAGGTGCCAGGTCACCGTGGCCTGGGATTTGTGAGCCTTTTCAGCCCCCAAGTTGACTGACTACCTGGAAGCAGGTGGGCAGCCGGCTCATAGAGAGCTGGGGGAGGCAGGGAGGCGGTTGATTGTGGAGGTGGCGAGGAAGCTGTCATCTCCCTGCTCTGCTCCTTCGCGCACCCTTCAGTGATGCCGGGAGCCGGAATATGATATCATTCCAGCCAAAGCATCACCAAACAGCGCTCTAAGGAGCAGAGCAGAGCAGATTACAGCAGCCCCACTGGACACCAGGTAAAGCATCCACTCCAGGTCTCCCAAATGTAGGAAGGCTGGGTGGACACATTAAAATAAAATAAATAATTTGTGAGTGTTGCAGTATCAGTGTGTGTGTGTGACAAATCAGTGTGTCTTTCTGTGAGTGTGTGTCTGTCAGTGAGTCTCTGTGTGTCTGTCTGTCAGTTAGGGGCTGTGCCTGTCTGTGTATGTCCTGACCCAGGAAGCACCTCTAGTAACTGTCTGGGAGACTGTTACTAGGGGTGTTATTTGGCAGCAATGTAAACATTTACTTTTATATGAAAACACCATGTTTACATCGAAAAGCGTGCAAGGACGGGATATAGACTTCAGAACAACTACAATAAGCTGTAGTGGTTCTGGTGACTATAGTGTACCTTTAGGAATTGTATTTTAGATGTTTTAAAACCTAGCTCATAACTTGTTTAGCTGGCTCCTAGATTCCGAGCAAATTTGCCAAGCCCTGGTGTACCATCATCTTTTAGTAATTTTCAGCTAAAGGCTCATTTTTTTAATAACAGACTAGCCAGTCTTTGCACTATGTTTCCAATGTATCATATTAATTGAAATTTATCAAAGTAAACATCAGAGACGTAAATATGAAACATATATGCTCATTTGATACAACATGGAAAATATATACTTTACACAGTATACAGTATGGCAAGCATGTCAAACTCAAAGGCTAACACGGGTCAAATAAACAAGGTTTAAGTTTATCTGGGCTGCAAAAAAACTAAAAATTAAGTTTTCATAAAAACGTAGGTTTATTTTGAAAAGTACAGTATAAAAAAAGTTACCAGACTGACACTGGACGTCCACACACTCATAGGGCTTCAAAGTAAACAAAAGAGCGAATTTATTTTAAGGAGACGTGCATTGGCATAAAACCAATATTTCAGTCAATCTACCTTCACATATTAAAGTGGCACTGTCATGTCGAACTTTCCCTAATCGATTCCTCTTCTCTCCCTTTGTCAGGATCTGTACTTTATTTATTTCTTCCTGTCTGCTCTAGTTTTCTGAAAAAAATAAGACAACCTATAGGGACTACTTTGTCTTAAAGAGGTTTCCTAAGCCTGACCATCTATGACCAGCGGAGGAGCAAAGTGTGCTTCGTTTTCAGAGATCACAGCAATTGTACCACTATTCTCACCTTTGATCCGTGATCTCGCAATGCTTCATGTCAGTATTCCTGAATGTACTGTCACTTAGACAGAACGCCGGTGAAACTACCAGATTTCCTCCTAACAGAATGAGAACAGTTTGTTCATTCATGTAAGGACGCATTTCGGGACTTTGTTTGTATCGGAATTTCATTCATATGAATGAAACTCCGATCTGATTCGTACCGCGGCTGCATCTTGCAGCCGCTTAGTAGATAGCTCCCTATTTCCCACAGTATCAGGGAGCTATCAACCAAAAGGCTAAAAGACCTAAATTAGTCTTTCAGCCAAATGTACTAATACTAAGTAAAGATTACTTAGTATTAGTAAATTCTGCCCCTACTTGCTATGCCATGTGTAGGGCCATGTCCAGTAAACGGTGAGCAGCCTGTGTTCCTCCTCCCTAAATAACAATAAGGGGGGGGGGGGCTATCATCCCCCCTCAGGAGTAGGGACACTAGGGTTTGTTTGTTTTGTTTTTTTTAACAGTGATCTGCCACAGGCAGCCACATTGTGGGCAACAAGTTTGATATGCTTGCAGTACAGTAATAGAAATTCCTGTATTTTTTGTGTTTACAGAGGAGTTACATCCAGATATACAGTATGTTGCAAAAACATGTTATTTGGTCAACAACATAGCTCTGAGTTAATGAATAGATTGTGCAGTGTGCTAACAAGGACTAGTGCCAATGTCATGTTACCTAACATGTGCCCCGCCAGAATAGTCAAAATATATTACTTTGATTTGAAATTAAATTCAATGAGAGAGCAACAATATCACAACAAAGTACAATTAGGGGCTACAATGGGGAACTCAAGTAAAACAGAGTAAAGTGAGTAAGAGGACAAGGGTAAGGGAAGGGGGGTGGTGTGAAAAAGATGAAGGACATGTAGAAAGGACATAATTTTTATAGTGTGGATGCGACCGAACTAGGAAATCTCTTGGTTGCACCAATTGTCGAGTTGTGTTCTAAGTTTGTGGGTGAGTGCTACGTACTTTTCCTGAATTAGTTGATTATATGATTTTGTTAGGTTTCTGTCTAAGTATTTCTAATATGTTCTAGTATGTCTAAGAGAAGTTTTACGCTAGTCAAAGGTGAAGGAAATTTGTAATGATTGGACTTGAGATTTAGGAATCCCAATAGGTAGAGCCTATGTCTTTTTACCATTATTATTAAAGTAAGGGACCCTGCCATATTCTAGTATTTCCATCAATGTGGGAATGGAGCGTTCGGGGTTGGTAATGAACAGCAAGATGATATCAGCAAATAATGCCAATTTTTGCTCTTCTGACGATTTCATCAGACATGCTTTTTCTACGTTTTGGTTGATATGGTGAACAAGGGGCTCCAAGTATAGTATAAATATTAGTGGGGAGAGGTGATATAGCGAATGTATCCGATAGGAAACCAGAGTTGAAGACTTTGTCACTGCGGTTTAAGTATGATGCCTTGATGCTTGTTACTAAAGGCATGGGAGAGACCCAATTTAAGTAGTGTGGCTTGCATGCAATCCCAATTCAGTAGGTCAAACTATTTTCCTGCGTCAAATGCCACTACCACCCCACTTTGTTTGTTAAAGGTTGCCCAGTCTATTAAGTTAATGAAGTGTCTGGTAATATCACCAGCTTGCCTTCCTGGGACAAAGCCTGCTTGCTCTGCAGAGAAGGTAAGGTCCATTTGAGATGCTAATAGTTTGGCATAGAGCTTGATGTCACCATTAAATAATGAGAGGGGACAGAGGTTTGCACATTCATGCTTGTTGTTGGTTGAGACTAGTCAACTCTACTTAGTCCAAAAAGGCACGCATGGTGTTGTCATTTGGTTGTGTTAATGTGGTGTCTTGTTTTAGGTTATAAAGTTAAGTGTAGTATTTAGATAACTTGTTAGCAATATCGTTGGGGTCAAATCATTTGTTTTGTTGTTCTGAGTAATGAAGGGAATTTTAGATTGCATGCAATGATTCTTTAGTTTATCTATCTACCTGTTTTATTACCTTGGGTATACAATTTTAGTTTACGAGATCTCATGTTCTTTCAATGTCAGTAACCACATGGAGTGTAATTTGTTTCATATTTTCTCTAATCTCTTGGTTAAATTTTTAGATGCGTTACATTTATTTTAAACTTCCAGATAATTGTGTTCTTTGGTCAAGCGAGAGTGAGTGCCATTTGTTATTAGTTTCTTATGGGAACCTAGCTGGAACACTCCTCTTAATACTGCCTTATGGGCTAGCCACTGAGAAGCCAGTGATGACTGGTTGGTGGAGTTCTCTACATAGTGGTTGGTTATTGCTTTAGGTATGGCAAGTAGAAACTTTCAATCGCAGAGTATCATCTCATCTAGTCTCCATTTACCTCTTCCTCGGTATTAGAGGTGTGTGGTCTGACCAAGATCTTAGACATATTAAAATTTTAGCTATATTGGTTAAAGGTACACTATAGTCACCAGAACAAGCTTATTGTATTTGTTATGGTGAGTAGAATCATGCCCTTCAGGCTTTTTGCTGTAAGCACTGTGCTGGCTCTGCCCCGATCTGCCTCCTTGATAGTCTTAGCCAATCCTATGAGGAACCATGGTGATTGGCTCAGACCACCACTTCTGATGATGTCAGCAGACAGGGGCAGAATCAGCTGCAAACTTGAATACCAGTAACATTTTACTATATTTTGAGAGGCAAGAGGAGGCCAGGGGGGCTATATGGTGGTTTAAACACTATAGGGTCAGGAATACATGTTTGTGTTCCTTACCCTACAGTGTTCCTTTAAAGTAGATTTATCTACCATGCGTAGATCTATTCACGGTAGGTAAGATATACCTGAGAGAACAATGTGTATTCTTTTCCTGTTGGTTGTTTA
This sequence comes from Pelobates fuscus, assembly GCF_036172605.1. NCBI lineage: Eukaryota > Metazoa > Chordata > Amphibia > Anura > Pelobatidae > Pelobates > Pelobates fuscus. Next base: position 66,092,550 of record NC_086329.1, on the reverse strand, counting down.
CTGCGCCATGAGTCGTATAGATCATGAGTGAAAAATTACTTGGACAAGGATTGGCTATTTGAGATGGCAGTTGAAAGAGGAAGTTTATCAACTTTGTGTTTTATGTCTATTGCTGGATCTAATGTGCAATTGAAATCAACACAAATTATTGTATTATTGTATGGCCTTGTTTAACCCCTTAAGGACCAAACTTCTGGAATAAAAGGGAATCATGACATGTCACACATGTCATGTGTCCTTAAGGGATTAATGTCCTGTTTTATTTTCTTAAATGCTTTTCGAAGGAAGGATATTTGTGAGTCAGAGGTGTAGAGAGATTATTGTGACAAGAATCCCATTCAAGGTTCCCACCAATATCAATAAGCGACCCAATTCATCCCTACATTGCTTGCTTAATTGGAAGGCCCAATCTAAATGAAAGAATACAGAAACCCATTTTGATTTGTGGGGAGAGTAAGCGTGGAAAGCGTGTGGATATTTTTTTGTTTTCAATTTATGTGGCTTACGTTTACAAAAATGGGTCTCTTGAAAACAGATAACTGCAGCTTAGGAGTTGTGCATTTCTTGTATAGCAAACTGCTGTTTGTGGAGGACTGTTAAGATCTTTGACATTTAGTGAAATGATTTTAAATGTGGGGCCAATCATTTGTGGAAGGTGTGTGGTTCAGCATTGGTGCTCTGCAGCTTTATGTATTCTCCAAAGAGGTCTTTGCAGTATGTTAATGGAAGGGGTGTGCTAAATGTTCACCCGAAAAAGTTGTAAACACTAATGCGTATATTTTTGTTGAGAAATGCTCAATCTTCCAGTTCCATAATCCCCAAAAATACAGCTTTTTCACTAAATCTGTATCACAAAAGATGTATGGCAGTATCAAGTCTAACAATAGATATTTTTTATTATTTTCTTTCCTTTTTTTTTTTTTCTTTGCAAATCCAAATATAGTAACCTTGACTGTACAATTTAGAGAGTGCACCTGTGAAAATATGATCATTACTAAGATGTATTCAAAACTATTTCAGTATTTTCTACATACTTACAGATGGCTTTTGAAGATTTATAATGAAATTCATTGTATTACTGAATGATTTTTGCTAGACTTTAAAATTAGCTTTTTCTGTTTAGTGGCATTTAATAAATGTATAAGGTGACATAAAACATATTAATCTGGGGCAGTGGCGTACTAAAGGAGGGGCGGGGGGTGGGGGGGGCGGTCCGCCTCGGGTGCCATCAGGCAGGGGGGTGCCACCAGGGCTGGCCAGGCTTGGGGGTCAGTGAGCTGTGTGGCTGCACCGGTTGCCATAGCAGCAGGGGCGCCGGGCAGCCGACACAGCTCACACGCAGGGGCTGGGAGCAGGAGCTGGAGATCTGGCTGCACGGCGAGTTGGGGACGGAGCTAGAACGACTGTGGGGGCGGAGCCAAGTCAGATGTGGGGGCGGAGCTAAATGCAGCCTCTTACTGCTGCACACAGAGGGGAAGCAGGAAGGAGTCCCTGCTTCCCCAACTACAGCACAGGAGCCAGAGGGACTGAATCCACTCCTCCTCCAGCCCAAGCTTACTGTAAATGAGAGATAGTGTGCTGTGTGTAACTGTGATTGTGACTGTCTTTGTGTGTGTGTGTGATTGCCTGTGTGTGTGTTAATGTCTGCCTGTGATTGACTGTGTGTGATTGTGTGACTGTGTGTGTGCTGTATGTGACTGTATGTGACTGTGTGAGTGACTGTCTGCCTGTGATTGTCTGTGTGACTGTGTGTGTGACTGTCTTTGACTGTGTGTGTGCTGTATGTGACTGTCTGTGACTGTGTGAGTGACTGTCTGCCTGTGATTGTCTGAGTGACTCTGCGTGTGTGTGTGTGTGACTGTCTGTGACTGTGTGTATGTGTGACTGTCTGCCTATGATTGTGTTTGTGTATATCTGTGATTATGTGTGTGATTGTGTGTATCTCTGTGTATGTGTTTAGTAGATAGCTCCCTTATTTGGTGACTGTCTGTGACTGTGGTTGCAACTGTCTGCCTGTGTGTGTGTGTGTGTGTGTGTGTGTGTGAGAGAGAGACTGTCTGCCTGTGATGGTGTGTGACTGTCTGTGACTGTGTGTGTATGTGTGATTGTCTGCCTGTGTGTGTGTGTGTGTGTGTAAGACTGTCTGCCTGTGAGTGTGTGTGTGTGTAAGACTGTCTGCCTGTGAGTGTGTGTGTGTGTGTGTGTGTAAGACTGTCTGCCTGTGAGTGAGTGTGTGTGTGTGTAAGACTATCTGCCTGTGAGTGTGTGTGTGTGTGTGTAAGACTGTCTACCTGTGATGGTGTGTGTGTGGCTGTCTGCCTGTGACTGTCTGCCTGGTATTGTGTGTATATGTGTGACTATCTGCCTGTGATTGCGTGCGCGTGTGTGTGTGACTGTCTGCCTGTGACTGTGTGTTTGACTGTCTGCCTGTAACTGTGTGTGAGTGACTGTGTGTGGGACTGTGTGCATCTGACTGTGTCTGACGGTCTTCGCCCTGCAGTGAGACGGCAGCCGGGATATGGTGTCATCGCGGCCTCAGCGTCAAAACAGGGCGTGCAAGGGGAGATCCCAGCAGCAACCACTGACAACCAGGGACTGAGGATCCACTCCAGCCCTTCTAGAGCAAGGTAGGGAGGCTGGGTGGACCTCTTATTTATTAAATGTGTGTATGTAGGTAATGATTGTGTGTCTGTGATTGTATGTGTGTGGGTCTGTGATTGTGTTTGTGTATATCTGTGATTGTGTGTATCTCTGTGTATGTGTTTAGTAGATAGCTCCCTTATTTGGTGTCCTTAAATATTGCAATCTAATATAAGGATAGCAAATAAGGCATTTATCTACTAAACAACTGAAAATAAGAAAAGGGCATTTTTAATTTTGATCCTTTAGCTGTTTAGTAGATAATTCCCTGAATTGGTGCCTGTATGCGAGATTTCCATATTTAAAGATACCAAATGAGGGTGCTGTTTAGCAGATAGTTCCCTTATTTGGTGTCCTTAAATATGGCAAGCTCACATAAGGATAGCAAATAGGGAAGTTATCTGCTAAACAATGATCAAAGTTAAGAGGTGTCAGCCAGCCCACAACAAGAAATCTGGGTGAGAGAGGAACAACGCTGGAAAAAATGGAACAAGTCCATCCACCAGGGTTGTGATGGTTAGAGGATACAATGGGGCTTAACCCCTAAATGTATACTGAAAAAATAGGACTAATGGGTGGCAGAATAGAAACAATCTGCCTCCCAGAATGACCTTATATCCTTATATATGGTAGGCTGCTCTGCAATTAGACTGTAGGAAGAAATGCAGGTAGCCAAAAACAAAAAACTCTTTAATAAACCCTCTTAGGGGAGAAAAACCCCAAAATAAACGTACAAACAAATGTTAAAACTTAAGACCTAATGGGTTAAAGTATTGACTAATCCAAGAGGTGTACTTAAACCAAGTAACTATAAATATGTATGTGGCAAGAATTTGCCAATGATAGTAACAAGTTACTTGTACAGGGAGAAAAAAGATACAATATATGTAGCAAAACTCGTAGCAAAACTCCAAGCCTTAGGTTGCAAGAAAAATGGTTCCTATAAGTGCCAGTGATTGCATCCAGTGCATGCAAAATATTAGATGTATGGCATAACAGGAAAGAAAAAGGCTTATATTCCAGATAAGACTGCTATATTAATATAAATCAAGATGCCTAAACAACTATAGGAGATTTGGGGGAAGGAGTCCCTAGCATCTTGCTAATAATAAAGCTAGTATCTAGTTTCACACAAAATGGTAAAGTATTAGGTAGTCAAACCACCCAGAAAGGTTTCAAATAGATTTAAAAATCATCCACTTTGAATAGATAACTCGACGCGCGTTTCGGCTAAGCAAGTCGCCTTTGTCAAGAGCTTTGAATAGATAACTCGACGCGCGTTTCGGCTAAGCAAGTCGCCTTTGTCAAGAGCTCTTGACAAAGGCGACTTGCTTCGCCAAAACGCGCGTCGAGTTATCTATTCAAAGCAGATGATTTTTAAATCTATTTGAAACCTTTCTGGTTCTTGCCACATACATATTTATAGTTACTTGGTTTAAGTACACAACGCAGCCTGTAGACTGCTTAAGTGCATACAATCCAAACAAATTACCAGCATCCATACACACGCGGGACCACCCACTGACATCCAAGCAAAGGTACTTTGCTGACCTCTGCGATCACTCTCCCCAACACCGACAACTAGGCACTGACCTGCAAAACCGAATACACTCTACTTTCTAGATAAGATACACTTACCTTCACTATCAGATGAGGCATCAGCACACCTATCTGCCAAAATTACTGATGATGAAGTGACAGGAGCAACAGGCACCACTAAACCAAACAAAATCCCAGGTCGAGATGGATACTTGGGCATCAATTACAAAACCTTTCAAGATACTCTTACGCCCCATCTATGACACCTCTACAACACCCTTCTAAAGGGTGACTCTGTACCTGACGAAATGTTAGCAGCAAACATTTGCCCCTACCCAAACCCGATAAGCACCAAAAAGACCCAGGCCACTACAGACCCATCTCACTACTGAACGTAGACATGAAAATATTCACCAAAATCCTCACTAACCGCCCCCTCCCCTACATTACCACTCTCATCATCCAGACCAGGTGGGCTTTATCCCCTCCCGCCAGGCAGGCGACAATACCAGACAGACAATAAACCTGATATGGGTTGTCAACCATCTCACCACACCAACCTTGCTCATATCCCTCGACGCCGAAAAGGCCATTTGTATTTGCTACCCTAGAAAAAAATTTGATTCCCTCTCTCATTCATAGCAGCCCTCAAAACCATATACTCCACCCCTACTGCCAAACTGCTGATACCAAATACACATCCACCCTCCTTCCCCATTCACAATGGAACACTGCAGGGATGCCGACTCTCCCCCATCCTTTTTGCTCTCTCATTGGAGCCACTAATCCACCTCATCCACTCTACACAAGCAATTACGGGCATAACAGTCTGATCCCAATCATACAAAGTGGAAGCATATGCCGACGATCTCCTACTGACAATTACCAACCTGCTAACCTCCCTACCACCACTACTACATCTCCTGAATGAATACACTGGAGTTTTGGGGTACAGACTAAATTTAGATAAGACAGAAACCTTACCATTGAACATAACACCGGATGACAAAACCACCCTAGGCAACACATACGCCTTCCGCTATAAAACGTCCCACATACCATACTTGGGCATCAACCAACCAGCAGAACTACACCAAACAAACGCACTTAACTACACCCCAATGCTGAGACGAGCCACAGATGACCTCACCAGATGGCAGGAGTTGTCTCTGTCATGGCTGGGATGCTTAGCATCAGTCAGGATGAACCTACTGCCCCGCTTCCTCTACCTATTCCAAATCCTCCCCATCCCAATCCCAACACCGGACTTCATATAACTCCAAAAACAAATTGATAAATTTATATGGGCCAACAAATGGCCTAGAGTGAAACGAATGACCATGTACATCCCCAACAGATCAGGGGGACTGGGTATGCCTCAATTCCAATACTACGCCCTATAGGGGCGTGCAGATTTTGGATTTGGGTGAGTTGTGCGACAGCACAACTCACCCAAATCCAAAATCTGCACGCCCCTATAGGAACCAAAAGATGGGTAGATCTAGAACATGATCTCTTTGGATTTGATTTTCCATCTCTCTACCTCTGGGTAACAAGGAAATCATGCCCCCTGCCACCCTCCATACCCCCCTCACTTACCAACTCTATAGATGCATGGAACAAAATCACCAAGAAATTCCCCATCATCAATAACCCCACATCTATGACCCCTATCCTGCGCAATAGGGCATTCCCTCCAGGCATGATACCCAAAGATGTACCTTTATAAGCTGTACCACTTCTTTGCGAGTGGCAGCATAATCCTTTATAAAGACTTACCATGACATACCACAGCTTACAACACCTATGAGTTCTTCAGATACCTCCAGCTTAAAAGCTTCCTAGAACACCCAGAAAACAGGACAGCAGCCGCTACCAAACTTACAGCCTATGAAAAAGCTTGCACCCAGAGCCCAGTCCACAAGGGTCAGATCACAGACAACTACACACTCCTAATCACTAACCAGCCTTCGGGGGCGCTGTCCTATGTGTCGGTCTGGGAGAGGGACCTGGGACCTCCGGATGAAGCGTCAAATTGGCAGGATATCTTGGAAGCTACGGCTTCTATCTCTATATGAGTGAATCATAAGGAGCAGGCCTACAAGACCATGCTCCGATGGTACTTAACACCTACATGACTCTACCAAATGGGAAGGTCAGACTCAGACCTCTGCTGGAAACAATGTGGGCACAGGGGAACATATATCCACCTCTGGTGGCACTGCCAGGGGTCGCTAAGCTGCTTTCGGACCAACTACAAACAAACATCCCACTAGACCTGTGGATTTGGCTCCTCTCTAAACCATGGGACTCCTTAATCAGAGTCCAGAACAAACTGACCAATAGAACAGCCCTGGCAGCGAGACGAGCTATAGCAGAGCTCTGGAGCTCACAAAACGTACCAACACTACAGACAGTCATTCGCAAAACAAAGGAAGCAATGAAAATGGACAGGATCTCAGCAAAAATACATGAAACATCTCACCACTTGTACAAAATTTGGGACTCATGGCTCAACAAGCCGAGTCTCAACTAGAAACATTCAAACCTGATAACCACAACACACTGACTGGCACCACCCCACAACCTCAGCTGCCACAATACCCACACACAAAGGGGGGAGGTAGGGAGAGACCAACCATCTACCCGATCACCCTCCTCTACAACCACCAAGTACTCTGCCCCCATTCCCACCTCTACTAGTCTGCCATCATCTGCCTAGTAAAAACCTGACAGAGTGCACTGAACGGTCACGGGACCAGACTATACAAAACAAATATATCCAAATGTTATCCAAATATAAGTGATCAACCTATTAAACTGGAGATCATTATTATCCATGTATTTCTAAAAGGATATATTACAAAATCAAGTTTTGATGTAACTCTGAATTAATATAAAAAGTTATTACAATGAGTAATCCTTTAAGCTTCCAGTACCTTACTTAAGTGTCATCTCAGCTGTTGCTAACAGCTCATTGTGTATACAGAATAAGAACATTCCGCCTAACAAACTTCTGGGCTAAGAAAATGTTAACTGCCTCATCCTTAAATGGTTACTCCAACCTCAGTTAGCACTTCTGCTTTGTTCATGGAGCAATTAATCTGTCTGTGCAGCGTATCTGCTTGAAACACTGCACATACAGAAATATCTGCATGTCTTCTGACAATACGGCACGTCCAAGTCACAGATGGGACATACGCAGAATTGTCCCTTTTACCCCACGCTCTGCAGATGATACAGGCTGACTGATAAAGCACCAGCAGTCACAAGGAACTGGACTGATCCCCACACCAGTGCCAGATACCGGTCAACCTCTGATGTTTCTATGTTATAGTTTTAATGTTTCATTAGTATGCAGCACTGTTAGAGTTCCCGGGTCATAGTTAACGCAGGTGACCCTAAGCAACCGCACACTCCTTACGACATGTCCCGCTAAGAGGACACAGACACCGGAGATTCCCCTCCGCTCATCCCCCCCCCCCAACACTCTGGGGTAACTGAGTGTAAATAGCTAATCAACACACCCGATAGACCACAATATCGCCTAAGTATAAGACAGGACCACTGCTTCCATACATAAGACCCAAAGGGCTGGGTCACTCTCCTAGGTCCACGGTCTCAGCACCATTATCACGCCCTACATTACGTAACATAACATGTAAATATGAGACATACATAATTTATATACTGCTAGATTACCGTACCACTCTATCAGTACACTCTTACCTGACGCAGGCGCTAAGTGTAGTATAATGTCAACTAGCAAAGTGTACCTTAATTCAAACTTACATTACTGCTCTCTACTGTGCTAAGGCTACTGAAATGAGGCATACGAGGGCTGTCGTGACGCAGTACCTGTGTCCTTTTTCATCTGTTTTTGCTTATGTTGTCTTTATTTTGCTTTTTTTTTTATTATGCCCTTTGGGCAAAACGTACCGCTACCGGTACCCAGTGGCACAATTACAGTATTGTTCAGCATAACAACTCAGCATGTATATATTAGCTAACAGCTCTACGCATCTCCTCAAACTGTACTTAACGTACTACTTTACAATGTTTAGTCACATGCCTATGTTTATGCAAAGGTCAGCAACTCTCCCTTAACAGTAGCTCCATCTACTAGTCAGCCTGCAATCTAAGCATACCATAAAATCTTTAAAATGTGCGATATATACAAATACCATAACTCTGTTTTATATGTCTTGTTATCAATCTGTGTGCAGAGGCTGTTGTGGCTTACTGAACACTATGTTATTTCTTTGCACGCTATAAATAAAGAATTTAAACAAAAAAAAAATATCTGCAGTTTTTGTTGGGGGCTATTTGCACCCCTGGCACATGTGATTTAGGCAACTTAGAACTCTATTCCAGGGTGCCTAATATTAGTTCTGTGCTAATATTACGTCTGTTGGCAGTGCATACTGGCAACAGATGCATGAGTTTCCCTCTCTCTCCCCTTGTCCACCTTACCCTGTCTGGCTCAGAACATGGTCATGTGCTCTGAGCATGGAGCTCGGTCCAATCAAGTACTTCTGATGTTTGATGGGTCTTGGAAGAACCTTGCCCGACACTGGATTCTAGGTAAATCTATTCTTCTTCTACATGATTTTTAAATTAAAACACAAGAGGAGGAGCTACTTCTAACCCAGTAGCTGGGTTAAGCTGTCACAAGTGATGCAGTCCAGCAATAGTCATTTATCTGCTCCAGGCTGTGTGATCGAGCAGGTAGCCAATCACAGTGATCACTTGGTTTAGCTTTCAGTTAATAGATTACTTGATTAGCTGATTGGCTTTCACAGTAATCAGTCAGCCTGGAGGCCATTTTACTACTAGGCTAATTCATTGTTAAAGATAATGTTAGGCTTAGTTAGGGTTAGAATAGTATTGATGTGATGCCGGTCTGTATGGTGACACATTTTATAAAAAAAGTTTCTCTGTTAAGCAGGAGAGGACTACTCCACACTTCCAAACACCCACCCTTCCAAAGACCCCACCGTTTAGTAGATATACCCCAAATGAATACATGCATGCATATTTTCATGTATGTATTTGTGACAAAACCCCTGTTGTGGGAATACCGGGACTCCTGATTTTGTATGCTGTTCCTGCATTTGGCCCTGCTATATTCCCTTTTCATATGCTGTTCGTGCATTTGGCACTATTACTTTCCCTTCTAATAAAACTAAACAAAATACCGAACAGGCAGACCCCACACAAGGGGAGTGTGCCGCTTATTAACCACAACTATTTGGCGAACGGCTGGGTTGTTGCTGTTCGTATGAGCGAACACGTGGCGACGGCCATCTTAAACTGACGAACGCCCAGCGGTGTTTGGTCGTCGACGGCATGGAACCATTTTTGGCCACTATTTCTCACAAACACCGCTGGGACTTCCAATCTTTCAACATTCAAACTCCCGAACGAGACCGACCCCAGATAGCTAAATCCATGGAGCAATTTTCTGAACAGATTTCTAACGAACAGTCGTTGAAAGACTCTTTAGCTCCATGGCGATTTGACTGTGTTCATGGGATCTGAGCGCTGTTCTGCTATATTGAGCACTCAGACCCAAGCTATCTGGGGATATGTTCAGTTGTAAACTGAAAATATTTTCTCTACCTGGAGATAAATGAGTTTACTACAGACACTTAACCCAATTATCTCCGGGATAGAGAGGAGGGATTTCAGTGTTTATGTGGGAGTGTTTTATGTTGTACTGAATAATGATTGGTTACTGTAACTTGTGTTTCAGTCATCCACAAGGTCCCTGTGGGAGTATACCTTGCTGGAGACCTGCATAAAAGGCCAAGTTGTGGCCGTCATTAAACCGATCGGTTTACTCCTTCATGAAGTCTTGGCTCATGTTTGGGGGATTGGGAGCTATAATTCACTACACCTTCTATTCTACTTGGATTTCGGGAGATGCTGCACGGATATACTCAGCTGGAGTGTAAGATATCCGTTACACTGGTGACAAGCGGCGGAATTTTCTCCCGAGTGGATATATTGAACTGAAAGATGGAGTGAATGGCCCACAGATACAAACGGCTCAAGCGAACAACATTAAAGGAACTACTGGAAGCTTGAGGCATAGTGGCAAGCAACAAGCATAATTGCTGAATTACTTGAGATCGATATAACCAGAGAGATTGCAGAGGAAACAGAATTCCAAAAAGACGTCAGACGGAGACTCAGCATTTTGGGGCACAATCCATTGCAGGAGATTATTGCACAAATAATGGCACAGACAACATAAGCACAGAATGCCGGGGTTCGAGCGACAGCAACGCAACCAGGGGATGTAATGACGCTGCAGAGAGCTGCTAATGGACAGACACGTAAGATCAATTATGATGCATTTAAAGCCTTTACAGATGGCAAAATGGACATAGACAGTTATTTGCAGGATTTTATATGGCAGTGTGCCTTAGAGAACCTTGAGAAGGATAGCTGGGCTGCAATATTACATAGTTACATAGTTATATAGCTGAAAAGAGACTTGCGTCTATCAAGTTCAGCCTTCCTCACATATGCTTTTGCTGTTGATTTAAAAGAAGGCAAAAAAAAACAGTCTGAAGCGCTTCCAATTTTGCAACAAACTAGGAAAAATGTCCTTCTTGACCCCAAAATAGCAGTCAGATGTCTCCTTGTATCAAGCAGCTATTACCCCACTAATTAGAAATTGTATCCCTGTATGTTATGTTTTTGCAAGTATTTATCCAATTGCAACTTAAACATCTGTATAGACTCTGGCAAAACCACCTCTTCAGGCAATGAATTCCATACCCTTATTGCTCTTACTGTAAAAAAAAAAACTTTTCTTTGCCTTAGATGAAATCTCCTTTCTTCAAGCCTAAATGTGTGACCTCGTGTCCTATGTATAGCCCTGTTTATGAATAGATTTACAGATACTGGTTTGTACTGGCCCCGAATATATTTGTATAATGTTATCATATCCCCTCTAAGGCAAAGTTTTTCCAAAATGAAGAGATTTAATTTTTTTAACCTTTCTTCATAACTAAAATGCTCCATTCCTTTTATCAATTTAGTAGCTCGTCTCTGCACTTTTTCTAGTGCCATGATATCTTTCTTTAGAACAGGTGCCCAAAATTGCACAGCATATTCAAGGTGTGGTCTTACCAGCGATTTATAAAGAGGCAAAATTATATTTTCATCTCGAGAATTTATGCCCCTATTTATACATGACAAAACCTTACTGCCTTAGCAACGGCAGATTGACATTGCATATTGCTACCTAATTTGTTGTCTATAACAATTCCCAAATCCTTCTCGTGTGTGGTTATCCCTAGTTCACTACCATTTAGGGTGTAAATTGCTTGTCCATTCTTAACCCCGAAGTGCATAACTTTGCATTTTTCTACGTTAAATTTAATCTGCCATTTTAGTGCCCAGTCCCCCAATCTATCCAAATCCCTCTGCAGCAAGGCAATATCCTGCTCACATTTTATTACTTTACAAAGTTTTGTGTCATCTGCAAACACTGATACATGGCTTTCAATGCCCATTTCAAGATCATTTATAAATATGTTAAATAGAAGCGGTCCCAAAACAGAACCCAGAGGGACACCACTTACCACTTTTCTCCAGCTTGAAAATTTACCATTTATGACAACTCGCTGTACTCTATCCTTAAGCCAATGTTCTACCCAAGAACAAGAATTTTCATCTAGACCAATTTCTTTTAGTTTGAAGACTAACCTATTGTGAGGAACCGTATCAAATGCCTTGGCAAAATCCAAGTAGATCACATCCACTGCAACACCCTGATCTATATTTCTACTTACTTCTTCGTAGAATGCAATTAGGTTAGTTTGACATGACCTATGTTTCATAAAACCATGCTGATTATTGCTAATAACACAGTTCTTCCCAATGAATTCCTGAATATTATCCCTTAAAGGGACACTCCAGGCACCCAGACCACTTCTGCTCATTGGAGTGGTCTGGGTGCCAACTCCCACTACCCTTAACCCTGTAAGTGTAATTATTGCAGTTTTTCATAAACTGCAATAATTACATTGCAGGGTTAACTCCACCTCTAGTGGCTGTCTACTAGACAGCCACTAGAGGTCACTTCCTGGGTTCTAGCACAGGAAACCTGTGCTAGAGCGTCGCTGGACGTCCTCACGCTGTGTGAGGACCTCCAGCGTCGCTCAAAACCCCATAGGAAAGCATTGAAATAATTTTTCAATGCTTTCCTATGGGGAGACGTAATGCGCATGTGCGGCATTTCCGCGTATGCGCATTAGGTCTCCTCGGCCGGTGGGTGAGATCAGTCTCGCCAACCGGCCGACGCAATCACTGGGAGGAGCGTCGCGGAGGCGGAGACAGCGGTGAGGGACATCGCCGCTGTCCCAGGTAAGTGACTGAAGGGGTTTTCACCCCTTCAGTAACCGGGGATTGGTGGGTGGGAGGGAGAGGGACCCTCCAGTGCCAGAAAAACGGATTGTTTTTCTGGCACTGGAGTTTCCCTTTAATAGTCGTTCAAATAATTTCCCAGTCACAGACGTTAAGCTCACAGGTCTATAATTTCCAGGCAAGGATTTTTAACCCTTTTTAAATATAGGAACAGCATCTGCCTTCCTCCAATCCTCCGGTACAATACCTGAAACAAAAGAATCTTGGAAAAATAAATACAGAGGTTCACTTATTTCCCCACTTAGCTCCTTAAAGCGGCACTGTCATGCCGAACTTACCTTTCCTCAATCTCTTCCTCTTCTACCCCTCTCTCAGGATCTGTTCTTCTTTTCTTCCTGTCTCCTTTAGTTTTCTTTAAAACCATAAGACAAAGTAGGGACTCTTTGTCTTATGGGATTCCTCCGCTTGACCAGCTCTGACCAGCGGAGGAGCAAAGTGTGCTTCATTTCCGCTGGTCAGAGCAATTTTCCCATGATCCCTAGCTTTCCTCCCTGTTCCCACAATGCTTCCTGTCAGTATTGCCAAACGTCCTGTCACTTAGACAGAACGCCGGCAAAACTGCCGAATTGCATCCTAACAGAATTCTCCATTGGTGTTAGGATGCAATTCGGTACTTTGTTTGTATCGGAATTTCATTCTAATGAATGAAACTCCGATCCTATTCATTGCTGTGGCTGCATCTTGCAGCCGCTTACTAGATAACTCCCTAATTCCCACGGTATCAGGGAGCTATCTACTAAAGGGCTGAAAGACCTGAATTGGTCTTTCAGCCAACTTTACTAATACTAAGTAAAGATTACTTAGTATTAGTAAATAATATGCCCCTACTCGCTATACCGCGAGTAGGGGCATGTCTAGTAAGCAGTGAGCAGCCTGTGGCTGCTCACTGTAAAAAACAAACAAAAAAAAACAAACAATAAACACCCCCCTCCCCTGCGCGGGGTTAAAGATTGGGGGGGGGGGGGGGGGACCTACTGCCCCCCCCCCGGCCCCCACCCCTGCGCGGTGGGTGGGGGCCCTAATAAAACAATAAGGGGGGGGGACCTACTGTCCTCCCCCCCGGCCCCCACCCCTGCGCGGTGGGTGGGGGCCCTAATAAAACAATAAGGGGGGGGGACCTACTGTCCTCCCCCCCGGCCCCCACCCCTGAGCGGTGGGTGGGGGCCCTAATATAACAATAAGGGGGGGGACCTACTGTCCCCCCCCCCCGGCCCCCACCCCTGCGCGGTGGGTGGGGGCCCTAATAAAACAATAAGGGGGGGGGGACCTACTGTCCTCCCCCCCGGCCCCCACCCCTGCGCGGTGGGTGGGGGCCCTAATAAAAACAATAAGGGGGGGGACCTACTGTCCTCCCCCCCCGGCCCCCACCCCTGAGCGGTGGGTGGGGGCCCTAATAAAACAATAAGGGGGGGGACCTATTGTCCTCCCCCCCTGGCCCCCACCCCTGCGCGGTGGGTGGGGGCCCTAAATGAACCCCCCCCCCATCAAGGTGACTAGGGGTCCCAAGCCCCTAGTCACCCCCCACCCAAAACATTCTATCCCCTACCTACCCCCCTCACCCTAAAAATAGTGAGGGGGGAATAAAATAACTAACCTGTAAAAAAAAAAAAATTAAACTTGCCATTTGACGTCTTCTCTTTTCTAAATTCTTCTTACTTCAGCCCCCCAAAAGGCCAAATAAAAATCCATAAACCCGTCGCACTTTAAAAAAAAAAAAAAAAAAAACGAGCGCAAACAAAAATTAATCCATCTTCACCCATGGAGGGCACGCCGCGTACTGAGCTCCGCAGGGCGGGTCAAGGCTTATAAAGCCTTGCCCCGCCCTGCAATTAGGCTTAGAACACAATGATTGGTTGGTTTAAGCCAATCAGAGTGCTCTGTGTCATTTTACACAGCGTGGGAAAATTCAAAAGAACTTTCCCACGCTGTGTAAAATGACAGATCACTGTGATTGGATGGTTTTCAAGCCATCCAATCACAGTGCTCTGTGTCATTTTACAAGCGTGGGAAAATTCCAAAGAACTTTCCCACGCTTGTAAAATGACACAGAGCACTGTGATTGGTTTAAACCAACCAATCATTGTGTTCTAAGCCTAATTGCAGGGCGGGGCAAGGCTTTATAAGCCTTGACCCGCCCTGCGGAGCTCAGTACGCGGCGTGCCCTCCATGGGTGAAGATGGATTAATTTTTGTTTGCGCTCGGTTTTTTTTTTTTTGTTTTTTTTAAAGTGCGACGGGTTTATGGATTTTTATTTGGCCTTTTGGGGGGCTGAAGTAAGAAGAATTTAGAAAAAAGAAGACGTCAAATGGTAAGTTTAATTTTTTTTTTTTTACAGGTTAGTTATTTTATTCCCCCCTCACTATTTTTAGGGTGAGGGGGGTAGGTAGGGGATAGAATGTTTTGGGTGGGGGGTGACTAGGGGCTTGGGACCCCTAGTCACCTTGATGGGGGGGGGGGGTTCATTTAGGGCCCCCACCCACCGCGCAGGGGTGGGGGCCAGGGGGGAGGACAATAGGTCCCCCCCCTTATTGTTTTATTAGGGCCCCCACCCACCACGCAGGGGTGGGGGCCAGGGGGGGAGGACAGTAGGTCCCCCCCCCCTTATTGTTTTATTAGGGCCCCCACCCACCGCTCAGGGGTGGGGGCCGGGGGGGAGGACAGTAGGTCCCCCCCCTTATTGTTTTTATTAGGGCCCCCACCCACCGCGCAGGGGTGGGGGCCAGGGGGGGAGGACAATAGGTCCCCCCCGCCTTATTGTTTTATTAGGGCCCCCACCCACCGCTCAGGGGTGGGGGCCGGGGGGGGAGGACAGTAGGTCCCCCCCCTTATTGTTTTTATTAGGGCCCCCACCCACCGCGCAGGGGTGGGGGCCGGGGGGGAGGACAGTAGGTCCCCCCCCTTATTGTTTTATTAGGGCCCCCACCCACCGCGCAGGGGTGGGGGCCGGGGGGGGGGACAGTAGGTCCCCCCCCTTATTGTTATATTAGGGCCCCCACCCACCGCGCAGGGGTGGGGGCCGGGGGGGGGACAGTAGGTCCCCCCCTTATTACCATTATTTTTTTTTACAGTGAGCAGCCACAGGCTGCTCACTGTTTAGTGGACATGCCCCTACTCGCGGTATAGCGAGTAGGGGCATTGGGGAGATTTTAATCTCCCTTGTCCTATTATGGGGGTCATATTGACCCCCATAGAGTGAGGGGGGGGCATGGGGGGCTTAGGAAGTGGCGAGGAGCACTGCTCCCTGCCGCTTCTATAGTTACATATTACAAGGAGGGAGCTGCACGCCGGTAGCTCCCTCCTTGTAATAAACTGAACGAACAAACTAACACTGATACACAGTGTTAGTTTGTTCGTCTGATTTTTTCTATTCATTCATTCGTCTGTCTGATGAATGAATGAATAGGTGAAATTCCCGTTCGCATGTCCAGATGTTTCACTGGGCATGTGCGGGAATCTCAGGGCTATCTAGTGTGGGTAGATGACGTGTCCCACAGGGACTTCACCTACCCACACAAAGATGGCGGCGCCCTGAATAAAGATCGGGGCAGAAGATAAAGAATTAAAAAGAGGTAATGTGGGGGGCTTAGGGGCATTTGGGGGTGACTAGGGGGTCGATTGGATGTAGTGGAGGCGGGAGGGGGGTTAAAAAAAAAACGGGATTCGGCATGACAGTGCCGCTTTAAGTACTTGTGGGTGGATACCGTCAGGCCCCGGAGCTTTATTTACATAAATTTTCTTTAATAGCTGTAGCACCTTGTCTCAAGTTATCCAATCACAAGTTATCTGCAAGTTTGTTGCAGCAATCATATGCATATCTCTTGTCATAGGATCCTCATTAATATATACTGAAGAAAAATAGTTATTCACTTTCATTTTTTGTTTTTTTAGAATTAATGTACTTGAAAAAAAATTTTGGGATTGGTTTTGCATTCTTTGGCTATCAATTTCTCATTTTCTAGTTTAGCCACTTTAATTGCCTTTTTGCAAGTATTGTTGGCTTCGTTATATCTTATATAGGATGCCTCTGATTTGTCCGATTTAAATGCTTTAAAAGCCCTTTTCTTATTTTTAATCTCTTGTTTTAATTCTCTACTAAGCCACATTGGTTTTAATTTGTTTCTTTTATATTTATTACCCAATGGTACATACTGTGAAATGTACCTTTCTAATATTTGTTTGAGCAGAAAGCTATCAGGACGAGCAGCAGAAGCCTACAGAGCGGTGCCAGATGAAGAGGTCAAGAACTATGACAAAGTAAAGGAAATATTGCTGGCCCGCTATGCCGTCACGCCGGAAGCATATAGAAAAAAGTTCAGGGGCTTCAGGAAAACAGGCAGAGACTATTTTGCCGAGTGGGCCTTCTGCATGCACAGCGCTGCCCGCAACTGGATTCAGGGGTGCCAGGCGGCCACGTTGGCAGATGCCTTACAATTATTGCTCCTGGAACATTTCTTTGATTATGTTCCACCAGAGGTTAGAGACTGGGTTAGTGATCGCAAGCCTCGGACGGTGGAAGAGGCTGCTAGAGTAGCCAACAAACACCACGAAAGCAGAATGATGGAGAGCAACCGAGCACCTACGGTACCTCGTACTCCCACCTACACCCCAAAACCCATAGCACTGGCTAGACCTAATATGTCCCACGCTGCAAAAAGCAATCAGGGATACAGAAACCCACCGCCTATGTGTTTCGGGTGTAACCAAATAGGGCACCTCAAGCCCAACTGCCCGCAGCGCACGTCAGCTGGGGGCGGGGGGCGCGACTTCCAGCACCACTGCATAGAGCCACGGCACATTGCATTCAGGAGGACTACAATAAAGAAACCCAAGGGGGTTATTTCGCTTATTCCCCTCCAGACACCACTGAATAATGGTCTGTACAACATGAGGTAAACCCAGTACAGGCCGCTGGTGACAACAGGGCGCATCATCGCCAGACTGTCCGCCTAAATGGACAGAAGGCTAGGGGCCTGAGGGACAGTGGCGCCACCATCACCCTGGTCCAACCCCACCAGGTCAAGTCATCCCAGCACACAAGATGCACGGTAGCGGTTCGAGTAGCCAAAATACCAACAGCCCGGGTCCATATTGACTGGAGCACTGGCGCTAAATCTCTGGAAATAGGGATTATACCCAACCTGCCAGCCAAAGTACTCCTGAGGAATGACTTGGGATGTATGACCTCACAGTTTGTCCAACCAGCCCAGGAAGGAGCTTTATCTGTGACCACTCAACAGCAGACTCGAGCAATAAAGACCACACAGTCTCAGGAACCTCAGGTAGGAACTGATACACAGACCCTGGCCTTAAACTCCCCTCCTTTCTGGGACACCCCCCAAGATTTTGAGAGAGAACAAAGGGAAGATCCTACGTTAGGGGTTACAGAAGAGCAGTAGATAAGCCACAGGTTGACACAGGCCAGGCACAATTTCAATGGGAAAAAGGACTGTTATACCGGGTGACAGACGGGACTGGACAGGGGGCCTGTCAAGTGACCAAGAAACAATTAGTAGTACCCTGCAAATACTGGACCAAACTGTTGCGGATTATCCACGACATCCGCTTAGCCGGACATCTAGGGATAAAGAAAACTCTGCATAGGTTGACACAGACATTCTTTTGGCCCGGAGTTACACCGGACATAGACGAGTACTGTAGAACCTGTGAAGTATGCCACCATATAGGGAAAAGAGGTGATCATCCCAAGGCCAAACTACGACTCCTTCCCCTAATAGGAGAACCCTTCTACCGAGTAGCGGTGGACCTAATACGACCCATGGGCAAGCCCAGCTCCTCGGGCAAGAGGTATATCCTCACTATAGTAGATTATGCCACTAGGTACCCGGAGGCTGTGGCCCTCTCTAATATTCAGGCTGAGACGGTAGTAGAGGCTCTAGTACATGTTTTTACTAGAGTAGGATTCCCCCGGGAGATTGTCAGATCAGGGGACACAGTTCACGGCAGCCATTACTGAGCAGCTCTGGCAGAGCTGCCGGGTAAAACCTATCCTGAGCTCCCCTTATCACACACAGATGAACGGCCTCTGTGAACAATTCAATGGCACTCTTAAACAGATGCTAAAGACCTTCACAGAGACCTGTCGTAATTGGGAAGCTTTTTTTTCCCTATTTGTTGTTTGCGTACCGGGAAGTGCCTCAGAGGTCAACCGGCTTTTCTCCCTTCGAATTACTGTATGGGAGAAGAGTACAGGGACCTCTGGACCTGGTACGGGAACATTGGGAGGGAGATGTGGGTGAGGCAGGAACCCCTATTGTGCCCTATGTTCTGGAACTGAGGGACCGGCTGCAGGTCCTGACAGACACGGTTAGAGAAAACTTGCAGACGGCCCAAAAGCATCAGAAACAGTGGTACGATAGGGGAGCGAGAGACCGTGTTTTAGAGCCAGGGTAAAAAGTCTTAGTCCTGAGACCCACTAAAATGGACAAACTACAGGCCTCCTGGCAAGGTCCCTACAGGGTAGCTGCCCAAATTAGTGATACCACTTATGTGGTAGTGAGCTGTTCTAATGAACGGATCAGAAGATCCTTTCACGTGAACATGCTCAAGCCCTACTTAGAAAGGACAGAGGAGATATTTGCAGTATGCGCTCCGGCCGGTGAAGATAGTGAGGGTATTCACCTTCCCGATATGCAACCTGCCAGCCCAGCTGGAGAAGAACAAGTTAGTTTGGGGGACAACCTAAACCCCGAGGAAAGACAGCAGGCCTCCCAATTGCTAGGGGAATTTAGCAATATGTTCTCTGCCGTCCCAGCTTACACGACACTGGCAGCCCAGGGCCAGGTACCCCTCCGGCAGCAGCCATATCACATCCCTGAGGCCGTTAGGGAGAGCATGCATAAGTAAATCCTGGACATGCTAGCATTAGGGGTGATAGAACCCTCCCGGAGTCCTTAGGCGTCCCCGGTAGTGTTGGTGCCTAAACGGGATGGTACAACCCGTTTTTGCGTCGACTACCGGAGGCTCAATGACCGGTCAGTCCCAGATGCCTACCCCATGCCCAGGGTAGACAAATTCTTAGACCAGATGGCAAAAGGGAATTACTTGACCACTATAGATCTGTGCAAGGGATATTGGCAGATCCCCTTGGAGCCTGAGGCTATCCCTAAGTCGGCATTTGTCACCCCATTTGGCCTGTACCAGTTTAAGGTCATGCCATTTGGGATGAAGGATGCCCAGGCTACCTTCCAGAGGATGGCTGATCGGCTCTTCGGGATTTCAGAGCTTCGAGTGTGCATATCTGGATGATATAGCCATCTTCAGTTGCACATGGGAAGCTCACCTGGAGCACATGTCTGTAGTGCTCAATTCGAGAATTCAAACCGCTGGTCTAACCTTAGAGCCGGACAAATGTCATATACGGATGGCGGAAGTGCAGTACTTAGGCCATCGAAAGGGCTCTGGGAAGCAGAGCCCTGAACCCGCCAAAGTGGAGGCCATAACCCAGTGGCCCCAGCCCCGCACCAAAACCCAAGTTATGGCATTTTTAGGGACTGCCGGCTATTACCGGAAGTTTGTGCAGGATAGCACTATAGCGAAGCATGGAACACCCAGTGGCATATCTGAGCAGAAAACTGATACCAAGTGAGGTCAGTTATGCCACTGTGGAGCAGGAGTGCCTAGCCCTTGTTTGGGCCCTCAGAAGCTCCAACCTTATTTATACGGGCGCTCCTTCACCGTTATGACTGATCACAACCCCCTGATTTGGCTCAACCGAGTGGCAGGAGACAACCCCAGGCTATTGAGATGGAGCCTGGCACTGCAACCCGATAACTTCACCGTGCAGTGCAGATGGGTTATCTCACCAAACAAAACTGGACACTTTGCCAACTACTGCTCTGTGTTAGCCAAGTCACCTCTGTCTCTGTCAGTCCTATCGGCATGCCCACTGATTTGTCCAGGTTGATCTTATAGCCGGAAACCTGTTGGTACTTGTCCAGGAGGGTGAGGAGGTTCGGTACTGAGTGTGTTGGGTCGGTGAGGGTGAGCAGTATGTCATACGCAGGTGTAGAGGTAATAAGCGTTTTTTCTGCCTTTTTGACACAAAGTGAGTTTGCACAGTATATTTTGCAAACCTTATGTGTGCTACCACTGTATAATACTTCAAATGTTGCTCAGCTATGTCGGCTGAGTACAAAAATACCCCCATATGTACCTTTGCCAGGTATATGTGGACATCGGAGGGGCACATTTGGGAAACAGCCATTCCAGTTTTTTTCAAACTTTAAATCTTTACGCTGTGCCCATGTCCAATTTTAGAGTATTTTACCAGGCTATATAATCCAAATGTAAAAAAAAATAGATTAGGCGCTCACTATATAATAGTTAGGCAGCAGTAACCAATGTAGTAATAAAATTGTGTGAACAAGAAAAGGAAGGAAACCGCGCCCTAGACTTGAGAAAGTATATAAATGATATACGTACACAATGGTAGTGGTGGTGGTCTCTATACAATTGACCTCAAAAGATAGAACATAAAGAAATAATAGTGCAGTAAATCAAATACAGTGCGTACGTGAATAGATACTTGAGATAATTCGCACTCACATTTCCCAGAGCTAACTTAGAGCTCGGCTGTTAATATGCGTGGACAGAACAATCCCCGTCTAAGGATATGTATGAAATGGTAGATATCTTGGCAGCCTCTGGTAGATAATGTGCTGAAAAACTCGGCTTATACTCGAGTATATACGGTATATTATTATTATTCTTATTGAGCAATTTGGAGCAGTTTGTTTTTAACCGCTCTTCTCTGCCCTTGCTGTAGAGTGAGTGAACCACATTCCAACCTTTCCACAGTTACTCCGTCCACTCCAATTGTAGACTACTGGTGGAGGCTATTACTTTGTGGAACATTTCGCCGAATGGTTCACAAAATATCGTCGTTTTTGTGGCGAAATTCGTCCCATAGGAATGGATGGCGAAATGTTCAAAACTAGAGTGGGAGCTGACAAAAGCTAGAGTGTGAGCTGAAAACTCATGACATGCTTTCTAAACTGCCACCACTCCCTCATTTTCAAGCCCACCTATACAAATCTTTTATCAAAATGTTCAGCTATCCCTGCTGCCACGGCTAAGCCATAGTCCTGATAGTTTTCACAATATGACCATTTGTTTGCAACTCTCGCTGTCCATTGACATTCATTAAAACTCCACTCTAGCCAGCTCAAATTTGAAGGGCAATTTCTAAACTGCGACTGTGCCTTCATTTTTAATATTTCAGAGACATACTATGCATCAACTATGGTCTGGGTCTTGTGATTCTTGTGACAATATAAAGCTCTTCGCTGTAGGATCTATAGTTTTTAAAACTACGACCTTTTGAAGATGGCAATCGCCAGTGAAGTGAGCAATTTGGAGCAGCTGCTAGATGAAACACATTCTCTAAACTGCTGTCAATCCTACAGTTTTGATAATACAAAAGTGAGCACTATCACATTTAATAAATATATTTCCATGTTACCAGAACCAACAGAAAAACCTTAGATTTAGCAGGTGTTCTTTTTACCCTTCAAACTTTCAGTTTTCAGGAGTGCAACGCTATATTTAGATATGAAAATGAGTGAATTCTTGTATAGAGTGCTTAAAGGCACTTACCCTCTATATCACACTTTGTTTTTTCGTGTACATATAAAGAAAATAGAAAAGATATGCAAATAATAATGCAGTATATCGAAAAAATATCCCAGGAATTATTTTGTGAGTTATAAGTTTAAATAAACTCACATTTTTTAGAGCCTTTTACAGTTGTAAGGCTCTAAACTTCCAGACTTCTGTGTCTTTTTAGGTAGATCACACAACCCCTCTCTCAAGGCAAAAGTGCGTATGTTCCTCTCCACATCATACGAAAAAAGACACAGATATTCCAATCTAAGTGTAGTAGTTTAGATACTGATTTGTCAATATGAATAAAATACAAAGTGCTCACCTTATTCAGAGCCTTTTGATAATTGACTCTAAGTGTATAAGCCTAGTGTCAGTTTATGGGGTCACACTGCCCCTCTGGAATCACTTGTGCAGGATACTGTTCGATTGATGCATATATAAAAAAATATTTTTATTCTTTACAGAAAAAAGTAATATTTAAAAAGTATATACAAACTGTTTACTAGAAAATAAAAAAAAACTATAAAAACATATGAGAACAATACAATTGTATTAGGTGGTCTAAATATAGGTCCACTTTTAGCCAAAATGCGTTTCACCGATTAAAAATGTCTTCCTCAGTCAGCTTTAAAATATCTTCTGTATTCCATCTCTTTTAAATCCTCAATTTCTCGCAAATTTTTCGTTCTCCAATCCGGTATGCTTGGTGTGACGCAGCCAGATATCGTCGCGTCACTTCCTGTTTGTTCGTACTACATGTTCCATGATTCTCTGCGGGTTTTGATGTAATTTCCGGTGGATTCCAATGCCGTTATGGGTAATATAGTCCTGAACATCGCCACAATCAAGTCCTTATCTGGGTCCATAATAGACTCAGATCGTATAGCGAAAAAGTAAAAAAAAGGAACAAAGGAAGGTGCATCAATGCTCAGTGCCTATATATAAATGAAAATAAATAAAATACATAAAAATACATAAATATAAACATGTGGTCTGAGTTTTATTATTTAATTTTCACAAATGATTCCTTACAATTACTATATATAATTTTAATATTTCTAGAAGGAAGATAATTAGATTAACCCTGTATTGAAGTTCCACAAATGTATTTTATTAGTACAATTTAAAAATGATTCCTTTATATTTCATAAGACTTTTTTTTTAATATATGAATGCAAATAGTATCAAAATCTATAGGGATACATTCAAACACCATTAGCAATGTATATGTATATAGTTGCTCTTTACTATATATATATATCTATAACACACACATATATATATATATATATATATATATATATATAAATTCCTGTGATAGAAAAAATAAAAGTGCATAGTTGAAGTGGTTATGGTGTTCATCGTACTTCTAGTTTTTGTATCTTTTCTTCTTATTGTTTAATAATATCAAATACAATATAAATTACATTCGGATAAATGCTTCTAGTGCTGTTAGTGTTCTATTATTTAAATAAATAAATAAGTTATACATTTAAAAATTAGTAAATCTAGTAATGTATAAAAAAATATTTGCATATATAGAAATCTATAAAAAAAAATGACATAATTCAAAATCTGCATTTAAACCTGAGGGGGCTAAAGTATTTAAATTAAAAATCCATTTAGCACCGATTTCAGGAGTCATTAATAGAATCAGGGAAGTACACCTGATGGACGACCTGACAGCAAGAGTCAGGGGCACCCAAACCCGATTCCTGAAAACATGGGCTCCTTGGGAGGATAGCCCTTTGGGTTAAACCGTCTGGTAGCCCTGGGGACTGCAGGGTAGGCAATTAAACGGACAACGCTCTTCGCAACCCCCCCCCCCTCTCCCCTCTCTCTCTTGACTCTTTCTCCACCTTCTCTATCTATATCTGCACGTGTAGTCTCCCAGAGGGGGTTGTGAGTGGTACACCCCGAACATGACTTAAAGCACGGGAGGACCTAATGGCGCTTCCACACAAAGCAGCCCGAGGTACGCGGGCAGTGACAGCCCAGAGGCGACCCGGTAGATAGGGAGCACACTCCTACAGGGGGCACGTACTCGTACAACAGCCAGATCACACAGGGTACCATGGATGGAAGGTTCTGTTTTTCTTTTTATCTCTATATTTCCTTTCATTTATTCTCAAAGATAAAAACTGACAGTCTATGGCTCACTATGTCAGGAGGCATTTATGCGTTTTAAATATGCTGTACAGGGGAAAAGGTGGAGGCGCTCCGATAGGCAGCCACCGCCCATTGATGCTTTGGTAGAATAGATGTACCCTGTTTATTATGTATGCTGCTAATGTCGTGAAGTACATGGTGCTCTTGTGACATGTATGTTATATCTGTCAAAATAAATAAAGAATTAAAATAATAAAATCCATTTAGGTTCAATTTTCCCTAATTTTCTTATTTCGTCTTCCCCTCACCAGTTTAGTGTAACCTTTTGGATGGCCAAGAAATCTAAAAATTGAGGGTCATTGTTATGTACTGAATTAAAATGATCTGAAACACTATGTTTTTCATAGCCTTTTTTTATGTTCCGTATATGTTCATTTATTCTCACGTGTAAAGGACGTTTTGTTCTACCTACATAGAAGAGATTGCAAGAACATATTAATAAATATATAACCCTCTTGAGAAAAATTTAATCATTTCACGTATTTTGTATTTTTTTTGTCCTTTAGAATCAGAGAACTCTGTGATGTGTCTTTTAGCACTTTTTGTATTTCTGCAGGCTAGACACTGCCCACAACCAAAAAAGCCCTTATTTTGGAAAAAAAAAAGGGGGGGGTAGATATGTTTTCCTTTATGTGATTGTGTACCAATTTTTGTTTCAAATTGGCAGCTCCTCTATATACAAATCTGGGTCTTTCATGTTACATTGGATCATTTCTTAACATGGCCAGTGTTTGTTTATTATTTGTTTTATTGTGTGACTCTCCTGATTGAAATTACAAATAAAGGGTAAAATGTTGTTCTCATTTTTTGTTTTAGGATTATATTTTAATAAAGAAGATCTCTCCATGGTTTCTACTTCCTTTATAGTATTTAAAAGGGAACTTTCTTCATATCCCTTTTCCTTAAATTGATTTTTAATTCTAATGGCTTGGGTTTCAAAAGTGCTTTTATCAGTGAATTCCTACGAATTCTCATTAATTGTGCTTTTGGAATGTTTTTCAGCCAGGGAGAAAAATGGCAACTATTTAAATAAATATAGTTATTTACATCCACAGGTTTAAAACGTTTTTGTCTTCTATAAAAATGGTAAGATCTAAAAAATTTACACTTTTTGTGCTATATTTCGTGGTTAGCTTTACGCCCCAATCATTTGTGTTTAAAAAAGTAAAAAAATGTCCTAAGAAGATCCACTGAACCATTCCAGATAAAAAATATGTCGTCTATGTACCGCTTATGTGAGACCAGGTTCTCTCTCCATTCCATATTATTGTTAATATATTTTTCTTCCCAAAATGCCATAAATAGGTTGGCATAACTTGGAGCGAACCTGGTCCCCATAGCGTTACCAACTTTCTGTAAAAATAACTCATTATTAAACCAAAAATTATTATTTTGTAAAATAAGTTCTATTCCTTCCATTATGAAATGTATTTATTCTTCTGGGTAAATGCTGTCCTTTTTTCGAAAAAAATCTATTGCCTCTATGCCCTTAGTGTGTGATATAATTGTATAGAGAGAATAACATACGCTGTAACTAAAATGTAATTTGATTCCCATTGTATATCTTATATGTATAATGTTTGAATAATATTAAGTATGTCTTTAAGGTAGTTGTGTTTTTTTTTTTTTTGTTTTTTTTAACAACGGGTTGTAAACATCTGTCCAGGTATTCCGATAGCCTACTGGATACGGAATTGATCCCTGAGACTATCGGTCTACCTGGGGGGTTATTGAGGTTTTTATGAATTTTTGGGAGGTGATAGAACACAGGAATTTTTGGTTTAGTGATATTGAGATATCTATATTCTCTTTCATTTAATATTTCTATTTCTTTTCCTTTAAGTAATACATTGTCGAATTTCTTTCTAATATTGATTGTAGGATCACTAGATAATTTTTATATGTTTCAGCATCTTCCA
Organism: Pelobates fuscus; assembly: GCF_036172605.1. Classification (NCBI taxonomy): domain Eukaryota; kingdom Metazoa; phylum Chordata; class Amphibia; order Anura; family Pelobatidae; genus Pelobates; species Pelobates fuscus. The sequence continues at coordinate 66,066,217 of NC_086329.1, read as the reverse complement.
CCAATCTAAGACCTTCTCGTAAATAATCTTCTGTCTTCATAACTACAATTCCACCCCCTTTATCTGCTGGTTTAATTACCTTATTTGTATCTTTCTGAAGTGTTTTCAAAGCTAGCCACTCTTCTTTACTAAGGTTCAAATGTCTTTTATCTCTTGGTTTAAATTTATTTATTTCTTGCATCACTGCTTTTTCAAATGAAATAATTTCCTTAGATATAAAATTATTCGGAAAGAAAGTAGATTTTTCTTTGAGGTCAGTATGAGTATATTTCGAAACTGGAGTTTGGTATATTGGTTTCTCTGACCTCATGAAACATTTCTTCAAGCATAGCTATCTCTTATATTTATTTAAATCTATAAATATATCAAATTTATTTAATGGTTGTGTTGGTACAAATTTCAATCCCTTATTGAGAATTGTTTGTTGTGCCTGTGGTAGGGGATTTGCTGTTAAATTGAAAATGATTGATTGAGTATGTATAGTTGCTTTTTTATCTTATTAAGTGTCTTTCCTCCCCGGGTTCCCCTCCTCTTAAATTCCTTTGTCTTTTTTTTTGGGGGGGGGGGTTCTGGGGTGAGTATATATCTTGAGGGGATTGAACTACTTTGTACTTCCCTTTTTGGTGTCCCTCCTGAAAAAAATCATCCTCTTTGTGTCTATCTGATAAAGTGTCAAATCTATTTGTGGTGAAAGTGTAATTATTTTGTGTCTCCTTTCTATACCTTGTGAGGATGGGTGATCTTTCTCTTCCTTTCTTTTCTTGTTCGTATCTCTCTTTTGTTTGAGCTGGTGTGAGTCTTGTGAATCTTGATTGTGGTGTAGGGAATCGTGAGTGAGGTGATCGAATATTGGAATGGTGTCCCCTGTTTAGTGAATCTTCTCGTTTCTGACAGGAATGTGTCCGATTTCTATCATAGTGATCCCCCCGTCTGACTACATGTGAATAACTGTTCCTTTCTTGTTGTTGGGAATAGTTTCTGTTGTAGTGGTATCTGGAATTTTCATTGGTTTGTGTGTCTGTATGTTTGTTCTTGGTTGCATAAGTAGTGACTTGGTTATTATCATAGTCATATCTGTCCCTTTTATATTTTTCTTTTTATATTGATGGTTTCTGTCTCAGTTTTGTCTATTTGTTTTTGAATGACCTTTGTGATGGTTTCATATTCTTCAGGGGATGTATGATTTAAAAGTTGAGTTTGGATATCATTTATATCTTTGTCTAATTTTTGTAAAGTGACTTTCCTCCTTTTATTTATCATTTTCATGGTTGTGAAGGAAAAAAAGTCAATAGCATCTCCTGCCATTCTTCCATAAAATCTTCCTCCCCTTTATCAAAAGTAGGATATTTATTATATCTCAGGCCTGTAGGGGTAATTTTTTCTTTTAAATACTTTTCTAGGGTTGCTACTTCCCAGATTATTCTGAGTTCTTGATTCATAGATTTAGTTAATTTGTATTGACATTCTCTGAGGTCACAAGTATTTGTCTGAGATTGGGAATTTTGGTTTAAAGTAGGAGTGTCAAACATAGTATTTATATCTGTACAATAATTTGTTCTCCTTTCAGAGTGACATTTTTCAGCTGCCTCCACACCAACAAGGAGTAAGATATACAAAGAAATTGGATATACACACAAAGGATGTGGAAATGATGGCACTATATAATTTTAGTGTTTATTCATATTGACAAAATCAGTATCTAAAATACTACACTTAGATTGGAATATCTGTGTATTTTTTTGTATGATGTGGAGAGGAACATACACACTTTTGCCTTGAGAGAGGGGTTGTGTGATCTACCCAAAAAGACACAGACGTCTGGAAGTTTAGAGCCTTATGACTGTAAAAGGCTCTAAAACAAAGTTAGTTTATTTAAACTTATAACTCACAAAATAATTATTGGGATATTTTTTTCGATATACTGCACTATTAATTGCATATCTTTTCTATTTTCTTTATATGTACATGAAAAAACAAAGTGTGATATAGAGGGTAAGTGCCTTTAAGCACTCTATACAATAATTCACTCATTTTCATATCTAAATATAACGCTGCACTCTTGAAAACTGAAGGTTTAAAGGGTAAAAACACCTGCTAAATCTAAGGTTTTTCTGTTGGTTATGGTGATCTTTTATGTGTGGCGGGTTAAAAGGAGTACCCACAGAGTGTATACAGCAGCTAAATTTTTTTCTAAATACTAAAATTATATAGCGCCATCATTTCCACATCCTTTGTGTGTATATCCTATTTCCATGTTAGTCAATTCGTTATACCTGTAACAGAAAAACAGTAACATACAATGTTACAACAATACAGCTAATCAATGTTTCATAAAGTTATTCTGCCCAGTCCAACCTTTCCACAGTTACTCCAGCCACTCCAACCACACAAGTTACTCAAGGCACTCTACCCAGTTAATCTGCCCACTCCAGTTGTAGACTACTGGTGGAGGCAAGAACACTTCACACAATTTCCCCAGAAATTTTAGCTTTTCTAGTTAGTTTTGTATTTGTTTATTTTGTCCATGGTAGTTGCAAATAAAAAGTATTTGAGTTTAACATTTAATTTATTTTATCTATACTTCATAAGGTCCTTGTGTGGTTGTCTTTCAACTTCGCTTAAGTCTCTTTCTAATTATTCTTCATCATAGCCCTTCTCTAGAAACTGTTTTTTCAAATAATTGGCTTGTTCTATGAAGTCTGAATTTTGTTTGCAATTCCGTCAAATTTTAATAAATTGTCACTTAGGGACATTCTCCAGCCACAGTCTATGATGGCAACTAGTTTTCTCTATGTATCCTTTGGCATCTACTGGTTTAAAAAAAAAAAATTGTAACAATTGTTGACAAACACACGGACACCCGTGAAGAAAAATATATAATAAAAAAACTTAGCTGATAGGTACACTGCTTCCCAGGGTTATCTCCCAGCTGATAACCGTATAACAGAACTGTGTAATTGATGGGTTATTTTGGGTATCTGCTAGTATACCTATAAAGAAGGACAAAACATAGTGCAAATATTGCTACAAAACTAATTTAAAACTTTCGGTGATTAATATGCACTCACATATTCCAGGCAAATTAAGCGTGTTATGGGTGCCTCCCCTTGGTGGAAATGGGTTTTTTTTTTGATTTTCCCTCCTCCAGTGATAGCCAATATGGGATCCAGGTCAGCCAAAGATTCCAAAGAAACAGCAACCAAAACGGAATACTCCAAAGGCAATTTATTCACTTACAAGGATTATAAGAGGGTGTACAAAAATGAAATAAAATGATAAAAACAAATATAGATAAAAGGTATTGGTCCTACGCGTTTCGTCCTTATACAAAACAGGACTTCCTCAGGGACCTCTTTCAACAGTTATCCAGTAATAGGTACATCAAATAAAAAGCAGCACCCTAACAAACTAACACATAAAACATCTTATATAGGGCTAATCCCTTAAAGTCATTGGTGGAATAGTGGGTGTCTTCTTGTCTTCCAGCTCTAATTCGTCCACTTTTTTTCCCCTCAGCTGTGTCCACTTCGCCGAGAATGGAAAAAACCGGGTCCGTTAAGGTGCTTTGTTACTTCCGCGTACGTCATACGTTGCGCGTGTGTCACGTGATGAAAAGCCTCGTCATGTGATGACTATGCGTTCCACACTCGGGAAGAAAACATGGCCGTGCGTTCCACCATGTTAAACGGACTGAGATGTCAAATTGAAGCCTGACAGTTAAATACAAATGGCTGGAAGGAGAAAACTATTAGAAAAAATACACACCAGTATTCATTTTGACATAGAAAATTGAAAACTATAATAATGAGTTGTCCTCCAATATATTAATTTGTTAACACACCATAACCATGAATGAAAGAACTCCCCATCCGAGTTGATCATTCATTATATTCATTTAAATTTTGCAATAATCAGTGCTGATATTTAATACATTAATAAATTTATATAGTGACAATGACCATTTATAAAATCTTAGCATAACCAGCTAAACCAAGATAGTGATTTTAGATGATTGATCATCTCTCAATTGCAAATCCACAAAAGGTATAAAGTGACATGAATAAATTAAATATTCAAAATTACATATCCATATTGCGTAAAACAAAAACAAAAACAAAAAAACCTTTTTTTTATGAAAATTTTTTTTTCTTTTGTAAGAAGATTATTCAAACAAAGAAGGTACAAATTGAATCAGAGTGTTATACAGTACACATTATTATATGTCCTGATTAAAGGACCGGTATTCGGTCTTCTATTAACTATCACCTTTCGTTATTTATCTGAAAACCTTTTGAACCCTGTGTATAACCTTCAATTAATTCAAAAAACAGACAATGTCCATATCCACATTTAGTCCCTTTGGGCTTAGGGTACGTAATCTATGAATCCAGTACGATTCCCTTTGCGCCAAACGTTTTTCTTTGTTACCCCCTCTCCAATGGGGTTGAATTTGTTCTATCCCTATGCAACGCAAACTCTTCAAACAGAAAGAAGGGCAGCTGTTGCAATGGAGCGGGACTGAGTGGGTGTCTAATCTTTTCTTTATGTTGTTAATGTGTTCTAAAAATCTAACTTTTAAACATCTCTTTGTGCGTCCCACATATTGACTCCCACATGGGCACTGAAGTAGATACACCACATAATTTGAACGACAACCAATCTCTGATTTTATGGGATATTGATTCCCTGTCGTGAAACTATTCAACTATTGTTGAGTCTTGGATGCTGATATGCAAATCTAAAAAAATGATTTCAATAGAGCTGATGGCACTGGTAAATTTTATTCCCCAGTCGTTGGAGTTAAGATATTTTATAAAATCACTGAGTTCTTCTCTCGTTCCTGTCCATATAAAACATATTTCATCTATAAATCGACGATATGACACCAAGTTTGCCACCCAGCCATGGCCTTACATTACATATTTTTCTTCCCAAAAAGCCATAACAAGATTTGCATAACTGGGGGCAAACTTGGTGGCCATTGCCGTACCGCAGATCTGCATATAAAAACTAACCTCAAACCAAAAAAAGTTGTTAGTTAAAATAAGTAAAATTCCTTCTAAAATAAAAACAGTCTGTTCTTCCTTAAAATTGAATGTTGTTAAAAAATGTTTCACTGCTTCTATTCCTATGTTATGTTGAATAATGCTGTAGAGGGAGGCAGATTTTGAAGTGTGCCATTTTTAAGTATTTATTTACCTTCATTTTTAATATAAAGTACACTTTTAATTTAATTAGGAATATGCTAATATAACAACATAATGCCCTATAATATTTAATTATTTTAGGACTATATACTAAATAGATTTTACATTGAGGATCATGTCAAAAGGTATTTTCCCTTTTCAGTTTACTTATTACATACATTTCATAATTCTAATCTACAGTCTAGTATTTACAAATGTACCTTTTTCATTTATAATTGTTCCTTTTTCACTTATTAATGAACCCTTCCATAGGAATATATATATATAGAATACTTAGCTTGTACTCCCTATTAAATATTGATTAGATTTGTATGCAATATGTCACCTATTATATATACCATTGTTAGAATTGTCTGTTTTATGTTTGGGGTGGTATATCAAAGATCTCACTATCCCTATTTTCCTTTTTTGAATATATGCATGGTATTTCGTTATGCACTAATTGCACTGTGGAGCGGATTGTGGAATACAAATATGTGTTCCAAATAGAAACACACGCGAGAAGGAAATAAGGAGGATCAAAATGGAATGCAGGGTTGCGTTTCAGCTACCGGACGCACCGGAAGCACATCAGACGCAGGTTAACACTGCGCACGCACACCCGGAAGTGAGAATACTGATCCGGAATTAAAGACACCAAATAAAACGGTGGCAATTTAAAGATTCAAAAGACAGCAGGAAACCCTGTACTACAGCAACTGAGGAAGCCCCCAGGAGGGGTGAAACGCGTTTTGCTTGCACTTTACAAGGACTTACCTATGTATTGTAAGGACTTTTAAACCTTGTTTATATTTGTTTTATATACTTTTAATACTGATTGGCGAAATAAAGCACTTGGAAAGATTACTGGTGTAACTGCTGGCGGTTCCCTTATTTACCACTATAATGTCTTAAAGCATAGAACTTAGTAGGGCTAACCATACAGATATCTTAGCCATAATGTTATATAGTTAGTAAGAGATCCTCTATTTAACATATATAAATAATTGAGAATACAATATAAAATAAGGATTGTCTTGGAAGCCATAGATTTTGTCTTTTAGATATTTATTATATAAAAATATAAATATAGACATATCAAATCCATTATAGCAGAGTTTATAAGATTAAATTAAATGCTTGCAAATATCATTAATAGGTTAACATACCCTCCTGAACATGTCATCATGTCAGCCTCTCAGTCATTTTAAGATGGAGCAGCGTCTGTCTCCAAGTCTCTCCTCTGTTTGTTAACATTTAAAAGTACACTTATTTATACCTTAAGTGTCGTCATTTTAGAGTTACCATAGTTCATATATGAAAAAGTAACTTGTCTACTTTAAATCAATTTAGGACCTCCCTTAATTTGGCAAAGATACAAGGCCATAACTAAAAGCAAGTGCACACGTCATGGAAATTTTCCTGACTTGGGGAACTTCCACCAACTTGGGACAAGATGGCTTCCCAAAGTCTGAATAGCTTATCTGTTGTTTATACTAAGACGTAAGTGCACAGTCGTGGGAGATTCCCGGATTTGGGGAAGTTCCATTAACTTGGGGTTACCACAGTATATTGTGTACTGAAAGAGTCGTAGTATAGCCTTGAAGCTTGTTTATGCATTATTGTTATTGTAATTCGTCTGGGACAAAATGGCGCAAACATATTATGCACTGAGGTTATTGCATAAAGAAACATCTATGAAAAACAATATGTTCCATTTCTAACACCTTGTCAACTTGCAATATCTCTTAAAGACAAAGTACACAGTTTAAGAAATACAACATTTCATTCTAAAACTTGTAATATTTGCATTTGCCCATAACACCCTCTCCATTAAACTGTGGGCATTGACAATTCTTCCTTAAATTAGTAAACCAAAGTTCTCCAACAGTCTAGGTTTTTTTGTGCTCCCAGCATCTTTGATCATTGTTGTAACAGTAAAACATCCGTAGTGTGATCTTTGCCTGTAAAGGTGGTTGATTAACCCCTTAATGACACAACTTCTGAAATAAAATGGAATCATGACAGAATATTTCCGTCATGTGTCCTTAAGGGGTTAAAATGAGCAAAGCTTTTGTATAGGAAAGAATTGAAAAGAACACCAAGTTCCAGAGTAAGATATTCTTGGATGGATCCAGATACGAATTGTAATCCAAAGTTAAAAGTAGTAATTGTATTTGTAATCCAAAGTCTTTGAAGGCCTGTAGAAGTTTACATTCCTTAAATACATTGCTGGAGGTTGTGTTTGTAGAATACCCGGGTATTTGTTGTAGAGTATAGGTTGTAGAGTCCAGCTTTCCAAATATTTGGCTAGAATTGGTTGCAGATATTGAATCAGCATCATTTGTTATCACCGTGATGATGGTATTGGTATTTGTCTTTGTCTTTTGTCTTTACTTGTTTACTTTTTTTTTTTTTTTTTCGTGAAACATTTTTACACCGTTTATGATGTGTATAGATTGGATACTCTCCGATATTCTTTTACGGAATAAATTAATTGACAGCATTTCCAAGACATTGTCTTAAGTGACATGGATCCCATTATAGTAAATGTTATGTTGATACAGCAATCGAAGTGGATTCTCAAGAACGCCTCTTTTTGCTGTATTGGAATCTTTGTAACATCTCAGTGATGGACATCTCAATGACATCAGGTGCTGTTGAGCTAAAAATGTTAACAGGTAAAATCTGTGGAAAAATCTTTACATTTGTTATACTTTGTATAAAAATGATAGATGAAATAGTAACATAGTTAATCTTTCTAGTGTTTTGTATTAAAGATAAAAACCCTTGTATATGATTTAGATATATAAGAATAATTTGAAGCAGCAAAGTATTTACCGCCTTTCTCTCAATATATGTAGAATTATCTTTCTTTGGCCTGTTAGGTAGAAGACAAGTTATTCCCTAAGTTACAATTAGTTACAATTAGTAAATATAATAACTACAGTTATTAGTGGCTTAAACCACCAGAAACACCCCAAAATTGTCTTAAAAACATTTTTTTTTACCAAGATCTGACAGCCATTTTGGAAAGTTACATTCATGAGATTGGATGCTTAACAATGAGAATCTTAATTGTTTAAGTATATTTACCAGCGGCTGTTGGGTGTAACTTAAGATGATTTGGATATTTATTATTTCTAAAAGTGAGTTAAGAAAGCACTCAGATACAATATTGAAGGTATTTATATTTTATCTCTACCTTTGTATAGGTGGTTTTATTTACCTTTAACCATCACAAACCAAATAACAATTCCTTGGTATTTGAAAAACCGATAAAATATTTCTACGTGTATTTTAATATATATACATAGAGTGGTATGGATGTTGAATTTATATCTTTGACATCTTTTCACCTGTTTGCAATAGGTGACCTAAATGATCAATTTCCAAAATCATTGTGTATATCACCTGGACGGGTTAATCCATAATACTCTTTGATTTCCATTGGCTGGCCTTAGCTATGGCAGACTGAACATGTTTATCATTGTAAATAAACTTTATGATAGGTGAAGTAAAGTTTCTGCCTGTCTTTCAGTTAAGTTTTAACTGTTGAAGTACTTCACTTATATTAATTATACCACTCTGCCAACTTATACGGATATCGAGTAGTTTCTGATTTAATAAGAACAGTCCACATTTTCTTCTAAAGTTTAAACGTTATTGCAGTTGTTATTGTAATCATATGATCTTTAACTATCATGATTCAATTATTTATCTGGGTAATTAGCTGTTATACTTTATCTAATATATTTGTTTGTAGGCCATACTGCAGCTGCATTTGGCATTTTAGCAATAATTTTCAATTGCGTTTCAGATATTCACAAAGTCTATCCACCTTTGTAATTAACACATTATGTGTTTATTTTATACCATTAATTATAGTATCTGTATTATATTACACGTTGTCACTGACACATTTCTGATACAGGGAAACAAATGGCATGATTGCTTTAGTAATTATAATTTTTTTGTCCGTGCACCACATTCCTGCAAGTCCAGAATATAGCAAAAATCCTTTGTCGTTTGATTCTATGGAGCCATTTAACGTTTTGATTGGTATAGTTATACCAAAAGAGCAAGGAGTACATCGGTAGATCACATCTGCAACAGAACCATGACAGATTCCTTGTTGTATCAATGTCTCTGTGTTTATGTTTACAGGAGTTCTTTGCTTTGCAAATATGTAAATAATATGTAGAGTTTAAGAAAAGCTGCAAATCGTGCTTTAGTACAAGTGTCCCATGATGTCAGGTTTCTGAAAGATTTTGCTGGCCTTTTATATTCCATTCTCTTGGCAGGGCATCTGCTCTTAGTAGGCCTGTGTTGTTATTATTTATTAATTGCATCAAGGTTTCTTTCGTTAATTGATATGTTTCTTCCGAATTCAAATTCATATGCCACCAAATGTCATTGTAAAGTTCATTGTTGCAGAATATTGTTCCAGCATGGTTTTCACTCCAGTAGGAAATCTATATTCCTCTTCTTCTGCTCCTTCCTATTAACCACGTTTTCTGAGTTGTAGGCAACAATCTGTGTCTTGTACTGTGAGGCGCTTTGATAGTCAATCAGGTTTCCTCAGTACCATGTTACATCTTGAGAAACAGCTGGGTGTTGACAATTATCAGCCTTTATTTCTTTTTCCGGTCATCTTCTGTCTGGATAATAGCAATGTCCAGAATTAACATAGCACTTCTTTTCAGCATAAGAAGGCTATTTGCGGTAGTCATTCAATGGTAAACTATATTGCATAGTCTTTTCTTACATCACCTTCATAGGTGCATCCAAAGTCTTTCACAAGCATCTGTCTCATCTTTTTCTGTTTTCAGCATGCTTTGCCATCATCGTTGAGTCCATTATTAGGATTTGTAATAGTCCAATCACATCTCTCTTATGTATAATTGTTTTTTTTGAATGATCTCAATAGGTTCCTTGTGAAATACCAGTGTATTCATTTCACTGTGAGCTGTGTCTCTCCTTTTGAGATGGTTCTTGGAGGTAGTCCTCACGATCAAAGAACTTGTATAGTGTGCAGTCCAATTCAGTTCAGGTGCTTCCTGCTTGTTAACATAATCCCAATGCAGTTTTAAAACGACAGCTAGGGTTGATGTTATGATAATGCTGCAGATTGTAAGAAGGAGACACCATAACCAATTTTCTAGCATCCTTTTGCTTCCATCTTTGCATTTCTTTCTTACTGTATAAGATAATTCAGGTTCAGTCTCTGTTTTCTCCAGAGTCTTTCTTATAATGATGTTGATGATTCATTTTTCATACATTCCATGTTAACTGTGAATGTATCACGTCTGTCTGTTCATCCTTTCTCCTTCACATTTGCAGGTTCAGATGTCAGATCATGATTCAGTCTGTTATGTGGCTATGATTCTGGTGGCTGTGTTCTGGTGGCATTTCTGTCATCCTCTGTTTGTTTTATCTTGTCATCTTTAACAGCATTCACTGAGTCAGTGGTTCTGTGAACGTCCTGTTAGTAAAATATCAAAACTTACTGTTCTCTGTTGGCTCTGATTGTTCTCTGTAGTAAAAGTTCTCGGAGTCACCCTCTCCAGGACAAACTGGCCAACAGTAAGAAAAAGTTGGTGGTGCAAGGTGAGGTGGGCTGAAAAAAAAATGCCCTAAATTTCTCTAATAGAACCAATGGTTCTAAGCTCTCCCTGGTGCAGAAATATGATTGTCAGTGAAAAAACGTGTAACATTTCATATAGTGTCTCACCATTTGTATCATCAGGTATGTTGTGAATGCTCATCTGTACCACAGGAATAAATAGATACCACTGTGTGGGGCAAGCAACTAGTAACTTGGTTAATAATCATTTAACCTCAGCATTTTCCCAGACCACAACCCCACTACTTTGGGGGTGGTTGGGGCACTGAAATCCCAAAGTAACCAAAATGTGGTTGCCCAGTTTTAGGTTTCCTTTGCAGTAACTGCAGGACCACCATCCAAATGGATGGTCCTGGGATTATCAAATGCATACTAAGGAAGTGAGACTAGAAAACGTGGCATCAGAGGTTGCACTTCGCACAGGATATATCCAAGAAAACCTGGTACATGCATCAACACATACAAAAATATTTATAACCATGAGATGTTGGCAAACTTCCAATGTGTAGTAATTCAAAAAGTACGTTAGATATTAATATTTCAATAAACCGTACATCAGTAATGTGACAATAAGCAAATGCTTATGATTACTAAACACATGAATTACAGTATTTCCCATATTGGACCACCAATATTCCTTTTCAGGAGTTAGTAGTAGATTACCTCTCTCTATAAGAGCTTGTCCTAGCCATGAAAAAGCTTTTGGGCAAGTCTATCTTTCCTCTATAGGAAGAACAACCAACATATTACCTTCAATGGTTATTATGTAATTAACCTCTCTAAACGATAGGAGTATTTATGCGGATACCAGGTGGATGAGGTCTGGATATCCTTGCAAGCATAAACTCTGCATCATGACTGAGAGATAGGGTATGCTTTTGTGATCCAGTGACCACAGACACATTGCATCAAAGTGCCTGTTAACGGCCAACTATATGAGGAGAGGGCCCATGCTTTGTTATAAGCATGTCCATACACGTATTACAATGCCAGGCTTTCAATTTGTTACCACAAAGCAAAATGCAGTTGTGGATATAAACACACGACGTATCGTAAGAAAAACAGTTTGAACACCAGACTGAGATTCAAGATCAGTTTACAGTGGACCAAAATAGATAAATGAAATCCTATCAATTAATATACTTTCAATATACTTTCTTTAAATTACTTTATCCTCTGTATTAACTATGAAATATTAAAGTTAAAACAATAACATTTCAAAGCCAACTTTTAGTGTGCATAGGAATTACAAGGCTGTTCATAATGTGAGATAAAGAACAGCTTTTTTTAAAAACCGAATAGTCTGTGAACACAAAATGACCTTGCGCTGAAATTTCACTTGCAGGGGAAAAAAAAAAAACCTTTTTCTCTTTAGTAAATTAATTAATTAATTAAACGTAGTTAGAAACTCCCTCAAAGTCCCATGACTTTGCAAGAAACATGTCGTCCTTAAATACTGGGTAAGTCTATTAAACAGTGAAATAGCATTTGTACCCTGTACCCTTTTAGCTATAATGTGCAGTATTACAAACTATTCATAAGTGTTGTGCAAACTGTTCAATAAAAGCCAGTGGTCTAGCGAGCTATAGAACATTTATTTATTCTTTAAAGCTCTGACCTCAATCGGCAAAGCAATATTGTAATGGTGTCCATTGCAATCTGCTATCTGTACTTGCTGCTGTCAAAAATTCTGAATATGTTCAGAGATTTCTTGGGCAATAATAAATCCCCAAAAAACAACTTTGCATTTATGCTAAACCTGCCTGTTGTAAATGTATTCTGTATATTTCTTGACATAAGTACTTGTACTTAAATCTGTTTAACAAAGCTGTTTATATTGTGGTAAATATATATATATATATTTATTATTATTTATTTATTTTTAACATTGCCTAATTTTTAAAGATACCTGCATATTTAATGAAATATCCTTTATATGTCTTTAAGGCATAAATATCTGCAAATTAAGTTTATATACAAAATGCATGTTCTGGATGTTCCCACAATACCTCTTCTATTATTATACATTTTTTTTTTTTAAGTGTGAAATCTGATTCCTTTTGGGATGAGCACCCTTCTCATCCCCCCAGTTTCAGAGGCCCCTTTGGAGGTGACCACAGAAAAGTATAGATTCTATAAAATAGATGTGAGGGGGCTTTGGACAGTAAAGTCACTTTAATTATACTTTTCATATAGCATATATGATATGTGATATTCAATGGGATTTACTATATCAGAGCATTATCACTTTAATTGACACTGCATTTTTTATGCATTCTTCTTTATGCATTATGATTTTTCTTTTTTTCTTAATTGTTAATTTCTGTTTAGAATATTGCAGGCTTTGCAATATCACATTAATTTTGCAGTATATATATTCACAATGCTCTTACAACATATTATTAAAATTAGCCTATTTCAGACTTGTAGAATATGTGGTGGAACTGAATCCCCATATATGAGATTTGAAACTGTATTTTTATTTCTACACTGTGCCCTAATCGTTATTTATATACATAATTGCAGCAGCATATAGCTTTTAAAGAAGCAATTATTTCACCCTTCATGTGTGGTTGACTGTGGTGGACTTTTTAAAACCTATTTTTTTTTTTTTTTTTTTTTTTTTTTAGAAATCCGTTTCTGGCTCTGAGAGAACAGGCTGCTGAATGCTCTTATTGCCTGGTCTATATACATTTATTTATAAACAACATTGGTGTATTTATTTTATTTTATGTGTTATGAAAACCTAGCTTATGAAATTCCCTGAGATTACATGTGTCTGATCTGATTACAGTCAGTAGTACAATATCATTGTTCTAATTTCCTTACTGCTAGCAATACAGGTACAGTGGGATAGTACCACTTATTTAAGTAAGCTTTCCCTTTTAAAATTGGTGGATTTTAATCCTGCCATTGCAATAGACTAAAGACTGTACCTGAGTAAGCAAAGTCATTATGTGCAGGAATTGTGCACTTTAAATAGTAGAATACTTATGCAATTCTAGTGAATTGGGCTGGCTGCTTAACACATCATTTAGTATCTTTTGGTCACATTTAAAGCTGTAAATGTATATAACATTTTATTTAAATAAGCCTTTAATAATTTCAGTTTAAAAGTTATCAGAGATCCTGTATAGTTACAATTTTATTTTGCTCTGGTTTATTTTACATATATATTATTTTTAATCATTTTATAAATATTTATTTTTGCAGAGCATTTAGAGAAGCAAAGGGTGGTGTATAACCACCTGTTGCCCTTTTTTCTAGGAGGGTAGTATAATTTCAACTCTGTTAAGGAAAAAATATGAGCTAGTTATCATATATTATATAAAATATATGCTGCAGTGTACTGCATTGTACTGCACTGAATGTATTTAAAAGCCATGTCTTTCTCTTTATGGCTGTATGTAATAATGTTGTTCATAATTTGGAATATAAAACAACAACTTTTCAATTCCTTGGAATGTTTACATGTCTCCTATCTCCGCAACCTTGGCTGGAAACTCCAGACTTCAAAAATAGTTATGCTGTTATAATTCCTGATTTTCAATGAACAGCTAGCGTAACTGACAATATGGAAATTATCACTGTTTTATAAAACTTTTCTTTTATAGTGGAGATTGGAATCCAGAATGCAGTAATGCAATAATTAAAAATCCTGTCTGTCTGTCGCTTATGTGGCATGAATATTTTCATTAAGCCATAATGCAATTTTCTTTGCATTCTTGGAATTAGACTTAAAATGTCATCGCTCTGTCTTATCACTTTTCTTTTGACAACATTTTGCATTAATCTTTTTCCTGCGCATGCATACCAAGCAGCTACAAAGAGAACATATCCCCCTGCCTGCAATCCATTGTCCTGGACCTAATGGGCAATGCTGTGCTGGTGTATTAGGCATATCAGGGAGTTTACCAAATATGTATATTTGCTCTCTTATGATATTAAGATCCACAATTTCAGCATTGTATGCTAATTATGATGTACCTGGCACCTGAACTCAAAGTGCCTTGTTCACATTAAAATCATCTCTCCATGATGAAGATCTCTCTCTAAGTCTGGGCTACAAATAGCTCAATAGATTCTTGATATTTCAAGACTTGTGCCATGACAAAGTATTGTGTCTTCTCTTACGTATAAGAGGTTACCTAGGTATTTATTATTTTTTATTTAACGCTTCCAAGTACAAGTCCCTTCGTGGTCGCCAATTGTAACCGCTGTCGGTTCCCTTATTTACCACTATAATGTCTTAAAGCATAGAACTTAGTAGGGCTAACCATACAGATATCTTAGCCATAATGTTATATAGTTAGTAAGAGATCCTCTATTTAACATATATAAATAATTGAGAATACAATATAAAATAAGGATTGTCTTGGAAGCCATAAATTTTTACTTTTAGATATTTATTATATAAAAATATAAATATAGACATATCAAATCCATTATAGCAGAGTTTATAAGATGAAATTAAATGCTTGCAAATATCATTAATAGGTTAACATACCCTCCTGAACATGTCATCATGTCAGCCTCTCAGTCATTTTAAGATGGAGCAGCGTCTGTCTCCAAGTCTCTCCTCTGTTTGTTAACATTTAAAAGTACACTTATTTATACCTTAAGTGTCGTCATTTTAGAGTTACCATAGTTCATATATGAAAAAGTAACTTGTCTACTTTAAATCAATTTAGGACCTCCCTTAATTTGGCAAAGATACAAGGCCATAACTAAAAGCAAGTGCACACGTCATGGAAATTTTCCTGACTTGGGGAACTTCCACCAACTTGGGACAAGATGGCTTCCCAAAGTCTGAATAGCTTATCTGTTGTTTATACTAAGATGTAAGTGCACAGTCGTGGGAGATTCCCGGATTTGGGGAAGTTCCATTAACTTGGGGTTACCACAGTATATTGTGTACTGAAAGAGTCGTAGTATAGCCTTGAAGCTTGTTTATGCATTATTGTTATTGTAATTCGTCTGGGACAAAATGGCGCAAACATATTATGCACTGAGGTTATTGCTTAAAGAAACATCTATGAAAAACAATATGTTCCATTTCTAACACCTTGTCAACTTGCAATATCTCTTAAAGACAAAGTACACAGTTTAAGAAATACAACATTGCATTCTAAAACGTGTAATATTTGCATTTGCCCATAACACTGGGGCAGTGATTGATACTGAAGAGTGATCCTACTCCATCACACACAGAAGAGAGAGTGGCACCCTACAATACCCCACAAAACCTGTGGCTCTACTTTTGTGAGTGGAAAATACCTACTTCTTATCAACCCCATTTATTTATTCAGGCAATATTGCACTAGTGCTCTTCCTGTTTTCTTTACAGGACCCCATTCCATAGATTCCTGAGAATATCCTAACCATATGTAAGATAGTCCACCTTACTTGTTTTAGTATTCCATGCACCC
This sequence comes from Pelobates fuscus, assembly GCF_036172605.1. Taxonomy (NCBI): domain Eukaryota; kingdom Metazoa; phylum Chordata; class Amphibia; order Anura; family Pelobatidae; genus Pelobates; species Pelobates fuscus. The sequence continues at coordinate 66,049,976 of NC_086329.1, read as the reverse complement.
TCCAATCTACCAAATACTGCAAGGAACCACAAGAAAATCTGGAATCGATTATGGAAGAGACCTCATACTCCTCCTGTCCAGAAACAACCACCGGAGGAGGAGGAATACTTTTGACAGTATAGCACATAAGTGGTTTGAACAAAGACACATGAAAGGTGTTCATAATATGTAAAGAGGCAGGAAGTGCCAAAGAATAGGAGACAGGATTAAACTTCCTAATGATACGGAATGGACCAAGGAATCTGGGAGCAAACTTCATACTAGGAACTTTTAATTTAATGTTGCACGATGATAACCACACCCTCTCACCCACTTGGTAAACAGGGATAGCACCCCGCCATATTTCAGCATAACATTTTAACCAATCAGCCGCAATTTTGAGAGCAGAGTGAACCTTGGTCCAAGTATCATGAATAGAATTAAGGTGATCGTCCAAAGCAGTAATAGCCGTGTCGGAGAAGACAGCCAGCAGAACAGTAGGATGACGACTGTAGCCGGGCAACGCTACTAAGTATCATGCCCACTGAGTATTCAGATGTTTTGGTTTTGTATGTTGTGTCCCGAATCTGTATTCTCATGGTTTTCCCTTGTTGATTGTGTGTTTTCCCCTTGCATTCTGTATTACCCCAGTTTATTTTTAGGGTTCCTATGTTTTTGGGATGTATATTTAATAGTTTGTTTTATGATTTGCAACTTTAGTGCCTGGGGGATAATTGAGTTAAGCCAATGTCTCTTTTTGATATGGTATTGAATTAAGGGATTCCTGTTTCTAGAGGGCCTGATCATTACCATATCAAAAGACTTCCTGGACACGTTAGTGTGACTTCCCACACCCTACATCATAGCTCTACTGGAGTCCAAGCTTAAAAGAGGGGTTGGGGTTGGAAGCTTGGACATTCCATGCAATCCAATTAACCCATTTTGAAATTGGAAATGTGCTCTTGGTATCTCAATGAGCGGGACATGGCTATTTGTAACCCAGCCCTCTCCTGCCTGGGATTGTGTTGTACTGAGTGGAGACCCCCTGGTGTTCAAAATAAAGATTGTCAGTCAGTGCTTAAACCTCCAAAACTGTGTGTCGTCTTGTTATTGGGGGGAAGGAAGATTTAACCCCTGTGTCTGCTATTCCAGCTTGTAGGGGAGGCAACAGGGAAAGGTTCTTGTAAGGACTAAGAGCTTCCAGCGCTGAGTGTCGTTTCTGCCTGGGAGCGCATAGAGCTAAGTCCCCTAAACATGTAAGAGTTCCTGATCGGCTAAAGGAAGGGAACTAACGGGAGGTAACCGGTCGGGTTACCGGAAGAGGTCCCGTTACTACGACCATTATTAACTAAGAAAGGACTATTTTCAGTAGAGTCATAATAAGCATTGGTCCTAGCAAACTCAGCCCAGGGTAGTAATTTGGATCAATTATCCTGAGTACTATTAACAAAACAACACAAATACACTGTAATCACTGGTTGGCCCTCTCAGCCGTGCCATTAGTTTGGGGATGGTAAGATGAAGAAAATGACAATTCAATGCCCAACTGTTTATTGAAAGCTCTCCAAAACCGAGACACAAACTGAGAACCTCTGTCAGAAACAAAATTGTTAGGAATGCCATGCAGTCGGACAATTTCTCGCACAAAAATAAGAACCAGGTCCTGAGAGGGAGGCAATTTCTTGAGTGGAACAAAATGAGCCATTTTAGAAAAACGGTCAACCGGTATAACCATTACAACTAGGAAGTTCCATGATGAAATCCATGGAAAATTGGAACACTAGGTACAAGAAGTGGCTGCAACAACCCACAAGGAAGCTTATGAGGGACCTTGGAAACTGCACAAACTGAACAGGCCTGCACATATTCCTTAACATCACTCCTGAGAGAATCCTACCAAAATGAAATCATGATTACGGATACGGATTTATTGATTCCCGGGTGTCCAGCAGTTACGTTGTTGTGGAATACCCTCATGACATTCTCTTTTTCACCCGATGGAATAAACAATTTAGCTGGTGGTTTGTTGCATGGTGCCTGAGACTGAGCCTCCATTATAGCACCAAGCAAAGGAGAAGATAGTGAAAGAACAGTGGAAGCGATGATACACTCATGTGGCACAGTAGGGGATGTCTTGTGTTCCTGTATAGATTCAATATCAAACTGTCTAGATATGGCATCTTTCTTCACGTGCTTGGGACCAGGTCTGTAAGTTATAAGAAAGTTAAAGTGAGGCAGAAACAAAGACCATCTAGCCTGTCTAGAAGACAGTCGTTTAGTATCTGTTTAGTAAGTGCACTTATGCTTTACCAGTGTGTAACGGATCGACGGGCACCCCAACTGGGTAGCTCCGTTGAAGAATGCTCCTAGCGCTTCCTGAGAACTCCATGCACTGCAGCAGACACCACAACCACCGAATTGGAGAAGCATACAAATGCTCTCAAGCATATGAATGCTGTAAACCGCTGAACAGGAAAAGCATACAATCAGCTTACACTCCTGGCAATCAGCATACAATCCAATTTCCCCAATAATGAGACAATATTTCCCTTTGAGGTCAAGCAGAACTGCCTGTACTGGCACATACAGCCTCTTTTATTCACAATCCACAAACATAGTACTGCCCACAGGGTTTTACAGAACAACCAATCAATCCGTACAATACACACACTCCAACACAAAATCCTCCCCTCTGCCTGTGATATGATTACTGAACACAATGGTTAATATAATTATCACAGGCAGAGAAATACAGTTTTTACCAAATATTAATAACTTCCAAATTATCATGCCACACACATAAAAATCACATATTCGAACTCGGCACAATTTAATTATAAACATAGTCAAAATTCAGCCAATTCCATTCAGGGGTTAAAAAGTTAAGGGAAAGTCCTATTTGACCAAATGAAGCATGGCTTTTCTGCCCAAAACCAGTTCCACAGAGTCTTCTATCCTGGAGATAATTGGGAAGTAATACCAATTATCTCCTAGGACAGAGGCAAAACATTAGCCACATGGTAGCAAAATACATAAAAAATATGTAACTATTGCATAAAACATATACATTCAACATATCCCCGGATAGCTTAGATCTGAGTGCACATTATGACTGAATGTCGCTCAGATCACATACATACAGTTCAATTGCCATGGAGCCAAAGTCTTTCACATAGTCTTTCGTTATACGAATGGGCTCCATGGCTAACTGGGGTAACACTGCACACAAAGGGAAAGTACAGAATGACCCGGCTTTCGGGTCTTTGCAGGGGAAAATCAAGCATTTTACCATGGGGCCATAGTCACAGGGCAGGAGGCTGGCAATCAGTCTTCTCCAATGCCCAGTGGCAAGGCTGGTTTCACCACATTTCTCCCCTTTCCCATAAAGACTAACAAGGTATCTGGCCTCCTGTCGGTCAGTGCGTTGGTTAGTCCAGCAACCCACCCACAAAACATAGTCAGTAGTGCAACCCACCCACAATGAAAAGTTACTGCACCTGGGGAAACGTGCAGCCAGTCTTTGTCCAGGGGCTCCATCACGGCAGTGTGGGGTAAGGGTACTCCGGATCTGTGGGTTGCTGAGTGGGCAGAGACCAGCGGTACTCTGCCCTGGTGCCAGAACTTCAGCTGGAGTAGTCTGGTTGGAGCCCAGCTGTGAAGAGGGGGTGGTAGGCTCCTCTCCCTGGACCCGGTCAGGGCCGTCTTTAATATGGATTGGACCCTGGGCAAACATTTGCTTGGGCCCCCTGGACCCTGTCGTCCCCTCCCTGGCATGCAATCATGCCCCCCACCCCAACGCAGAGGCGGACGTAAAGTAGAGAGGGCTCTGGTGCATGAATTATTTTGGGAAAGAGGGGGCAAAAGGTAGATCCCCATCTGTCATGCAACTCCAACAATGCTTTGACAGCTGGGGCGCTACCATTTTCCCATGAATGCAGGGTTGTATTTAGCACTGAATAACATGTAAGCATGTTTTTGTATGGAGTATGTTTGTGTGAATATAGGGGTGTGTTTGTATGTGGAGATGGCATTTAAATGCAAGTATGTATTTATGTGTAGTGTTGGTTTATGAATACACTGGTGTGTTTATATATAATTTTGTTGTTTAAAAAAAGAGGTGTGTTGAAGTTTGAATGCAGGTGTGTATTTGCGTGTAGTGTTGAATGCTGAGATGTATGCACAAATACACATGCACTGTCACAAACACACACACACACACACTGTGATACACATACACACACAGAAACACTTGCAGATACACAGATATACACAATCATACAGATGCAGCTATACAGACACATTTACACACACTGACACACACACAACCTGGCACACATGCAGACACACAGATGCACACACTGACACACACGCAGATACACTGACAACATACAGATACACAGACACACACAATGACAACATACAGACACACAGATACATAACCTGACAAATGCAGATACAAACACTGACACACATGCAGATACACACATAGGCTACATACATATACATGCACAGGTATACACACTGGCACACACACAGATACATACATACTGACAACATACAGATACACACTGACACACACATACAGATACACACTGACACTGTGACAGACATACATACTGACACTGTGACAGACATACATACTGACACTGTGACAGACATACATACTGACACATACACAGACATACTGACTGGCACACCGACATACATACAGACACACAGACTGACACACACAGACATACTGACATACACACAGACATACATACTGACGCACACAGACATACAAACTGACACACAGACATATACTGACTGACACATACATACTGACACACACACCGACATACATACATACATACTGACACACACACGGACATACTGACAAACACAAAGACATACATACTGACACACACACAGACATACATGGGTATTTCAGCATACACTTGGCAATTTATTCTCAGTTTCCCCAGTTTCCTGGTTTGGTAAATCCGTCCGTGTTTCTCATCTGATTGTCAGAAAAACAAACCATTTATAACATAGCAAAGAATGCATTAACATGGAAAGCCTCCAACTCCCCTTATATTTTACTTTATGTGAAACTGTGGCAGTGTGGGGTGACAGTGGCGGTGAGTTGTGGCAGTGTGGGGTGGCGGTGTTGCATTCAACACACAGAGACATACTGAAACACAGACATACATATTGACACACACACAGACATACATATTGACAGACACACAGACATACAAACTGACACACAGACAGACATACTGACACAAACACATACATACTGACACACAGACAGACATACTGACACACAGACATACATACTGACACACACACAGACATACTGACACACACACAGACATACATACTGACACACAGGCATACATACTGACACACAGGCATACATACTGACACACACATACATACTGACACACACACATACTGACACACACACATACATACTGACACACATACAGACATACTCGCACACACAGACAGACAGACATACTGACACACACAGACATACATACTGACACACAGACAGACATACTGACACACACACAGACATACTGACACACAGACAAACATACTGACACACACACATACATACTGACACACATACATACTGACACACACACATACATACTGACACACACACAGACATACATACTGACACACACACAGACATACATACTGACACACACACAGACATACATACTGACACACATACATACATACTGACACAGGGACATACATACTGACACACACAGACATACATACTCACATACATACTGGCACACACACACACATACTAACACACACACGCACATACATACATACTGACACACACACAGACACACATACTGACACACACACGGATACATACAAACTGACACACAGACAGGCATACTGACACACAGACATACAAACTGACACACAGACAGACATACTGACACAAACACATACATATATACTGACACACAGACATACATACTGACACACACACACAGACATACTGACACACATACCGACACACACACACACACACACACACACATACATACATACTGACACACACCCAGACATACTGACACACACAGACAGACATACTGACACACACAGACATACATACTGACACACACAGACATACATACTGACACACACACACCCAGACATACTGACACACACAGACATACATACTGACACACAAACAGACATACTGACACACACAGACATACACACATACATACTGACACACAGACAGACATACTGACACACACAGACATACATACTGACACACACACAGACATACTGACACACACAGACATACATACTGACACACACCCAGACATACTGACACACACACAGACAGACATACTGACACACAGACAGACATACTGACACACAGACAGACATACTGACACACACATACATACTGACACACACATAGACATACTGACACACATACAAACATACTGACACACACACATACATACATACTGACACACAGACAGACATACTGACACACACACAGATATACTGACACACACACATACATACTGACACACACAGACATACATACTGACACACACACGCAGACATACATACTGAAACACACACACAGACATACTGACACACACATAGACATACTAAGACACATACACACATACTGACACACACACAGACATACATACTGACACACACACATACATACATACTGACACACACACAGATATACTGACACACACACACATACATACTGACACACACACACAGACATACATACTGAAACACACACACAGACATACAGCCATACTGACACACACAGATACACACACACACACACACACACACACACACAGACAGACACTCTTCAGTTTCCTACCTTTGAAAGAGGCTTCCTTCCCTGGGGTCCAGTGTGCTGGCTGGGGTAGTTGGGATTTGGGAGTCTGGCTCTCCTTGCTCCCCCTCCTCACTGGATGCTGGCTCAGCAGCCTCCCGCGCGGCCCGATGTCTTTGAGGTGGGAGGAAGTGATTCACGGACGTCACTTCCTCCCATGCAGCTGTTAAGCAAGGGCCCGGTCGCGCTGTTAAAGGGCCACAGCGCCGACCGGACCCCTGCTGGAACATGCTCACTGGGTGGCCCTAAGGGTGGGCCCCCTTAGTGTGCGGGCCCCGATGAAGCCGCAATACTAGCACCGCGGGTCCATTAGGTAGGGAAATATTTAAAAAAAATAATACATTTTATTGCAGGGGGCAGCTGCTTTGGGCCCCCCATGAGTAACTGGGCCCAGGGCAGCTGCCCCGTTTGCCCCTCCTTAAAGACGGCCCTGGACCCGGTGCTGCTGCTGGAGGGGGAGACCGACTGTCTCCCCTTTTGATAAACAGTCCTGCTGCTGGGGATCTGGGCAGGCTGTCCCACATCCCTGTAGACCTGGGAGAATAAGGTCTCCCCTTTGGGGAATAAGCTGCCGCTGGGGAGAGGTGGTAACCGGCTCCTTTCCCTGACACTCTCTCCGATGCTGGAGAGGGGGACCGACTGTCTCCGCTTCCTGTAATACACTCTGCCGTTAGGGAGAGAAACCGGTGGTCTCTCCTCCCTGTAATGTACACTGCCGCTGGGGAGGGGAGACGATGCTCTCCACTCCCTGCACTTCACACTGCCGCTGGGGATCTGGGCCGACCGCCCAGCATCCCTGTAGCTCACCCTGCCGCTGGGGAGGGAGGACGCTCCTCTCCTCTCCCTGCAAGGTACACTGCCGCTGGGGAGGGGAGACGATGCTCTCCACTCCCTGCACTTCACACTGCCACTGGGGATCTGGGCCGACTCCCCAGCATCCCTTTAGCTCGGATACAGCTCGGATATATGCCTTAGATCGGATACAGACCTCTACCAGGACATATACTATAGTGGAGTGCTTCAGTGATTTTATTGTAAGTATTTTACTCACATACAATGTGTATATTAGACAATATCCAGATATAAAGGGACAAAGAGAGAAGGTAACATAATATACGTAGTTATGTTATATATGTATTACCACAACCATAAATAAGTGGGTTAAACTCATAAGAGCCTTATGGGAGGATAGTCTCAAATCACACACGCTTCTGTGCCGTCTGGTGGCACTTTACCCTTTTGTCGTATAAACAATAATCCTCAAAAGAGATAAAAAATAGAGAACTCTCTGGTGAAGTATATCTCAGCAAGAATAAACTGGAACAAAAACTAAAATGGTTTGCTCACCTTTTCTAGAGCCTAATATGCCTGGCTCTAGGTATGATCACCTTGGTGTCTCTATAGGGGACACCTACCCTTCTTTGTGTGGAAGCAGTAGTCTAAGCAGACAGAAGTGAACTAAAAAAAAGTGTTTTATTCAATAGAAACAAAATTTAAAATAAAGTATAAAATAACATAAAATACCAAATAGTAGAGTATATAAAAAAAAATGTCCACATAAGACTCCTTTTCCAGGATGCGTTTCTCCCAGTTCCCTGGGCTTTATGTCTATAGTACACATCAGCTAATATACATATAGCTGCGGTTACCTGCGCTCTTTCCACATCCCTATGTATCTTTAACCCCTTAAGGACCAAACTTCTGGAATAAAAGGGAATCATGACGTGTCACACATGTCATGTGTCCTTAAGGGGTTAAACAAATGGAGGCCTTTAGTTACCTCCAATGGATATGAGAAGATATGAGCGCAGGACTTGTTTCTTTGTATTTGTATTCACTTTTGTATCACACAGCTAGGTTACAATGCTGCTGCCCATGCCCTGTGTTCCCTATTAAGGGTTAATAAGCATGTAGGGATGTATATACAAAATACCCCTTTCTGTCTCATTAGAGATATTTTGCCAGAAGCTCAAAGAAGCAAGGCGAATGGTTAGAGTTAGGACTCACCTAAGAGGACTGCCTTGACGTGGCAGGTGGGCATTTCATCTCATGGCCATGGAGGTAACTAAAGGCCTCCATTTGTTTAACCCCTTAAGGACCAAACTTCTGGAATAAAATGGAATCATGACGTGTCAGACATGTCATGTGTCCTTAAGGGGTTAAAGATACATAGGGGGGGGCAGGGCCTGGCCACCGAGCTGGGTGGACGTGGGGCGCCTCGACTCCCTGGCAAACCCGCAATAACCGGCTTAAAAATGCCCCTACTCGCCTGGAAAACCCTCAGCTGCCGTGAGAGGGCAAAGGGGACCCGACCAACAACCTTCGGGACAAGTATCAGCCCCCGCTCCGCTGGCAATGCGGTCTGGTGGACGAGTGGGATCGCGGCCTGCTGTGAGGCCCTGGGGGGAGAAGCGGCCGATCTCCCGTACTAAGGGCCCCGTTACCCCCCCCCCGTGGGACGGAGAAGTGAGGAGGAAGTACCAAAGCCATGGCAGACAGACAGAGGGCTCCAGCAACCCACAGGATAACTGTAACGCTGAAATTGTGCACAGCGGCAGGCTCCAAACACTAGAGGGCAATATGCAGGAGATTATGGGGAGAATGGGAACCACAACCACAGCGGTCACCAGACAGGGAAACATGTTGCTCCCCCTACGACGGCAAACGGAAGATCTGGACAATAGAGGCCGCCGCTCCAACATCCGCGTGCGCGGCCTACCTGAACCACAGACAGGGGAAGATATTGAGGCCACGCTGAAGGCCCTCTTCCAGGCCATCTTAGGGGAAGACTTACCTGCCGACCTGACGTTTGACCGTGCCCACAGGGCGAACAGGCCCAGGATACCGGATGGCACACCACGGGACGCCATATGCTGCCTCCACCACTATAAACACAAGGAGCTGATAAAGCAGAAAGCCCGCACGAGACCGCTTTGGAGATTCCGTGGAGCTGATGTGGCCCTGTTCCAGGATCTGTCACCGCTCACGCTGGAAGCGCGCAGGGCCCTACGACCCGTCACATCCCTTCTCAGAGAGAGAAATATCCCCTACAAGTGGGGTTTTCCCTTTGCCCTACTCGCAAGACACCAGAACGAGTGGGTATCTCTGCGCTGGCCGGAGGAAAGCCCGGGATTCCTACTCCGCCTGGAACTACCGCCGACGGAGATAACGGACTGGGTCCTCGGACCGCTAGAAAAACGTCCAAGACCTCAAACACCGAGACCACAGCGACGCCGCAGAGGTGACTCACCGAGGCAGCCCACTACACGCAGACACCTGGACCCTGCAGAACCGGAAGAATAATGGCAGAGCGGCACACCCACCCCGACAAGGAGGATCCTTCCACCCCCCTCCCACGATGGACTGTTACAGGCCCCATAAGATTGCAGACTCTACCGGTACCGGATGCAAGACGTGACCCCCAGCACCCAGATAAGTACTACGCTATTCACCATGCACACACAGATGTGGGACTAAATGATGGGGAATAACGCAACTAATATGGGACTACCGGGATAACACTACATTTAGGGTGGAGGGGACGCAGGGGTGGAAATGGGACACTGATCTGGGTCATTGCTTAAACCCGAACAAACGGACAAGCACACTGGGGGGCGCAAAGGTGAAAATGTTTTAATGTTTTACTGTTATAAGGTTCCCGTATGTTACACGTTAGACTTAGTATATTGTATAAGGCTTATCTACCGATTGCAGTGTAAACCACGCCCTGACGAGGCACGCAAACAGCAGGCTAGACCCACTCCTCTGATAGCCTGACCGCAATTCAGACCCTTACGCTAGACACCTGCCCCATGTGACAACCTGCCTAAATGTGTAAGGCATGTATAGTCTTGCTATAGAGGCACCCATATTGCTCAAGAAAGAGACGGGGACGAGGTGAGACACCACTTAGACAGGTCAATGGGAAGGCCTGGGTTAGACAGGGGTGGGACAGAGGTGGATGGGGGGAGAAATTAGGAGCTATAAAACCCAGCGATAGATGAAAGGAGATGCCATATGAAACGGGGGGGCCGCAACGAACGTGGAACTGGCGGTGACAAGGAGCTAGCAAAAGTACTCATAACGGCAACCTCCAGGCAAAGTAGGACGCCTAAACGACAAATGTCTTATAGATGACCTTAACCCACCCCCCCCTTTCCCCGCTGCCTGACACCCCCCACCTCGCTTCCCCCACCCTCACGAGACGCTCTGCCACCGACTGGTCAGGATGTTGCTCATGGGACCACCCAAATGTAGCAAACAACGGAGACGAATCACCCCAGTCGCATGCCCACCACAAACGCCCACACGATCACAAAGACAAGACGCCACGAGACCACTCCGGGGAAGACTGAGGGAAGCCCAGGGAGCACATGAGGAGAGCACTCATACCACCCAAACCAAGACCAGACACATAAAGCGAATTAGCGTAACAAATACAACCGAACACTATTGGGACGGGAGACTCAGGACGGCTGATGCTACCAGACCGCAATCTATAATTCCACCAACTTCCCACGTATTAAGTGGAAGACGTGAACGGTTAGGAGGCCACGACCCCGACTCAACCCTGTGTATACATAGACTACTGGGGGGTACACTGCCCTGCCGCCCTAGCTTACGCTAATTGGCGGTTCAGCTTTGCTAACCAACCCAGTTACACAGGTACTCCTCAATCACCAAGAACACCGAAATAGGGAACGACCCCGGTACGCCACTAGACAACAGTAAAAAACTCGCAAACAGCAAGGCTCCTTTAAAAAAAAAAAACTACCAGGGGAAACCCTTAGCCAGCCAATACCTAGTAGAAGCGGGCACGGGGCCGAGTCACAGGGGCTCTGGGGCAACCACCCCCTCCCCCCCACCTATACCTACAAACTCACCTCACTACCTAGCCACCGCCCCGTCCCACCCCCCCTACTCACGACACCCGACCTTTGGCCCACCCGGCCATCACCCGCAGAGACCAGGGAGCCGCAACCGGGTGACCCCCCCCCCCCCCCCGCCCCCCGGACTAAATAACTCACTCTCCAATAGGAGCATACTAACCCCAATAAGGTACACGAAACCCGGAAGCTAAACCCATAGGAACCTATCCACGCATACACGGTAGATACCGACCCACCCCTGCAAGATGACATATTCGGCCACACCCTTCCATGTCATTGCGCAAAATTGTCGGGGCTTGAACGCACCCGAAAAAAGAGCACACCTACTGCAGGACCTCAAACATCGCCAAGTATCTATCGCCCTATTACAAGAAACGCACCTCAGGGACACAGACAACCACAGATTACGAAACAAGTACTACCATACCACCTTTCACAGTAATCACCCAACTGCTCGGAAAGCGGGTGTCTCGATCCTCTTAAACACCAACCTACAGTTCACACATTCCGAAACAATCGCAGACCCCAATGGCAGATTCCTTTTTGTGAAGGGAACGATAACCCAGAAAACATACACGTTCGCCTCGGTGTACACCCCGAACACGAACCAAGCCAAATTCCTCTGCAAAACACTCTTGAAACTAGCCGCCTTCACGGAGGGAATTCTGGTGCTTGGGGGAGATTTTAACATAGCTTTAGATCCTCTCGCTGACTCATCCACAGGACACAGCTCAATAGCACAGGCAGCGATTAGAAGAATTCGCAAGACACTCCAGGACATGAGATTGGTGGATACCTGGCGTACACTCCATCCTGATGACCATGACTATACCTACTACTCACCCCTCCATAGACGCTATTCGCGCATAGACTACATCTTCATAAAAAAAGGCCTAACTTTCTTGAAAAAGGCTGCGATCAGGCCCACTCCATGGGCAGACCACAGCGAATCCTCCATACATCTGGACTCCCCACTCTTCAGACCCACCCGAACGACGTGGAGAATAAATGAATCGCTTCTACTGGACGTACTGGTCCAGACGCAATTGGCGGACCATCTGAACCAATTCTTTGCAGAAAATGCCACGGAAGATATGTTGAACATAACACTTTGGGAGGCGCACAAACGCGTCCTCAGGGGACACTTTATTCGGATCGCATCACGCAAAAAGTGAGAGAACCAGCAAGCAATAGCGGACCTCATGGCCCAAATAATGAACCTCGAAACCCTCCACAAACGCAGCCAGCTAGAGGCACAATACCGGGAACTTCTGACAGCGCGTAGACAACTCACGGAGCTCATTGACCGTAAGCACCATAGAACACTACAACGCTCCAAAGCCATCTACTACCTACACGCCAACAAAGGTGGCAAAATGCTGGCCTGCCTGATCCGAGGCCAACAAACGAGAGCACAGGTACAGGCGCTACGGACTTCAAAGGGACACCTCACGCAGTACCCGGAGGAAATTGCTAACGAATTCCACTCTTTTTATACGAAACTGTACAACATACACGCAAACCACACAGAAACACACCAAAGCGAAGAAAACGGGCAGGTAGAACGATATCTACAAGAATTCCAACCTGACATGCTCACGAGCGAAGAAGCAGAATCCCTGGAAGCGCCGATCTCAGAAGACGAAGTGCGGACGGCAATCAAGGCCGCAAAAAATGGCAAAGCGCCCGGACCAGACAGCTTCCCAATAGGCTACTATAAAAAATTTGGCGACATCCTGATCCCACGCTGTCAGACCTTCCGGCATTCGCTAACCGTGGACTTCCGGGTTCTCGGAGCGCGGCCACTCCCCCTCCTATGACGCGGTCGTTCCCAGGATTCATAGAGGGACCGCGTCAACACCACAGTGCTGGATCAACTCGAAAGCTCCCGCGAACTTCAAACTGAATTATTACTACTACTGTGTATCGGACCCGGACTGTTTAATCGTTTACCCTCCTTCTCCTCTCCTACGACCTCGGACTGTTTTTGGATATTCTCTTGCCTGCTGCAACCTCGATTCTCTGTGGAATCTCTATCACCAATTTGGATTATCGCTCCTTCATAAGCTAAGTAAACCAGATTGGCTCAAGCTTGTTATATATCCATCCTAATTCTAAGTGGTTCGCTATCTGCTCCACCTAAACTCCTAACCTTGTTTCAACAACTACTAATTAATCATCTGCATCCTAATTTGGAACTTCTCGCTGGTTGTGTTAAATTTGCCTTATCTTAAAACAACTTCAACTCCGCTGCTGGTTATAACCTGCCAGGAATTAAAGAGACAGTTCAAATTGATTATCTTTTTATTTAAAAGCAATAAACAATATCAGTTTCAGAAATCTGCAGTTGTTTCCATCTTGTCAACAATTGAGCATTACAGATTGATCCAGCCTAATTAATGGATACAGCAGATCTCACTTCGGAAATCACCAGATTAAACCAAAGAGTGGATACGCTTACTCAAGGCATGCAAGATCTACAGATCACCAATGAAAGAATCCTTACTTATGTAAGGGACTTGCAAACACATACTCCTCATACAGTTACACACTCGGCTAGTGACCCTGCTGTCTCCAACCCCGAAAAATTCTCTGGAGACAGGTCCCAATACCGAGAGTTTATCAATTCTTGCAAGTTGTTGATTGCATTAAAACCTCGATCATATCCCACTGAAAGATCTAAAGTTTGTTCTGTTATTTCATTTTTGAGAGGTGAACCCATGGCCTGGGCTCATTCCTTCCTTGAGAATGATGACCCCATATTGGATTCTCTGGATGAATTCTTTGAAGCCATGTCTCTTCTTTACGAAGACCCAAACAAACAAGCGACTGCAGATTTAACCATTAGAACACTGCAGCAAAGAAACAGGCCTGTCGAAGATTACATTGCTGAATTCAAACGATGGGCACCAGAAACTCAGTGGAATGACATAACTCTACGTAACCAGTTCCGTATTGGATTATCTGAAGCTGTCAAGGATGAGCTCTCCAGAACTGAACTACCTACTACACTGAATACACTTATCCAACTGTCAATCAGCATTGACAGAAGACTTAGGGAAAGAAAAGCTGAGAAATCACTCACTAGCTCCCTATGGAAAAAACCCTTCACCTCTTCAAAGGCACCGGAGAAACCTATAACTCCCGCTGAACCTATGGAAATAGGGGTTGTGAGAAGTCCTCTTACTCCAGAAGAGAGAACCAGAAGAAGACAAATGAACCTCTGCATGTACTGTGCTTCACAAGAACATGTGGTCCCAGACTGTCCCCTATTGAAACGTCCCCGAGGTGGTAAGCATGGTTCCACCACAATTGTTATGAGTGTGCTTCCCTCTAAACCAATCTCTCATTTCTCCTCTGTTTCTCTCATATTACAGTGGGACAAAGAAAGAATTACGACTGAGGCCATTATTGATTCCGGTGCTAATGGGGTGTTCCTGGACTCATCCTTTGTTACAAAAAATAAAATTCCTTGTGTTCAAAAACGTAATTCCGTCTCTGTCAGAGTTATTGATGGCTCCTTAATCTCCTCGGGGCCCATTCGCCTTGAAACTGTCCCTTTAAGGACTACTACTAATTATATCCATTCTGAATTTCTTGTTTTTGATGTCATAAATTCTCCTCTTTATCCAATAATATTAGGAATAGACTGGTTACGCACTCACAACCCACATATTACATGGGCTCCCTTCTCTATCACCTTTAACTCTGCATATTGTAAGGGAACATGTCTACAACACATCCCCATTTTGCAAGTTACTGGGGAATCCACTATACCTTCCAGCTATTCGGAGTTCGCTGATGTGTTCAGTAAAAAGGAAGCAGAGACACTTCCTCCTCATCGACCCTATGATTGTCCGATTGACCTTGTTCCTGGTGCTCCTATCCCTTTTGGACATATTTATCCTCTCTCTGAATCAGAGTTAAAAACCCTCAAGGAATACCTGGATGAAAACCTCCGTAAGGGGTTCATTAGACCTTCCTGTTCACCAGCCGCTTCCAGCATGTTTTTTGTAAGAAACAAGGACCAGACTATACGGCCAATCATCGATTACAGGTCTTTAAATAAAATAACTATCAAGAATCGTTACCCTCTTCCCCTGATCAATGAGTTGATTGAAAGACTAAGAACAGCTACCATCTACACTAAACTTGACCTTCGTGGGGCATATAACCTTGTTAGAATCAAGGCCAATGATGAATGGAAAACGGCGTTCAGGACCCGATATGGTCTTTACGAATATCTTGTCATGCCCTTCGGCCTCTGTAACGCCCCTGCAACCTTTCAGCATTTCATTAACGATATCTTCCGAGATCTCCTAGACGTTTGTGTCATCATTTACTTAGATGATATTCTCATCTACTCCAACAACCTTGAAGAACACAGAAAACACGTGAGATGGGTACTATCCAGATTAAGAACACACAAATTATACGCAAAACCAGAAAAATGTATATTTGAAGTCAATGAAATCACCTTTTTGGGATACGTTATCTCCCCTCATTCAATAAGTATGGATACCTCCAAAATAGATTGCATTGTCAACTGGTCTACTCCTACTAATACTAAAGACTTACAACGTTTTCTGGGGTTTGCCAACTTCTATAGGAAGTTCATTAAAAACTACTCCAATGTTGCTCATCCCCTCAACCTGCTCAATAGCAGTAAACGGTCCTTTGTTTGGAACGATAAGGCTCAAGCAGCCTTTGATGAATTAAAACGGAGATTCACAAGTGCTCCCATTCTCCAACTACCTAATCCTGCTTTTCTCTACGTCATGGAAACAGATGCTTCTGACACAGCTATCGGGGCTGTCCTCTCTCAACACCAAACGCCTCAAGATCCTCTCCATCCAGTAGCTTTTTTTTCACGATCTATGTCTCCTGCTGAACGAAATTATCCTGTAGGAGAAAAAGAATTATTAAGTATTAAAGCTGCATTCGAAAACTGGCGTCACATACTTGAAGACACACGCACTCCTGTAATTGTTTATACAGACCACAGGAACCTTGAATACCTTCATTCCAACAAAACACTCTCTGCCAGACAAGTACGCTGGAATCTTTTCTTTTCCCGTTTCAATTTTCAAATCATCTACAGACCTGGATCCAGAAACAAAAAGGCAGATGCCCTGTCCAGAATTCACCAAGATCTTCCTGTAAACGAAACTCAACCACCTAAAATCATAGGTATCATTTCGTCATTAATAGATGATATTAAACATCTTAAGGAAGAAGATCTTGAACTTCCCAAACAAAGCAATCTATCAAAAAAGGACGGTATCTACTACTTCAAAGACAGGTTATACATTCCTCCCTTGCTTAGGAATAAAATACTCTCTTTGATTCATGATTCCCCTCTGGCTGGTCATCCTGGTACAAGGAAAACACTGGAGCTGTCTAAAAGATATTACTGGTGGCCTCGCCAGGACAGAACCATAGAATCTTATGTCAAAAACTGCCCAACCTGTCTGAGATCAAAATCTGACCATCATCCACCATTCGGTCAATTATTAAGCCTACCTGTTCCAGAAAGACCTTGGCAGTCCATCTCAATGGACTTCTTGGTAGAACTCCCTCCTTCGCAACATCATACCACCATTCTGGTAGTGGTAGACCGTTTCACCAAGATGTCCCATTTTATTCCTTTGAAGAAATTACCCTCTTCATCTGAACTTGCAAAAATATTCATCAATAACATTGTGAAACTCCATGGTCTTCCTGAAGAAATCATATCAGACAGAGGAACACAGTTCACCTCCAAATTCTGGAATGAGATGTGTTCCTCCCTCAATATCCAACGTAAATTGTCTTCAGCCTATCATCCCCAAACCAACGGACAAACAGAGAGAGTTAATCAATGTGTTGAACAATACTTGCGGTGTTATTGCTCTCACTTACAGGATGATTGGATCACGTGGTTACCAATGGCAGAGTTCTCATACAACAACTCGGTACACGCTAGTAGCAAAATGACTCCATTCTTCTCAAATTTTGGATTCCATCCCTCTTCTTTTCCTGATCAAGGACTTCCTTCTTCTAATCCATACGTCTCCAACCATAACTCTTTCATGTCTGCCCTCTTCCTCAGGTTACGTGATAACCTTAAAAATGCATCATCTGCTCAGAAAAAGTTTTTCGATACTGGTAGACGACCTTCCCCTACTTACAAGGTTGGTGATCTAGTATGGCTCTCTTCAAAAAACATTGTCACCAACCGTCCCTCAAAGAAACTGAGTTCACTCTTCCTTGGCCCTTTTCGTATATTGTCGCTTATCAACGAAAACGTGGTCAGATTGGAACTTCCACCTACCATGAAACTACATCCAGTCTTCCATGTGTCATTGCTTAAACCACACCACTCCGACCCTTTCCTGAGGGATGTTCTTACCACTCCTGATCCCATTCTGGTACAAGGTGAAGAGGAATACGAGGTCCAGAGGATTCTAGATTCACGAATCCATCGTGGTTCCTTACAGTATCTCGTCCGGTGGAAGGGCTACGGAGTTGACGAAGATTCATGGGTATCGTCCTCCGCGGTGCATGCTCGTCGACTTGTCAATGCGTACCATGCTCGTTACCCGTCCAGACCTCGTTGACAGCATCCGGTGGCTGCTTCTTATGAGGGGGGTTCTGTCAGACCTTCCGGCATTCGCTAACCGTGGACTTCCGGGTTCTCGGAGCGCGGCCACTCCCCCTCCTATGACGCGGTCGTTCCCAGGATTCATAGAGGGACCGCGTCAACACCACAGTGCTGGATCAACTCGAAAGCTCCCGCGAACTTCAAACTGAATTATTACTACTACTGTGTATCGGACCCGGACTGTTTAATCGTTTACCCTCCTTCTCCTCTCCTACGACCTCTGACTGTTTTTGGATATTCTCTTGCCTGCTGCAACCTCGATTCTCTGTGGAATCTCTATCACCAATTTGGATTATCGCTCCTTCATAAGCTAAGTAAACCAGATTGGCTCAAGCTTGTTATATATCCATCCTAATTCTAAGTGGTTCGCTATCTGCTCCACCTAAACTCCTAACCTTGTTTCAACAACTACTAATTAATCATCTGCATCCTAATTTGGAACTTCTCGCTGGTTGTGTTAAATTTGCCTTATCTTAAAACAACTTCAACTCCGCTGCTGGTTATAACCTGCCAGGAATTAAAGAGACAGTTCAAATTGATTATCTTTTTATTTAAAAGCAATAAACAATATCAGTTTCAGAAATCTGCAGTTGTTTCCATCTTGTCAACAATTGAGCATTACACACGCCTAACTGCCGCGCTAAACCAACTCCAAGACGGAGGCAGATTCCACCCCGAAATAATGGCAGCCACCATCACAGACATACCAAAACCGGGCAAGAACCCAGAAAACTGCGGGAACTACCGCCCTATCTCACTCCTCAACGCGGATGTCAAACTGTTCTCCAAGATCTTGGCAACCAGACTCCAACCCTACATGCCCAGATTGATACACCCGGATCAAACGGGCTTCATACCGGGAAGAGAAGCTAGGGACTGCACTCTGAGAGCGTTTACTATCCAACACCTAGCTCACAGAGAAAATAAGAATCTACTTATGCTCTCAACGGACGCCGAAAAAGCGTTTGACTGAGTGAGGTGGCAATTCATGATGGCGACGCTCAACAAAGTTGGACTAGGGAGAGGGATGCTCGCATGGATAGACACACTCTACTGCAACCCCAATGCGCGGATCCGAGTCAACGGAGCACTTACGGATGGATTCCTAATTAGCAACGGCACCAGGCAAGGCTGCCCATTATCCCCACTCCTATTTGCCCTTACACTGGAACCGTTCCTGGACAAGATCAGACGAACACCGGCCATACGAGGATTCCAATATAAAGACCAGGAACATAAAGTTGCGGCTTATGCAGATGATATGCTCTTCTTTATAGACGACCCGAGACACATGCTACCAGCGCTGATGGACGAGTTTGAAAGCTACGTCCGAATCTCGGGGCTTAAACTAAACCACACGAAATGCGAAACCATACAAATCTTGGCCCAAACACCTGACTGGGACCACGTCAAAAGAACATACTCCTTTCATAGCTGCGAAGACCAGATGAGATACCTGGGAATCTGGATTTCAAGCAACCCAACGGAAACCTACACACGGAACTACTCTCCGCTCCTCAAACAAATACAGAAAGACCTTATAACCTGGAATTACGACTGCATCTCATGGCATGGTCGCATAGCAGTAGTAAAGATGAACATCTTACCGAGACTCCTCTACTACTTCAACACCATACCCTGGCACTTACCACCGGAATTCTTCGCAAACCCCAAACATTGACAAAACCTCGCCCGTAGCACAAACGCTGAAAACTTGGACCACAATGAGAAAAGAAACATACATATCCCCCCAACCGAGCCCACTGATCCCACTAACGAATAATACTGATCTAGGCGGCGGCCTCTCGAGGAGCGCATGGCCGACAGCAGAGGGAGATGACTATTTACCCCTGAAGGAGGCGCTAACCAACGCAGGACTGAAGTACATACGTGAACCGTACACCCCCACACTCATGCACAGGTTCCGCTACGCGCAGCTACGACATTTTTACTACAATCTGCCAAACAGACTGGCGGTACACAGGGACATCACGTGGTTCGAAAACCTGTGTGTGAATGAACCAGAAGCAGATAGGAGAGAGTCCATATTATACCAATGGATTATAATAGGAGACCGGGTTCGGAACATAGCCTTCAAGAGACAATGGGAGGACCTCACCGACAGAACATACACAGATGCCCAATGGGAGCAGATACTCATACTTCAGCACAAGAGCTCGATCAGTTCACGATACCAAGAAGTCAACTTCAAACTGATCTCACACTGGTACCGCACACCCTCGCTACTACATAGAATATTCCCTGGGACACCTGACACCTGCTGGAGATGCGGAACCCAGTCAGGAATGGTGAGACACATATGGTGGGACTGTGCCATAATAAAACCATTCTGGGATGAGATCCAACAAGAACTGGTCAAGATCCTGGGGGATATGCCAGACCTCAGCATAGAAGCCGCACTGATTCACTACACAGAAAAACCACTCGCACACTACAAGAAATCTATCCTGAGACACCTGCTGAATGCAGCCAAGTCCCTGATTCCGACAATGTGGAAAAGCACCAAACCACCCACAATCACGCAATGGCTACAAAGAGTAGAATAAATCCACACAGCGGAAGCAAAATACGCCGATTTACTGGGAAGAAGCAACAAACATACGGAAATGTGGGGGTCCTGGTACATGTACCTAGCACATACACCGACACGGGAGAAAGGAGACAAGACACATAGGGAATCGAGACACGCACGACATCCCAAAACTCAAGCAAAATGCCCCCTTCCGACCCTCCTACACCCCTACCTTGCCTCAGAGCCCCTACGGATGAGACCAGAGCCCGGTTGATCTACCTAGGACCCCCTGAGATGCAGAATCACATTAGTAATAAGCGAAATCTGCACTGTCAGGGGGCAGATTTAACAAGAACCAGGGGTAGGAGGAACCACGCTGGAAGGCAATAACACTCGGCACCTACCTCAGCGACACTACAACATTACAACATTTATGCATATAGACGATGGAGGAGACTGAGAGGGGAACTCATAGAATGAACTAACAGACGCACTGACCCTAGAGATCAAACCCTACATTGGAACACACAAAAGTACAGAGTCACCCTCCCGCAGCCCCAAGCACATACCAATCGGCATCTTGAGAAGGGGCCACTGAATGTACAGATGGGAAGAGGGTCACTAACGGACACGATACGCTGACCGACCTCCCCCCCCACCCCTCCCTTTATCCCCATCCTAGACCTATTACTGACTAATGACATTACAGACTGAGAGACACTTACAACCTGAAAGACTGAGTGAACGATACGACCTGCGATCACAGATAATATCATAACGCAGAGTGAGCGATCCAAACCGCTTGAACATAACTAACGCACCCGACAGACGGTAATTAATTACTCTACAATATGCTTTATAAATACCGTAATTTGAAACCTATTGTGCTCAGAGACATGCGAGTCTCAACTACTATTACTTCTTTAGAGATCTGCGCATCTCAAACTCTCAAACGAAACTCTGAACGATTGAAACCTGCGTGTTTTGCACTGCTCATAACCTAACTGCGAACTGTTTAACCTGCAACCATTTCAATAAAACAATATTTATAAAAAAAAGAAAGTAATCAAAATGTCGGAGCATGCACGTGTGTCCGACGTTCTGCTGCTCCCTGGTGGTTAAACTTAATTAAGCTTATAAAAATCTGTTCTTGATGATGACCTTAGCTTCTGTTTTAATGGCAAAAATAAGCTCACTGTTTTGTTTCTCACTCATATGCCTAGCACAAATGCCGATTTAGACAGGTCAAGCATCAACTATCTTGCTGTATTTTATTTAACTTTACGCTAACGACATAACTTTTTAGCCAAGCTTGCTAAAAATATAAAAATGTGCAGACTCTCATGACACTGTTTAACCAATGTATATCTTGCAATACGCTGTTGTGGCGTCTGTTGATTTCTTGTACCCACCTGCACAACAAAAATAAAGAATTAAAAAAAAAAAAAAAGATACATAGGGATGTGGAA
This sequence comes from Pelobates fuscus, assembly GCF_036172605.1. NCBI lineage: Eukaryota > Metazoa > Chordata > Amphibia > Anura > Pelobatidae > Pelobates > Pelobates fuscus. The sequence continues at coordinate 66,027,565 of NC_086329.1, read as the reverse complement.
AGAGCGGAGGTAACCCTTTTTATTTTTTTACATCGGTGAGAGTAGCTGTCACCTATCACCTCAATGTCCCAAAATCTCAGTTGCCGAGAGTCAAAATGAATTGTACAGATGATTAACTATTTAGAGAACAAGCACAGAAAGTCCTGAATGACTTTAGAGATAAAGGTTATAAGGAAAATATTCTGATGAAGGCGTATGAAGAGGTAACAGAAGTTGAAAGGAAATCTCTCCTGGAATATAAAAATAAAAATCGTAGTGAAGAGAATAAGTTGGCTTTGATTTGCGACTTTAACTGTAGGAGCAAAAGCTTTAAAAGGGTAGTGAAAAAATACTGGCTGATACTGCGAGAGGATGAGACACTTAATGGAATACTCCCAGAAAGACCACTAATAATTTATAAGGGGGTCCCAAATTTAAAAAGAAATTTAATACAAAATCATATTAGACCAAGTAAAAAGGATTAATATGTTCAAGGAACCACCAGGGTTCTACAGCTGTGGAACATGCATTGCCTGTATGAGTACTAATAATAATAAGAAATACAGGAAGGAATTTAATAAACCTTCAAACATAACAGAAAAGTACCCAATTAGGGACCTTATAACATGCCACTCGAAGAATGTGGTCTATCTCATCACTTGCTCTTGTAATATGGGTTATGTGGGCAGAACATCTAGACCCATATACAAGAGCATGTGTGGAATATAAAGAACGGATTCACTAAACATGCTTTATCAGCACATTTCAAGGAAAAGCATAATCAAGATCCATCCTATCTTGAATTTATAGGGATACAATTAATAAGGACAAATTGGAGGGGTGAAGATTTAATGAGGAGAATGGGACAGTGCTAGATGCGCTGGATTTTTAATTTGGAATTCCTACTCCCAAAAGGTCACAACAGTTACTTTGAATTATGCCATTTTCTTTAAAAGAAAATAGGGATATTGCTATTTAGTGAAAGTTATAAAATGGAGAGTTATATGGAAGATAGCATCAGTCATCTGACAGGCAGAGATATCACAAGGATGTCATACAGATGACATTTAAAGTATACTGTATAGAGCACATTGGGGCACAAGCTGAAATTGTGGATCTGAGAGGAACAGCAGGATATTGATGTGGCTGCAGATCTTTATGCCATATCAATATAAGAATAGATATGTCACTGGGTTCTTTAGCCTTCTCTCTACACACATCTATATATTTCTATATGTGTCTTTTGTATTTCCCTGTATTGCATTGAGATAAAGTTTTATATCTATATGTATAGTTCTACATCATTGGAACATACTGCAATAAGAGATAGGATATGTCATTTTTCACTATTATTGATTTTTTTTCTTGTGTTTATATCCCTACACTTCCTCGACGGAACGTGAATAAGCATCAAAGCACTAAGTTTGATGCGATTGCCATGGACTACATTTCCCGACTGACATCGGGCATACAAACGGAAGGAGGATGACGTGGAGCCCGACCCTATACGTCACTTAACCTCCCTGGCGGTATGATTATGTCAGGAATTTTGTACCAAAAGCGGTACCATTTTTTTGCATGGAAATTTGGTGTTATGTATTGTAGGCCAGTAATTACTTTCTTAAACCTGACCAAAAGTACTCTCAGATGTGATAAAGTTCGAAACATAAAATCATGAATTATAATCTAATAAATAATATACCGGTTCCCATTTTCTGTTCCTGGAAAACTTGCTATGCAGAGTAGCTGATTGCTGCTCATTGTAGCGATTTGTCTCCGTGACAATCTTTTCAATGACGTCATATGTGAGAAATAATTTTAGGTATGCCAAAGGATCATTGTGCTCAACGTCTACCTTCATCCCAGGTGATCCAGTAAACGGAAATCTTGGCGGCGGTACCTCATCCATACCGCAATCAATAAGGCACCAAGTGCGCACATCACTGAGCTCGGGTGCAGAATCGTCGCTGTCGCCACTTCTCTGGTCACTGTCAGAGTCGGATGACGAATCTTGCCACAAATCGCTATCGCAGTCGCTCAATTCTGCGAGGGGCTCTGTGTCGCTGCCGCTGTCACTCATCTGATCCAAACCCGCTTTGGAGATGCTAAAGTGACGCTTTGATGCCATGGTAAAAAAAATTATTTTATGGGCAGAAATTACAGCAAAAAGGGCAGGCAGGGCAGTGTAGGATGATCAAATTTCAAATCTGAGGTAATACTGTGTCAAATCTGAGGTGATACAATGTAATCTGACAGGATTTCACTGTATCACCTAACTTTATGTGTGTGTGTCACTTTTATGCTTGAAACATTTGAATTACCCGCCCAGTTCCGCCCCCATGAGCCTCTGCGGCTCACAGAGACGGAACCAGGAAGTCAGATGGAGGCATCCGCCGGGGCTCTCACCGGTAATCACAGCGCGGGGACATCGCTGGATCGCAAGGAGAAGGTAAGGAGACTCCGCTGCCAGCTCTGTTATCTACCCCGAGCGTGACTCGGGGTTACCGCTTCTGGCAGCGAAAATTAACCCCGAGTCACGCTCGGGAATACCGCTAGCCTGGTTAAGGACAGATTACGTCCCAATACCCTTATGGGAAAAGGACTTACGAGAACCGGAGATGACAGGTAGGGAGACGGCATCTACGTCCTCCATTAGGATACACCTTGCACATAATGATTGAACACGTTAAAAGATTGGATAATTAAATGTTTAATGGACCAATGAGGATGTGAATAAGGGATATATAATACGAAGGAGGAAGCAGGAAAGTCAACGGACCGATTGAGAAAGCCCAGGGAACTGGGAGACACGCGTCTCGGAAAAGGAGTCTTATGTGGACATTTTTTATATACTCTACTATTTGGTATTTTATGTTATTTTATAATTTATTTAAAATTTTATTTATATTGTATAAAATAAACTTTTTTGAGTCCACTTTTGGCTGCTTAGACTACTGCTTCCACACAAAGAAGGGTGGGTGTCCCCTATACAGACACCAAAGTCATACCTAGAGCCAGGCATATTAGGCTCTAGAAAAGGTGAGCAAACCATTTTAATTTTTGTTCCAGTTTATTCTTGTTGAGATATACTTCACCAGAGAGTTATTTTATCTCTTTTGAGGATTACCGTTTATATGACAAAAGGGCACCAGATGGCACAGAAGCGTGTGTGATTTAAACCTATCCTCTCATAAGGCTCTTATGAGTTTAACCCACTTATTTATGGTTGTGGTAATACATATGTAACGGAATTATATTATGTTACCTTCTCTCTTTTTCCCTTTATATCTAGATATCGTCTAATATACACATTGTATGTGAGTAAAATACTTACAATAAAATCACTGAAGCGCTCCACTATAGTATATGTCCTGGGAGAGGTCTGTATCCAATCTAAGGCAGATATTATATATTTTTTTTCACCAGTTGTTTAGTATCCCCTACATAAGCCAAATTCTTATGGTCAGTAATGATCAAAAGGGATCCTTGGAACTTTCCAAAATATGTCGCCACTCTTTAAGTGCTAGGATAATGGCCAATGTATAACAGCTTCTAGTTTCTTAGGGTCTGTCTGAAAACCAGAGGCAGAAATGTTTTACCCCAAAAACTGTACTTCAGTCTGATCACACAAGCATTTTTCCAGTCTGCAATAAAGTTTATTTTACAATAAAGTCTTCAAGACCTGTTTGACATTTTTGTGGTGGATCTGAAGGTCATGAGAATAAATAAGGATATCATCCAGGTAAACCAGGACAAATGAGTAGATATAGTCTCTGAGTACATCATTAATAAAGTCCTGGAATACAGCCGGTGCATTGCACAGCCCGAAGGGCATAACAAGGTACTCATAGTGCCCACATCTAATATTAAATGCCGTCTTCCACTCATGATTTTCCTTAATCCTTACTAAATTGTATGCACTCCTGAGGTCAAGTTTAGTAAAGATCTTGGCGCCCTGGAGTCTGTCAAACAATTTGGAAATGAGGGAAATGGGATAGGCATTCTTAATGGTAACACCGCACTCATATGCATGACAATATGCACAAAAAGGAGAAAGAGTCGCTATTCAATATGCAAAAAAGGGAATTCATTTATTGTACACTATGTATATAAACCAATTCATGAACGTCAAGTAAATCACTACTGTATTTATCAATTCAACTATGGTACACACGTTAATCACTATTTTATTCCGGTGATCTCCTTATCAATTCATCTATGGTACATTTAACAAAATTCATAGTATATACATTCCAGGATATGTACAGCTATATACAGTCAATAGATACAACCTATGTGGAGGTTGTGAGTTTATAAATGTTCAGGTGGATCCACCACTTAATAAATCTCTTTAGTTGAAAAATGTATGTACAAAAATGAAAAAAAAAATGTCCAGAGCTGGTGATCTCTTCTTGCTAGCTATTAAGTGTCTAACAAAATGTATGCCAATTAAATTTCCAGCCGCACCTGAATCCATCAGGGCTTTGCATGAAAAGTAAATTTTGTTACACAGGACCATAACATCAAGGAGAAACCTACTTTGGTTATTTCCAGAGAACGTATCCATCACACCTAAGACCTGTCCTCTTAAGGTTCTTAGGTGCGGAAGTTTACCGAACGTACGGGATAAGTACTCCTCATATGTCCTTTTTTGCCATAGTAAAGGCATAGACCCTCTCTTCTTCTATATTGTTTTTCTGCCTCAGACAGTCTAGTGACCCCTAACTGCATAGGTTAGGGTTTGGACTGTACAGGGAGGTCAGGAACAATAGGTGTGGAGAATTGAGGTGCTAATGGCGTAGCTATACGTCTGGTTCTGAGTCTATTATCAATTAGCATAAGAAATGTGATAAACTCCTTTAATTTTTTAGGTAGTTCTTTGGCAGCAATCTCATCTAGAATTGCCTCAGATAATAATTTTTTTAAATGCAGAGATGAATCCGCTATTAGTCCAGTCTAGCTCAGAAGCCAAGGTGCGAAATTCTATGGCATAATCTGAGAGAGTTCCCTTGCTTGATATGCATTAGGGCAGTGCAGGCGTCATCCTCCCTGCCTAATGGTTTGAATGTTAATTTGAATTCTGCAAGGAATTCCTGTTAATTACTCTCCCATAACAGATTTGCCCAAGCTAAGGCTTTACCTTTAAGTTGGCTCATTAGGTAACCAATCTTAGTGATCTGAGGAAGCCGCCCAGGCAAAACGCGTCATCACGCTATTTGACGCACAACGTTTGTATGTGCCACAAGCACCTCCTAATCCCGGAAGCGCCCGACCACTGGAAGACCGCAAGTGCATGCCGCGAGTCAGAAGTGAGATCGAAATACTACAGCTTTGTTTTTACACTTTGTATCAATAAAGGATTTACTTTCATTCCGTTGCCGTCCTTCTTGCTCCAAGTACATCATCCTACTGCTTTGACAGAGTCCTGCAGATAGGATTAGAAAGCGCTTAAAGTTAGAGCAGACTTTATACTGCTCTACCATTGTGAGTTGCCAATTCTCCTATTTTATTGATTATATTTATTATACAGATTTACACTATATTGTGTTTTCTTGTTTCCTTATTTTTCTGCTTATATGTGGAGTGATTTAAAGAGAAATACTCCTTCAAATCTTCTTTTGTTTCTACACTTCGAGGAGTAAGTGTTTTTTGTCTAATTTCACAAAGTGCACAAAATTCACACAGTGTGTAAAATTGGATAAATTTGTTTGCACTTTAATTCATGAATATATTGAATTTGCACTTTGTCCACTGTTGTTCTATTCTATTAATAATTGTTCACAGGTTGTTAATACTGTTAAATTAGCACTTAAAGGCACAGCACACTTTTTTTTATTTTTTATACATTATTCAAGTGGTTTTAGAGCGATATTAGTGCTTGCTAGCCGTTTTTGTGATATTTTAGATCATTCTCATTAGTACTAATTTTATAGCGCCATCTTTTACTTGATTTTTTTAATTTTTTTTGCAACCAATCTTAGCTCTATCCAAGGGAAAAGATCCCAGTGAGGCCTCAAAGTGGTAATCAATTTGATTCAAGAATCCCCGGCATTCTTGAATCTTACCATCAAAATGCAGGGGGGGGGGGAAATAGTAGGTGCAGGGCTGTCTTTAAGGAGGGCCAAACGGGGCAGCTGCCCTGGGCCCAGTTACTCATGGGGGGGCCCAAAGCAGCTGCCCCGTGGGCCCCGCCGCCTGCAATAAAATGTATTATTTTTAAAAAATATTTCCCTACCTAATGGGCCCGAGGTGCTAGTATTGCGGCTGCACTGGGGCCCGCACTCTAAGGGGGCCCACCGGGTGGCCTATACTCTTAGGTCCACCCAGTGAGCATGTTCCAGCAGGGGTCCGGTCGGCGCTGTGGCGCTTTAACAGCACGACCAGGCCCTTGCTTAACGGCTGCATGGGAGGAAGTGACGTACGTGAATCACGTCCTCCCTCCTCAAAGACATCGGGCCGCGCGGGAGGCTGCTGAGCCAGCATCCAGTGAGGAGGGGGAGCAAGGAGAGCCAGACTCCCAAATCCCAACTACCCCAGCCAGCACACTGGACCCCAGGGAAGGAAGCCTCTTTCAAAGGTAGGAAACTGAAGAGTGTCTGTCTGTGTGTGTGTGTGTCAGTATGTTTGTCTGTGTGTGTCAGTATGTCTGTATGTCTGTGTGTGTGTGTCAGTATGTCTGTGTGTGTGTTTCAGTATGTATGTCTGTGTGTGTGTCAGTATGTATGTGTGTGTGTGTGTCCGTATGTATGTGTGTGTGTCAGTATGTCTGTGTGTGTGTCAGTATGTATGTCTGTGTGTGTGTCAGTATGTATGTCTGTGTGTGTGTGTCAGTATGTTTGTCTGTGTGTCAGTATGTCTATGTGTGTGTCAGTATGTATGTGTGTGTGTGTCAGTATGTCTGTCTGTGTGTCAGTATGTCTGTCTGTGTGTCAGTATGTATGTCTGTGTGTGTGTCAGTATGTCTGGGTGTGTGTGTGTCAGCATGTATGTCTGTGTGTGTCAGTATGTATGTCTGTGTGTGTCAGTATGTTTGTCTGTGTGTGTCAGTATGTCTTTATGTCTGTGTGTGTGTCAGTATGTCTGTGTGTGTGTCAGTAAGTCTGTGTGTGGGTCAGTAAGTCTGTGTGTGTGTGTCAGTATGTATGTCTGTGTGTGTGTGTCAGTATGTATGTCTGTGTGTGTGTCAGTATGTATGTGTGTGTGTCACCATGTATGTGTGTGTGTCAGTATGTCTGTGTGTGTGTCAGTATGTACATGTGTGTGTCAGTATGTGTGTGTGTGTGTCAGTATGTCTGTCTGTGTGTCAGTATGTCTGTCTGTGTGTCAGTATGTATGTCTGTGTGTGTGTCAGTATGTCTGTGTGTGTGTGTGTGTGTGTGTGTGTGTGTCGGTATGTGTGTCAGTATGTAGGCCTGTGTGTGTCAGAATGTATGTCTGTGTGTGTCAGTATGTATGTGTGTGTGTCAGTATGTCTGTCTGTGTGTCAGTATGTATGTGTTGTGTCAGTATGTCTGTCTGTGTGTCAGTTTGTATGTGTGTGTCAGTATGTCTGTCTGTGTGTCAGTTTGTGTGTGTGTCGTGAATTCACGTACGTGAATCACTTCCTCCCACCTCAAAGACATCGGGCCGCGCGGGAGGCTGCTGAGCCAGCATCCAGTGAGGAGGGGGAGCAAGGAGAGCCAGTGTCATGCCTTAATTATGATATCCTCTTACTTCCTGGTTCCACGGAGCTTAGCCACACCTCTTTATGACACGGTCTCCCTATTTAATCTGACCGCACCAGCTGATCGACGCTGGATTATTGAACTATGTTCCGTACTCACGAACCGGCTGCAACATCGTTGTGAAAGCCCTCTGTTACCGGACCGGACTGGAAGACTTCAAGTTCCCTTCACCTTTCCTCATCCACGACTAAAGCTGAACTCTCACCATTCAGGATAAACCGCCTCTGAGGAGATCTCGGGAACCAGTGTTCTATGTGCCGGAAGCTAAGTAAAACCTCTGTGATAAGCGTTGCATCTCAAAGCTGTTATTTCCTGTCTCCAAAGTCCTTCGTTAAAACAACCTCGTTACAGCTAACTTCAACTCATACTTTGTCTCAGTTAGCTGCATCTGTCTTACTTCAGTTTAAGTCTATGGAACAGCTATTGTAACTTCTTATCACCTAATTAATTAATACTACTAAAGGACTCTTTCTGCTTCAGTCATCGTTTACTACTTAAAGCTACAGTGCATATAATTGTGGACTTCAGTTATCGTTTACTACTTAAAGCTACAGTGCATATAATTGTGGACTTCAGTTATTGTTTACTACTTAAAGCTACAGTGCATATAATTGTGGACTTCAGTTATCGTTTATTACTTAAAGCTACAGTACCTGTAAATTGGAATTAAAGTCAATACCTTTTACTTTTTATAATAAATATTCAAACTATAAGAAATCTGCAGTTGTGTTCCTTCATAACAAATGTTTAGATGTGACAGAATAATCCAGCCATTGTAATGGATCCAGCAGATTTCGATTCTACTATAACTACGCTGAATCAAAGAGTTGATACACTAGCCCAAGGTGTGCAAGACCTGCAAGTTACTAACGAAAGAATTCTCACTTATGTCAGAGATCTACAAACTCATACTCCTCATACTATTCTGCACTCGGCTAGTGATCCTGCTGTATGTAACCCAGAAAAGTTCTCTGGAGATCGTTCAAACTACAGGGAGTTCCTCAACACCTGCAAATTATTAATTGCTTTGAAACCTAGATCTTATCCTACAGAAAGAACTAAAGTGTGTTCGGTTATTTCCTTTCTAAGAGGTGAACCTATGTCATGGGCCCATTCCTTTCTGGAAAACGATGACCCCATCTTAGACTCACTGGATGAATTTTTTGAAGCCATGTCTCTTCTCTATGAAGATCCTAACAAACAAGCTACAGCTGATTTAACAATCAGAACTCTACAACAAAGAAATAGACCCGTTGAAGATTACATTGCTGAATTTAAAAGATGGGCTGTAGAAACGCAATGGAATGACATCACATTGCGCAACCAATTTCGAATTGGTTTATCTGAAGCTGTAAAAGATGAACTATCTAGAACAGAACTCCCTACTACTTTGAACGCTCTAATTCACTTATCAATCAACATTGACAGAAGATTAAGAGAAAGAAAGGCCGAAAAAGCCCTTTTTCATTCTAAAGACCGTAAACCTTTTACTCCCTCAAAAGCTCCAGAAAAGACTTCCTTACCAAGTGAACCTATGGAAATAGGGGTAATTAGAAGTCCTCTCACTCCTGCAGAGAAGAACCGAAGACGTCAATTAAACCTATGCATGTATTGTGCCTCTCAAGATCATCTGGTCTCTGATTGTCCCTTATTAAAACGGACAAAGGCCGGTAGACAAGCCTATACCTCTGCGATCTTCAGTGCACTCCCCTCAACACCGACCACTCCGTTCACACCTATATCCCTTGTAATACAGTGGGATAAGGTGAGAATTGTTACTGAAGCTATCATCGATTCAGGTGCAAATGGAGTATTCATCGATTCAACCTTTGTAACAAAGAATAAAATTCCTTGTGTTAGAAAAACCATTTCTGTTCCTATTAAAGTGATTGACGGCTCCTTTATCTCCTCGGGACCGATTCTTCATGAAACCATCCCTCTAAAGGTAACCACCAATCATATTCATACTGAATTTCTAGTATTTGATGTTATTCCATCACCTCTCTATCCCGTTATAATAGGGATCAACTGGTTAAGGAACCACAACCCTCAAATTTCTTGGTCTCCTTTCTCTCTCACCTTTAACTCACATTATTGTAAAGAAACATGTTTACAGCAAATTCCTATTCTTCAGATCTCCAAAGAACCAACCATACCTTCTTGTTATTCAGACTTTTCAGATGTCTTCAGTAAAAAAGAAGCTGAAACGCTCCCACCTCATCGTTCCTACGATTGTCCTATAGACCTCATACCTGGTGCCCCAGTACCATTTGGGCACATCTACCCTCTTTCTGAGGCTGAATTGCAAATTCTCAAAGAATATCTAGATGAAAATCTACGGAAAGGGTTCATTAGACCCTCTAGTTCACCTGCTGCCTCAAGTATGTTTTTTGTAAGAAACAAAGACCAGACTATACGTCCTATCATTGATTACAGAGCTTTAAACAAAATTACAGTTAAAAATCGTTATCCTCTTCCCCTCATCAATGAACTGGTTGAACGATTGAAAACTGCTACCATCTACACTAAGCTTGACCTTCGCGGGGCATATAATCTCATCAGGATAAAGGCTAATGATGAATGGAAAACTGCTTTCCGAACAAGATATGGCCTCTTCGAATATCTGGTGATGCCTTTTGGCCTCTGCAACGCCCCTGCAACTTTTCAACATTTCATAAATGATATCTTTAGAGACCTATTGGACGTCTGTGTCATCATTTATTTAGATGATATTCTCATATACTCCAACACTCCTGAGGAACATAGAAAACATGTCAGATGGGTGTTATCAAGACTCAGAACTCACAAATTATTCGCTAAACCCGAAAAATGTATTTTTCACGTCAAAGAAATAACCTTCTTAGGTTATGTCATCTCCCCTCATTCAATAGATATGGATAATTCAAAAGTCGATTGTATCATCAACTGGCCTGTTCCCTCTACAGTAAAAGAATTACAGCGGTTTCTAGGGTTCGCCAACTTCTACAGAAAATTTATTAAAAACTACTCTGAGATAGCTCACCCACTCAATCAACTTAACAGTAAAAAACATCCCTTCAATTGGAACGAGAAGGCTCAAACTGCCTTCACTGTATTAAAGAGAAAGTTTACAACAGCTCCTATTCTTCAACTTCCAAATCCTTCATATCTTTATGTCCTTGAAACGGATGCTTCGGAAATTGCAATTGGAGCTGTCCTTTCTCAACACAAAACTCCTCAAGAACCTCTTCATCCTGTCGCCTTCTTCTCACGATCATTATCTCCTGCCGAAAAGAATTATCCTACAGGAGAAAAAGAATTATTAAGTATCAAAGTGGCTTTAGAAACCTGGAGACACCTTCTTGAAGGCGCCCAGAACTCTTTAATCATTTATACTGACCATAAAAATCTCGAATATCTTCACTCCAATAAAACACTGTCTGCTCGACAAGTAAGATGGAATCTCTTTTTTTCTCGGTTCAACTTCCAAATCGTCTTTAGACCTGGGTCTAGAAACAAAAAGGCTGATGCCCTTTCCAGGATCCATAAAGACACTAAAATTGAACCTCCTTCGCCTAAAGTCATTGGAATCTTATCTTCTCTTATTGATGACATTAAAGATCTCAGTGAAGATGCTCTCGAACTTCCTAAATCAATGAAATTATCCAAGAAAAACGGTCTCTACTATTTCAAAGACCGGATTTACGTACCTCCCTCTTTCAGAATTAAAGTACTCGAATTTATTCATGATTCTCCTCTGGCAGGTCATCCAGGTATAAAAAAGACCCTTGAATTGTCTAAAATATACTATTGGTGGCCTCGTCAAGACCAAACTATTGAATCTTATGTCAAATCTTGTTCTGTATGCCAAAGATCAAAACATGTCCATCATCAACCATTTGGTCAATTATTGAATTTACCAATTCCTGAACGACCTTGGCAATCAATTTCTATGGATTTCTTGGTAGAATTACCTCCTTCTCATCATCATACTACAATTTTAGTGGTAGTAGACCGCTTCACGAAAATGTCTCATTTCATTCCTTTAAAGAAGTTACCCTCATCCTCTGAACTTTCGAAAATATTTCTTGATAACATAGTTAAACTTCACGGACTGCCAGACGAAATCATTTCAGACCGAGGAACTCAATTTACCTCCAAATTCTGGAATGCATTATGTGCCACTCTTCATATCCAACGTAAACTATCATCTGCATATCATCCTCAAACAGATGGACAAACTGAAAGAGTCAACCAATGCTTAGAACAATATCTACGATGTTATTGTTCTCACTTACAAGACGATTGGATAACTTGGTTACCTATGGCAGAATTTGCATACAATAACTCTTTTCATACCAGCAGTAAAATGACTCCATTTCTATCCAATTATGGATTTCATCCTTCCTCATTTCCTGCTCAGACAGTTTCTTCATCTAATCTCTCCGATTCGAATCAAATCTCTCATATGTCCTCTTTATTCAAGAAATTGCATGAGAATCTAGAATTGGCCTCCTCCAATCAAAATAAGTTTTTTGATACAAAAAGACAACCTTCACCTTCTTATAAAATCGGTGATCTTGTCTGGCTTTCCTCAAAGAACATCTCTACAAATCGTCCATCAAAGAAGTTAAGTTCTCTTTTTCTTGGTCCTTTTCCAATAATATCGGTTATCAACCGTAATGTTGTTAAATTGAAACTTCCACCAACTTTAAAGCTACATCCTGTTTTTCATGTGTCCTTGTTGAAGCCTCATCATCCTGACCCTTTCCAAAGAAATGTCACTACTTCTCCTGATCCCATATTGGTCCAGGGTGAAGAAGAATACGAAATTCAAAGTATACTGGATTCAAGGATCCATCGTGGCTCCTTACAATACCTCATCAGATGGAAAGGATATGGAATTGATGAAGATACATGGGAAAACTCCTCTGTCGTTCATGCTGACAAATTAATTTCCAAATTTCACAAACGTTACCCTTCTAAGCCAAGTCAATAGCACCCAGAGGTTGCTCATTAAGGAGGGGATACTGTCATGCCTTAATTATGATATCCTCTTACTTCCTGGTTCCACGGAGCTTAGCCACACCTCTTTATGACACGGTCTCCCTATTTAATCTGACCGCACCAGCTGATCGACGCTGGATTATTGAACTACGTTCCGTATCACGAACCGGCTGCAACATCGTTGTGAAAGCCCTCTGTTACCGGACCGGACTGGAAGACTTCAAGTTCCCTTCACCTTTCCTCATCCACGACTAAAGCTGAACTCTCACCATTCAGGATAAACCGCCTCTGAGGAGATCTCGGGAACCAGTGTTCTATGTGCCGGAAGCTAAGTAAAACCTCTGTGATAAGCGTTGCATCTCAAAGCTGTTATTTCCTGTCTCCAAAGTCCTTCGTTAAAACAACCTCGTTACAGCTAACTTCAACTCATACTTTGTCTCAGTTAGCTGCATCTGTCTTACTTCAGTTTAAGTCTATGGAACAGCTATTGTAACTTCTTATCACCTAATTAATTAATACTACTAAAGGACTCTTTCTGCTTCAGTCATCGTTTACTACTTAAAGCTACAGTGCATATAATTGTGGACTTCAGTTATCGTTTACTACTTAAAGCTACAGTGCATATAATTGTGGACTTCAGTTATCGTTTACTACTTAAAGCTACAGTGCATATAATTGTGGACTTCAGTTATCGTTTATTACTTAAAGCTACAGTACCTGTAAATTGGAATTAAAGTCAATACCTTTTACTTTTTATAATAACTATTCAAACTATAAGAAATCTGCAGTTGTGTTCCTTCATAACAAATGTTTAGACGTGACAGCCAGACTCCCAAATCCCAACTACCCCAGCCAGCACACTGGACCCCAGGGAAGGAAGCCTCTTTCAAAGGTAGGAAACTGAAGAGTGTCTGCCTGTGTGTGTGTGTCAGTATGTTTATGTGTGTCAGTATGTCTGTATGTCTGTGTGTGTGTGTGTCAGTATGTCTGTGTGTGTGTGTTTCAGTATGTATGTCTGTGTGTGTCAGTATGTATGTCTGTGTGTGTGTGTCAGTATGTATGTGTGTGTGTGTGTCAGTATGTATGTGTGTGTGTCACCATGTATGTGTGTGTGTCAGTAAGTCTGTGTGTGGGCCAGTAAGTCTGTGTGTGTGTGTCAGTATGTATGTCTGTGTGTGTGTCAGTATGTATGTCTGTGTGTGTGTGTCAGTATGTATGTCTGTGTGTGTGTCAGTATGTATGTGTGTGTGTCACCATGTATGTGTGTGTGTCAGTATGTCTGTGTGTGTGTCAGTATGTACATGTGTGTGTCAGTATGTCTGTGTGTGTGTCAGTATGTACATGTGTGTGTCAGTATGTATGTGTGTGTGTGTGTCAGTATGTGTGTGTGTGTGTGTGTCAGTATGTCTGTCTGTGTGTCAGTATGTCTGTCTGTGTGTCGGTATGTATGTCTGTGTGTGTGTCAGTATGTAGGCCTGTGTGTGTCAGTATGTATGTCTGTGTGTGTGTCAGTATGTATGTGTGTGTGTCAGTATGTCTGTCTGTGTGTCAGTATGTATGTATGTGTTTGTGTCAGTATGTCTGTCTGTGTGTCAGTTTGTATGTCTGTGTGTCAGTATGTATGTCTGTGTGTCAGTTTGTGTGTGTGTTGTGAATTCACGTACGTGAATCACTTCCTCCCACCTCAAAGACATCGGGCCGCGCGGGAGGCTGCTGAGCCAGCATCCAGTGAGGAGGGGGAGCAAGGAGAGCCAGACTCCCAAATCCCAACTACCCCAGCCAGCACACTGGACCCCAGGGAAGGAAGCCTCTTTCAAAGTTAGGAAACTGAAGAGTGTCTGTCTGTGTGTGTGTGTGTGTGTGTGTGTCAGTATGTTTGTGTGTGTCAGTATGTCTGTATGTCTGTGTGTGTGTGTCAGTATGTCTGTGTGTGTGTTTCAGTATGTATGTCTGTGTGTGTGTCAGTATGTATGTCTGTGTGTGTGTGTCAGTATGTATGTGTGTGTGTCAGTATATATGTGTGTGTGTCAGTATGTCTGTGTGTGTCAGTATGTATGTCTGTGTGTGTGTCAGTATGTATGTGTGTGTGTCAGTATGTCTGTCTGTGTGTCAGTATGTCTGTCTGTGTGTCAGTATGTATGTCTGTGTGTGTCAGTATGTCGGTGTGTGTGTGTCAGTATGTATGTCTGTGTGTGTCAGTATGGCTGTGTGTGTGTCAGTATGTATGTCTGTGTGTGTCAGTATGTTTGTCTGTGTGTGTCAGTATGTCTGTATGTCTGTGTGTGTGTCAGTATGTCTGTGTGTGTGTGTCAGTAAGTCTGTGTGTGGGTCAGTAAGTCTGTGTGTGTCAGTATGTATGTCTGTGTGTGTCAGTATGTATGTCTGTGTGTGTGTGTCAGTATGTATGTCTGTGTGTGTGTCACCATGTATGTGTGTGTGTCAGTATGTCTGTGTGTGTGTCAGTATGTCTGTGTGTGTGTCAGTATGTATATGTGTGTGTCAGTATGTATGTGTGTGTGTGTGTGTGTGTGTGTCAGTATGTGTGTGTGTGTCAGTATGTCTGTCTGTGTGTCAGTATGTCTGTGTGTCAGTATGTCTGTCTGTGTGTCAGTATGAATGTATGTGTTTGTGTCAGTATGTCTGTCTGTGTGTCAGTTTGTATGTATGTGTGTCAGTATGTCTGTCTGTGTGTCAGTTTGTGTGTGTGTCAGTTTGTGTGTGTGTGTGTGTGTCAGTATGTTTGTGTGTGTCAGTATGTATGTGTGTGTGTCAGTATGTATGTCTGTGTGTGTCAGTATGTTTGTCTGTGTGTGTCAGTATGTATGCCCCTGTGTCAGTATGTATGTATGTATGTGTGTGTCAGTATGTATGTGTGTGTGTGTCAGTATGTATGTCTGTGTGTGTGTCAGTATGTTTGTCTGTGTGTCAGTATGTCTGTGTGTGTCAGTATGTATGCCTGTGTGTGTCAGTATGTCTGTATGTGTGTGTCAGTATGTCTGTGTGTGTCAGTTTGTCTGTCTGTGTGTCAGTATGTCTGTCTGTGTGTCAGTATGTCTGTGTGTGTGTGTGTCAGTATGCCTGTGTGTGTGTGTGTGTGTGTGTGTCAGTATGTCAGTCTGTGTCTGTCAGTATGTCTGTCTGTGTGTGTCAGTATGTCTGTCTGTGTGTCAGTATGTCTGTCTGTGTGTCAGTATGTATGTGTGTGTGTCAGTATGTATGTGTGTGTCAGTATGTATGTGTGTGTGTCAGTATGTATGCCTGTGTGTGTCAGTATGTCTGTATGTGTGTGTCAGTATGTCTGTATGTGTGTGTCAGTATGTCTGTATGTGTGTGTCAGTATGTCTGTCTGTGTGTCAGTATGTCTGTCTGTGTGTCAGTATGTCTGTCTGTGTGTCCGTATGTCTGTGTGTGTGTGTGTGTCAGTATGTCTGTGCGTGTGTGTGTGTCAGTGTGTCTGTCTGTGTGTGTCAGTATTTCTGTCTGTGTGTGTCAGTATGTGTGTCTGTGTGTCAGTATGTCTGTCTGTGTGTCAGTATGTATGTGTGTGTGTGTCAGTATGTGTGTGTGTGTGTGTGTGTGTGTGTGTGTCAGTGTGTGTGTCAGTATGTGTATGTGTGTCAGTATGTGTGTGTGTCAGTATGTGTCTGTGTGTCAGTATGTGTGTGTGTCAGTATGTGTCTGTGTGTCAGTATGTATGTCTGTGTGTCAGTATGTATGACTGTGTGTGTGTCAGTATGGCTGTGTGTGTGTCTGTATGTATGTGTTTGTGTCTGTGTGTATGTGTTTGTGTCTGTGTGTATGTGTTTGTGTCAGTATGTCTGTCTGTGTGTCAATATGTATGTCTGTGTTTCAGTATGTCTCTGTGTGTTGAATGCAACACTGCCACCCCACACTGCCACTGTCACAACTCACCACCACTGTCACCCCACACCACCACTGTCACCCCACACTGCCACAGTTTCACATAAAGTAAAATATAAGGGGAGTTGGATGTTTGTCTGTGTGTCAGTATGTCTGTGTGTGTCAGTATGTATGCCTGTGTGTGTCAGTATGTCTGTATGTGTGTGTCAGTATGTCTGTGTGTGTCAGTATGTCTGTCTGTGTGTCAGTATGTCTGTCTGTGTGTCAGTATGTCTGTGTGTGTGTCAGTATGTCTGTGTGTGTCAGTATGTCTGTCTGTGTGTGTCAGTATGTCTGTCTGTGTGTGTCAGTATGTCTGTCTGTGTGTCAGTATGTCTGTCTGTGTGTCAGTATGAATGTGTGTGTGTCAGTATGTGTGTGTGTGTCAGTATGTATGTGTGTGTCAGTATGTATGTGTGTGTGTCAGTATGTATGCCTGTGTGTGTCAGTATGTCTGTATGTGTGTGTCAGTATGTCTGTCTGTGTGTCAGTATGTCTGTGTGTGTGTGTCAGTATGTCTGTGCGTGTGTGTCAGTATGTCTGTCTGTGTGTGTCAGTATTTCTGTCTGTGTGTGTCAGTATGTTTGTCTGTGTGTCAGTATGTCTGTCTGTGTGTCAGTATGTATGTGTGTGTGTCAGTATGTGTGTGTGTGTGTGTGTCAGTATGTATGTGTGTGTGTCAGTATGTGTGTGTCAGTATGTGTGTGTGTGTGTCAGTATGTGTGTGTGTGTCAGTATATGTGTGTGTGTGTCAGTATGTGTGTGTGTGTCAGTATGTGTGTGTGTGTCAGTATGTATGTATGTGTGTCAGTATGTATGACTGTGTGTGTGTCAGTATGTCTGTGTGTGTGTCTGTATGTATGTGTTTGTGTCTGTATGTATGTGTTTGTGTCAGTATGTCTGTCTGTGTGTCAATATGTATGTCTGTGTTTCAGTATGTCTGTGTTGAATGCAACACTGCCACCCCACACTGCCACTGTCACAACTCACCACCACTGTCACCCCACACTGCCACAGTTTCACATAAAGTAAAATATAAGGGGAGTTGGAGGCTTTCCATGTTAATGCATTCTTTGCTATGTTATAAATGGTTTGTTTTTCTGACAATCAGATGAGAAACACGGATTTACCAAACCAGGAAACTGGGGAAACTGAGAATAAATTGCAAAGTTTAGGCTGAAATACCCAGACCGCATAAAAATTCTATATCTCAGTTACATAATTGAGTGTGTCAGTATGTATGTCTTTGTGTGTGTCAGTATGTATGTCTGTATGTATGTATGTCTCTGTGTGTGTCAATATGTATGTGTCAGTCAGTATATGTCTGTGTGTCAGTTTGTATGTCTGTGTGTGTGTCAGTATGTATGTCTTTGTGTTTGTCAGTATGTCCGTGTGTGTGTCAGTATGTATGTCTGTGTGTGTGTGTCAGTATGTATGTGTCAGTCAGTATATGTCTGTGTGTCAGTTTGTATGTATGTGTGTGTGTGTCAGTATGTATGTCAGTATGTATGTGTGTGTCAGTTTGTGTGTCTGTATGTATGTCGGTTTTCCAGTCAGTATGTCTGTGTATGTGTCAGTATATATGTCTGTCACAGTGTCTGTGTGTGTGTGTGTGTCAGTGTGTATCTGTATGTTGTCAGTATGTATGTATCTGTACGTGTGCCAGTGTGTATACCTGTGCATGTATATGTATGTAGCCAATGTGTGTATCAGCATGTGTGTCAGTGTTTGTATCTGCATTTGTCAGGTTATGTATCTGTGTGTCTGTATGTTGTCATTGAGTGTGTGTCTGTGTATCTGTATGTTGTCAGTGTATCTCCGTGTGTGTCAGTGTGTGCATCTGTGTGTCTGCATGTGTGCCAGGTTGTGTGTGTGTCAGTGTGTGTGTAAATGTGTCTGTATAGCTGCATCTGTATGATTGTGTATATCTTGTTTCTGTGTGTGTATGTGTATCACTGTGTGTGTGTGTGTGTGTGTGTGTGTGTGTGTGTTTGTGACAGTGCATGTGTATTTGTGCATACATCTCAGCATTCAACACTACATGCAAATACACACCTGCATTCAAACTTCAACACTACATATAAACACACCTCTTTGTTTAAACAACAAAATTATATATAAACACACCAGTGTATTCATAAACCAACACTACACATAAATGCATACTTGCATTTAAATGCCATCTCCACATACAAACACACCCCTACATTCACACAAACATACTCCATACAAAAACATGCTTACACTCAAACACACAAATACTGCTCAGTGCTAAATACAACCCTGCATGCATGGGAAAATGGTAGCGCCCCAGCTGTCAAAGTATTGTTGGAGTTGCATGACAGATGCGGATCTACCTTTTGCCCCCTCTTGCCCAAAATAATTCATGCACCAGAGCCCTCTCTACTTTACGTCCGCCTCTGCGTTGGGGTGGGGGGCGTGATTGCATGCCAGGGAGGGGATGACAGGGTTCAGGGGGCCCAAGCAAATGTTTGCCCATGTTCCAATCCATATTAAAGACGGCCCTGAGTAGGTGCCTAGTGTACTATGGTTGGAGGTACACTAGGCGGAGGTGACATAGTCAGAGAAACCGCAGGCTCAAGATGCGCTGTTCGAGTAAGCAGTGTACTGAAAGCCTAGGCAAATTGATCCATACGGTGATCATTCTCCTCTAGCGTTCTCTCGCAAGCTGTTATGTGCTGACACAATTCTACAGGATCTATGGCCCTGTCGTAATGTCAGGATTACTAATGTATCCAGCATGTAGAACTGTGTCACACCTACGACTTATAGGTAACGTCTTACCGGGCCTTAGAATGGCCAGACTTAAAGTACCAGAGAATAGTCAGAATACTTGCCGAGGTCAAGGAAACAGAAAGAAACACAACGATGAGTGGAAGCCAAAAGTCAAGGATACGAGAATACAGGGAAGTCAAACAAAGCCGCAGTCAATAACCAGAAACAAACTATCAGGAACACACTCTCAGATAACCACTCAGGGAAACCACGGCAGGGCAATGAGCTGAAGAATTAGATGAGCTTAAATACCCCTCTAGTTGATCCGATTGGCCGCAACTGGCCTTTGACCCCAGAACATGCGTGTGCGTCCTTTGCGTGACGTCATCCGCACGTTGACGTTGTCCATACTGTCATCCAGATCTGCAGTGGCCGGCGTCTAACAACATGCAACAGGGATCAGACATATTGATGCATGGCAACTGAACGGCACTAACCGCACTTGTTGGCAAGGCAATCATTATTGATGTTGCAAGGTGAGGATGAGTATGTTATGACTGTATTGCCATCTTGATAAAGACCGTCAGGTCGAAACGTTGATCCTAATTGGCAACATTTAATACACTTATTTTCATTGGAAATCCATTGAGTGCTCTCATCTTGATTATTTGTTTTTATATATGTATGAGAGAGTACTTAAAGAGAAAGCACTAAATGGATCAACAAAACACAGTAAACATGCAAAAAAGGACTCTGTCATAAACATATGGAATAATAAAAAAAAATATTCCCTCATTAAGGGGTTAAGTAGTTGATGAGAGGCTGTGGCACTGAGGAGGGAGAACATAAGGAGACTTGTATATCTTGCTTCTTCCCTAAAGTGCAACAATGCAAAGGAACTGGTAGAGGTTTGCAAAAAAATAAATAAAAAAAAATCTCATGATATTCAAAAGATATATTTGATGAGTTTGGATATTTTGTTTTGATGCAGGGGCGGAACTACGAAAGGGTTATCGAATCTAATATCCCGTATTCATACAATAAATGGAGGAAACACACGAATACAGAAGAGAAATGTTAGAATAAAGTCCATTTTCTTCACAATACCCCCCTTAGTTCCATGGGTCGGCATACCCGCCTAGGCCCTGCCGGGTTAGCTAAGGGATGTCCGGGTAGCATAATTAAACATCCAAGTCGGTCTGGCGGGAAAGCCCATCCGCATTGCCGTTCTGTTTGCCCGGGCGGTACTGCAGCGTAAAATTGTAGGGCTGCAGCGCTAAACTCCAGCGCAGAAACCGGGGATTGTTTCCAGATCCTCGGTTGAGCCAAATGAGGGGATTGTGGTCAGTAAGAAGGGTAAAAGCACGGCCATAAAGGTACGGTTGGAGTTTCTTTAAGGCCCATACTAGCGCCAGGCATTCTTTTTTCACGGTGGCATAGCTGACCTCCCGAGGTAGTAACTTACGGCTGAGGTTTGCCACCGGGTGTACCATGCCATCTTCCCCCACTTGGCTCAGCACGGCTCCCAGCCCAAACATAGAGGCATCTGTATGAACGAGAAATGTCTTATTAGGGTCTGGGGCCGCCAATACTGGAGCTTCACTTAAAGCCGTTTTAAGGCTCTGGAATGCTGTTGCACACTCCGGGGACCACTGTGGGGATATTTATGGGATAATAATAGTAAACAGATGAGAATTACCCACTATTTTAATTCTCAGATCCAAAAGAGCGTTATCGTTATAAATGAAATGTAAAACCATATACCGGTAATTAAAATCACAAATTGTTATAAAAATAGATATTTATTTTTATATTCAAATGATAATAATATAAGTAGCATGCATGATAATAATCAATGGAATTTCAGTATAACAATATGCAATACAATATGGTAATTTAAAACATCTCCTAATGACTAAGACGTAGCTTAGAATCTACAGCGATGTCAAGATTGATTTACGACCCTTTCTTCACAGAGAAGGAATGTGAGTTTCACACTGAGCTGCAGTGTAGAGCAATAGAACTTAGCTAGCAGTTAGAAATAACCCTTTCAATGCTGGCTAGACCTCCTAAGTAATTAAGATCTACTTTTATGTAATTTTTTAAATAAATAACATTTAACCAGTCATTTGTCATTAGTCATTTATCACTTACTTGATCCATCCAATTAAGAAAATCTACATGTTATATAAGCAAAATTTGTCTAACAGATATTTTATCTTATATTAGAGCAATCAATACAGCATTGAATAATTTTCACGATATTCTAACTTGTGATATATCACATAAATACATTAATGATTATATTAATCCCAGCTGCAGATGGGATGCGATAACCATATATATATATTCCTTAGTAATTAAGATTTCTAAATACATGAAATCTGATCGTGAATTATTCAGTCATATATCATGCTATTAATTTTAATTAATTTAAATTAATTAATTAAATGCCAGTATCTTTACCAGTTAAGTAGATATTTTCTCATCAGATGTTCTCAGGTAGCTAAGTGTCATGGGTCTCTTTCTCTGCATGGAGTGTAAGATTTTCTTGGTTACTCTGATTGCCCGATTCTGCCTGGATCTCTCTGAATGTTGAATCCCCAGAGTATTGTAATGTCTTTCTCTTCAATCTTTGAATGTCTGAATCTCCCTCCCTTCCCTTGTCTTAACTTTTTAAAGGGGAAAATTCCTTAGGTGATAGCCAATCATAAATGTGGGGTGTGGTTGCCTTCTAGGTAACCATTTTAGTATTTGGACTCAAGATGGCAGTCTTGTCCCACTAAACATACCTATCCAGGAAAGAGTTAACTTTTCCTGGTGTGGCTATTTTTGACGTAATTTTCGTTATCTATATGGTGGCTATAACTTTATATTTTCTGTCAGATCAAGAGGATTTCTTCAGACTATGTGTCTCCATATTCTGTAATAATTCCTAATATGACAGCTTATAATACTATAGATGAACTCAAAAATACAATGAGAATCTGTTGGTATAGAAAGTAACATTTTTATTTAATCTTCCCTGTCACCTACGTCTGGGTATAAAATTATTATATTCCATTAGTAATTAGACAGTCTATCCATCCCCCGTTCTCAATGTCTTATCTCTAGGTTGCTTATCTTACACATTCTTACACAAAGCAGTTTTAGAGAAAGGATAGAAATGTTGTGTCTCTTTGTTAACTTGAAGATACAAAATGGAGTCTGGTCTATTTAGATTGACTTCAGAATATACACTTTGTATTTCTATCATAGCACAAAATGTCTGCCGAAATAAATACCCTGACACCACGTTACCTGCTTGGGTAGGGACTTTTTGGTTAGATCGGTGAGAGGTTTCGCTAGGGTGCTATACTCAGGGACGAACTTGCAGTAATACCCTGCTGTGCCTAGGAAGGCCAGTACCTGCGTCATAGTGCGGGGCGGGGGCCAATTGGCTGTGGCCTCTACCTTGGCTGACTCGGGTCGCTGCTTACCAGACCCTACTCTATGCCCTAAGTACTGGACCTCTGCCATACCCACATGGCATTTCTCGGGTTTCAGGGTAATGCCGGCTTCTTGTAACTTACAAAATACCGAGGCCAAGTGCAACAGGTGAGCTTCCCATGTGCCACTGTAGATGGCAATGTCATCCAAATAGGCACATTCGAAGTCCTGCATTCCTTCCAGAAGTCGGTGCGCCATCCTTTGAAACGTAGCTGGGGCATTCTTCATCCCAAACGGCATAACCCGAAATTGGTATAGTCCGAATGCGGTGACGAATGCCGACTTAGGGATGGCAGCTGGGTCTAGCGGAATTTGCCAATATCATTTGCACAGGTCCAGGGTAGTTAGGAAGTGCCCGCTGGCCATGCGATCGAGCAATTCGTCGATCCGTGGCATAGGGTAGGCATCGGTGATCGTCCGGCCGTTCAGTTTCCGGTAATCAATACAGAAGTGAGTCGTATCGTCTCGCTTCGGTACTAGAACCACCGGAGACGCCCAGGGACTTTGGGAAGCCTCAATAACCCCTAATTCTAGCATTTCTTGGATTTCCTTCCACCCGGTGCACTGCGGTGGAGGTGTACCCGGGTAGAACTGAGAACAGCCCACTGTATTCCGGCAGCAGGTGTTTAGCGTCTGCCTGCTGAGTGGGGTCTAGTTTCTCCCCCAACCCGACCTGTTCTAAGGTCCCTTGGTGTGCTGCCAGCAGGTCGGGTAAGGGGAGCCCCTCACTATTATCCGTGGACGGAGCACATATAGCGGCCACGTCCTCAGAGCGCTCGTGCTATGGTTTCAACATGTTCATATGAAAAGCTCCTTTCATCTGAACATTTGGCTACAATATAGGTGATGTCGCTAATTATTTCTACCACTTTAAATAGCCCCTGCCAAGCTGCCTGGAGCTTGTCCTTTTTAGAAGGTCTGAGGGCTAGCACTTTTTGCCCTACTTCCAGGTTCCTATCTCTTGCCCCCCGGTCATACCATTGTTTCTGGCGTTTTTGGGACGCCTGCAGGTTCTCCCGAACTGACTCGGTTAGGGCCTGCAAGCGGTCCCGGAACTCCAGCACGTATGGCAGAACGGGGACTCCTTCCTCTCCTGTATTGCCCTCCCAGTGCTCCCGTATGAGGTCCAGGGGTCCCTGGACTTTTCTCCCGTATAGGAGTTCGAAGGGGGAGAACCTAGTGGACGCCTGAGGCACTTCCCGGTAAGCAAACAGGAGATGAGGTAGAAATTTCTCCCATTGACCGTAGGACTCTGTGAACGCTGTGAGCATTTGTTTAAGCGTGCCGTTAAACCGTTCACAGAGACCGTTAGTCTGGAGGTGGTAGGGGTAGCTAAATAATGGTTTTACCCCGCAGCTCTGCCACAACTGTTGAGTTACAGTTGCCGTAAACTGGGTTCCCTGGTCTGAAAGTATTTCCCGGGGAAACCCTACTCGGGAAAAGATCCTGACTAGAGCCTCTGCTACTTTCTCGGCCTCAATGTTGGAGAGTGCCACAGCCTCAGGTTACCTGGAGGCGTAGTCTACCACCGTGAGGATGTAGCGCTTCTCGGAGGAGCTGGGTTTGCTGAGAGGCCCTACCAGGTCTACTGCCACTCTGTAGAATGGCTCTTCTATTATAGGTAGGGATCGTAGCTTGGCATTAGGATGATCCCCCCCTTTTCTCTATCCTTTGACATGTGTCACATGTCCTGCAGTAGGACTGGAAATCTTTTAATATCCCTGGCTAGAAGAACGTCTGGGTTAGGCAGTCCTTAGTCTTCTTGATACCCAGATGCCCTGCTAGCGGGATATCATGGCTGAGCCTTAGAAGCTCTGCCCTGTATTTCCGAGGTACTACAAACTGTCTTTTTGTAACTTGGGCTGTCCCTTTTCCCACCCCCCCTGTCACCCTATACAGCAACCCCTTGTCCCAGTGGAAGCTCTCGTGGGCATTACCTTCCTTAGGGGTACCTACTGCCTTCCTGTAACCTGCTAGGGTGCGGTCTGACTGCTGTGCTTGGCCAAAGTCTTGGGGAGTGCCCCAGAAGGGGATAGGGGTAGGGCATACGGGAATTTTGGTTCCTAACTGTGGTTCCTCGGAGTGTGTGTCGGTCCAGCTCGGTGGGCTTGCACCCTGGTAGTCACAGTGCAGTCTCCAGCAGGATCGGATTGAACCAGCTGCAAAGTCAGGCACCCCAATGATTCCCCAGCAAAACTTCCGCAGGTAGTCCAGACATAATGCCCACCTCCGCCCCAATTTAACTGTACCCGGGCTGTGGGTAACTTGTGGATAGCACCTCCTGCCACTCGTACTGCTACAGTCCTGTTGGTGCTGGCCTTTGCAGATACGGTGTGAGGCTGCACCAAAGTAAGGGTGGTCCCAGAGTCTCGTAGCTCCTCGGCCGCTTTTCCGTCTATGGTGACCCACTGTCTGTGGTGCACCCGGTTGTCTGCCTCTGCTTGGGCTAGATCCACCTCATGTAGCACGGCCCATTGTTCTGAATCTGGAGTGTGCTCTACCAAAGGTGCATGCTGATAGTGGTGAGCGGCAGCCCTCGGTGGTTGTGGTGGCTGCTCCCAGCTGTTCTGCTCCGCTGAGGGCAATGTATTTTGTAGTGCCCTGGCTGATTGCACTGGTGACATACCAATGGGGGTCTCCGGGTAAAACCAGGCTGTGTCGTGGGTGGTACTGTGTTTGGTCTGGGGTTGACACCAGGACCTGGCGTGGGAGCGCTGGACCTTACCAGAGGACGGTTTCCACTAGCCTCTCCTTTTCTTCCCTCATGATGCTCATCTGCCAGCTTGGCCGCTTCCTCGACTGTGGCCGGCTTCCTGTCCCTGACCCAGTCCCTGGTGTCTGCAGGTGTGTGATCAAAAAATTGTTCAAGCAAGAGGAGTTGCAGCACCTCCTCCAGTGTTGTGGCCTGGCAGCCCTGTATCCAGTTTTGGGCTGCCCAATACATCCTAAAGGCCCATTCGGTGTAGGAGTCTCGGCCCCCTTTCTGTAATGCCCGAAACTTTTTCCTGTAAGTCTCTGGGGTCACGACATACCTGGCTAGCAGAATGTCCTTTACCCTGGCATAGTCATGTATGGCTGTATCAGGAACTGCTCGGTATGCCTCTGCTGCTCGGCCTGTCAGCTTGCTGCTTAAAATCGCTGCCCATTGCTCTGATTACAGACCCTCCAAAGCGCATTGACGTTCAAAATCCTGCAAATATACGTCAATTTCCATCTCTCCGTCTGTAAAACTTTTAAACGCAGCATAATTAATTTTTCTCCGCTGTCCTCCATTTATAGATCCAGTTAAGGAAGCAGTGTCTCCTTGGTTTAAGCTCGCCTGTTGTGCTTTGCGTTCTGCGTTCACTTCTACCAGGACTTGCATCACCATCTCAGGTGTGGGATTTGGCCTCCACATCACCTTCTGTTGGAATTCTGCTTCCTCGCGGCTGACATTCGCCATGCTGCTGGTTTGGTCGCCCTCCATCAGTTCTGCTATGAGCGTAGCTCTCTTTTTGTTGCTTGCCACCTGACCTCGGGCTTCCAGTAGATCCTTTAGCGTAGTCCTTTTTAGTTTCTCGTACTGCTGGGCCATTCACCAGTTGTCTTTCTGTGTTCCATTCTATCCCGTCGCTTGCCACCAGTTGTTAAGACCTGCGGTGGTTATGGTACTGCGGTCTTCTATTCCTTTCCCAACAGCTGAGCCTAAGTGATTATAGCTACAGAAAGGAGTAGAGGAATAGTAGAGATGAATGCAGGTTCCAAGATGATTTCCCCCAGCAAATAGAATATTCCCCAAACATGAGCCTAGACTTCATGAAGGGTGTAACAGGAATGATCTTTATTGAAAACAGGCTGGCTTTTATGAGAAATCCTCCTGCAAGAGGACCTCCCACAACAAACAAATACATTATCCAATCATTATGCAGTTTTACACTAATACACGCCTTCCCTCTGCCTGGGAGATATTGAGATAAGTTAAGGAATAAATCTATTATCTCCAGGCAAAGGGCACACATTTTCCCCAAAAGTTAGAACACCCCTTTCCCCACAAGGTATCCCCATATCCCCTGATAGCCCCGATCTGGGGGACAAACATATCCAAATTTCACCCAGATCGGTTCAGGGGTTCTTAAAAAGTGTGGAAGTCATGTTTTACCGACCACACGAGGCTCCTGCCCAAAACAGTTCCACAAATTCAGCGTGTGCGGTCGGTCAATTAGGAAAAAGGCGAAAAACTAGCAAAATACCGAATGGATCCTCCTGGCTCATAGTAGTGATTGTTCCCCTTGTCTGCATGAACATAACTACCGAATGCCGCTCTTCTGGCTGTTCGTTAAGTGGGAGAAGCCGACGTTCGGTAGTTTCAGCGGTGGTTCGTGAGATCGAGTGTCCGATTTTAGTTCCAGACACTCGACGACCAAGTCCCGCTGACTCCCCTCATGCGAACAAGATGGCCGCCGTTTTCTTTTCCACGTGGCGTTTGGCTATACAAACAGCGGCCACCCAGGGAACACTTAATCGACTGTTCTTTTGAACTTAACGAGCCAGGAGGGTGGTCGGTGTTTGGTAGTTTCATACTGCCGAGCTAATATCCCATATTCATACAATAAATGGAGGAAACACACGAATACAGAAGAGAAATGTTAGAATAAAGTCCATTTTCTTCACATACACTAAGTAAAGTTACAGTCAAACTCAACTTATAGTTAGGGGCTTCACTGTAGCATCTGGATTTGAAAAATTTAGGGTGAGCATGAGTGTTAAAATTAGGATTAGATTTAGGGAGCATTTTTTTATTTACAGATTACTTTATTTTTTATTTTTGTAATCTGTTTTTATTGAGTAGTTTACATTGAATACAGAAATAGAAAAGAGTACAGGTTGAGACTCGCAGGTCTCTGTTGCAGTGTCAACACAAGAACAAATATTGCATTGCGTGTTTTATCGTATATGCAGAGGAGAACAGGAGAGTTGACAAACGGAGTAGCAATCAATCAAAATGCGTCCTGTAACTTTACCCTACTCTGTGGGAAGCAGCTCTAGGTGCAATAACCAGTTTCACATGGAAACCCCTCATTGCAGCCCCTGTGCTGTTCTTGCTGGTAAACTTTATGCGTACAGTTATTTTTTCAAGGTGATCAGATGGGGATACACCCAATGGTATCATCGAATTGGTGTGTAGGCAGTTCCTGATGAAGCTTAGACATTTGAACCAGGTATTTTTATCCATTAACCTTTCTCACTACTGTGTCTTGTAATTTGTACTATTGTGTACTATTTTTACCTTCGGGGAAAGTTAGCCGTATTGGTGTGGGGATATTTATGGGATGATAATATTAAACAGTCGAGAATTGCCCACTATTTCAATTCTCTTAGATCTTAGAGATCGTTATCGTGTAAGTGAAATGTATTCCATACAAATAAAATCACAATTTGTTATAAAAATAGATATAATTTATTGTGACAAATAAAATAATAATAATATTAGGCAGAATGCATGATAATAATCAGTGAATATTTAGTATTACATAAGTATGCAATACAGTGGAATGGCTATACACGTTCCAATGGCTAACAGCATCAACTGTCCAGACTTTAGATTTATGAGGGTACTTCACAGACAGAAAGTAAAACTTCCAGTGAAAAGTCGTAAAACCTTGGCTAACAGTTAAATCAACTGAGTAACCCTTTCAATGCTGGCTAGATCCTCCTAGGCATATAATATCCTATTCTTGTGTAATTTTCTATTAACATAACATTCAAACCAGCTCATTAATCATTTCCTGGAACCATCCAATAAGAATAATCTATCAGATTCTATAAGCCGAATTGTAATTTGTCTAAAAAGATATCTTATCTTATTTAGAGCAAATCAATACACCTGGATAAAAACATTGGTATGCTAACACGTGATAATATCACATTAATATATATTTATTCTTAATTCCACCTGCAGAATGGAATGTTTATAACTATATATTCTTTAGTTAACTAAGATTTCTAAATGTTGAAATCTGACCGTGATTTATCCAGTCATATATCATGCTATTAGATTTTAATTAATGTAGATTAATTAAATAAAACCAGCATAATTACCAGTTAAGTAGATATTCTCATCAGATGAGTAGGTAGTCCCAGGAACTTGAATGCGTGTATGATTGGTTGTATGGAGGTATGTAAGTAATAGTAAAAAGTAAGTGTCAAGGAGTGTTTCTTGAGTTGGGTCCAAGAGAGTTTGAGTGTTAGTCCCAGAGTGAATATCTGTCATGGGGGGCGTGGCTTGGACGTCGGCCGGGATGGAAGCTTGAGTTGTGAGCTCCGCTCCACCGGTCCTTGAAAAGCCCTATTAATTAGCCTTTAACAGCTCTAATGGGACGGAACCGCCGAGGAGACCCTCCCGGGTCCCCAGGGGATCTCAACCCAGCCAGTCGCTTGGCCCGATGGATAGTTTCCTACAGACGCCGGCGGACACGCGCGACGAGGCCGGAGGCACCAAGATGGCGGCTACCACCTCGGCACCCGGAGAGACTCAAGCCTCCACCTTAGAGGGCATCGGGGCAGAAATCCGCACGATGGCGGCATCCATGGCCACGAAAACTGACCTCCTGATCCTCACCACAACTATTCAAGACGCCCTGCGGGCCGAGAGTTAGAACACTCCCACGAGGCCCAAACGGCCAGATTGGCGGCAACTGATACGGCTCTGGCAAGACAGGGCGACCTGCTCTTACAATTAAGGTGGTCAGTAGAGGATCTCGACAACCGTGGCCGCAGGTGCAACATCCGGGTATGCGGCATGCCAGAGGCGGAGGGTGAAGAGAACTTAGAGGAGGCCCTAACAGCCCTATTCCGCACGATCCTACCCAGCGACACACCACTAGAACTCCAGTTTGATAGAGCACATAGGGCCCTACGACCTCGCTCACTCGAGGAAGGCCCTAGGGACATCATTGCTGCATTCACTCGTTCACTACAAAAGACGCCATCATGAAAGCGGCCAGGTCACAACCCACATGGGAATACCGTGGGGCTCCTATTTCATTATTTAATGACCTGTCCCCGGTCACCCTGGAGGCCAGGAGAGCTCTACGAAGTATTACGCTACTGCTTAGGGACCGCAATATTCCCTACAAATGGGGCTTCCCGTTCGCCCTATCCGCAAGACGCCAGAATGGATGGATATCGATTAGATGGCCGGAGGAGGTCCCGGGATTCCTGGAGGAATTGGGTCTCCCACCTACTCAAATCCCAGACTGGATCCTAGGCCCGCTGGATGCAGGCCAGAGGCAGCAACTTGCACCCCGCCGCCGCAGAGGACGGTCTCCGCCGGGACCAGCACACCGACACCGTGAGGCATGAGAGGGCCAGTAATGAAGGCCGACCCCCTATTGCAGCCAACCCGCTTAACAGGTACTGTCCCCACCACCCCGTAACGACCCAGGACTAGATGCTACCCATTGACTTTACTGGATCAACCCTCCCCACCTAGACGCATCAACCGGCACCGACCCTCACTGACTTTCACGAACATTTGCACCTTGGGTGGGACACAGGGCAAACTACGACATCCCCTATCCGCTACCCGGGATGCGCACCCTACCCACACTGGGAGCACGCGTGGACTGAGAACAGATGGGGCCCTTGGACACTGCCACCCACCCCTCTCTCGTTTTATATTTATGGGAACCTGGCGGTTGATCCGCTCCCCACATAGCTGACATGGTGCTCCCGGTTGCGGCTGAACTGTCCTCCCTCATTGACTATGAGATCACAGCTGACTACCTGTGCACTCACACGCAATGAAGCTTCTGACCGGCCTATCTCAGAGACTCCCCTCATCCTGATCAGTAACACCACCCATGCTCTATGTGGATTATGTTTGTTTTGTGGGAACTAATACTGTGCTCTACATGTGGGAAGGAAATGTTGTGGGGCATGGTGGTAGTAACAGTAACAGTTGGACACTACGGACATTACGGGGGAGAGGCAGAGGGAGTGTGGGGCGATGTATGAGAGGGGGGTGGGTAGGGCAATGGGCTAACACATCTATTCCTTTTAAAAAAATAGAGAAAACAGAGCAGGGATGAGGCCCATACACGTGGGGTCCTGATCTGGGACGATGGATATGTTCTCTTAATGCCAGCACCCACACTAGTGGAAATGAAGGAAAGTAGGACAGGGATACTGATCTTATACGGTATCTTTAGCCCGATTACCCATAATGCTACAAACCTGCCAGCACTCAGGGACGCCCTAGATGGGTGGGGGGGGGAGCACTAGATTCCCTGGATCTGTTATAGGGGGAAGAGGTGAGGAGGTGACATGCATAACTACTGGCTACTGTTACTGTTGTTTTTGTTTATGCTTTAACCTTCTTGTTTGATATCGCAATGTTTAAATTTTAGCTAGATGACAACTCCCCGGTTTAGAGGCACTTGGGCTGGGATCTGGTCGGAGCGGAACGGATCGGAACTTTTCTCACACGCACATGCTATACTAACCCTGGTCTCGACCCTAACCACAGCTCTACATATTCGCTTGCGCGAGACCCTCAGCGGAGCCACAGGCTTGCTCACACTTCAACCTGGTTGTCAAAGGGACACCTGGCCACTCCTGCTGAGGCGCAAGTACCTCTCCTTTTTGAAGGAGACTTCGGGGTGATACCAACCTCTGACCCTGTGAGGACAACACCCGAAGGGGGGCTTCCTGAGCCCACCCCCTATTTTAACTTGACTACGCTATTTGTTTCACGCTAGTTCAGCTCTCTCGGACACACGCACACTACTCTTCTCTCCACCACATTACACACTTAGGCTTGGCACGAATATCTGGGGGCACTGTCACCGCAGACGCCCGCGCGTAGACGACGACGTACGAGACACTCGGACACATAACCCCGAACAGACCGGTATAGAATTCATGCGCAGCTACACCCCACAGACGAGCATACACCTCCATTGGGCTGCGCCGCCGTCCCGGGCCCTTGCGCGTGCGGGCTCACCCCCTGGGGGAGGACACGGCTACCAGAGGGGGAGACTATGGCGTACCATCAGGCTCCTATGTCCGTCATGACACTCAACTGTAGAGGCTTAAATATACCAGAACGACGCACTCATCTACTGAGGGAGTTGCGATAGAAACACACTTTGATAGCACTGCTGCAGGAGACTCACGTCAGGGAGGGTGCGACCCCCAAACTCCGAAGCACTCACTACCCTGTAAGCTACTGCAACAACCACCCGTCGTCCCGCCGGGCAGGAGTGGCGATACTGATCGCCGCTGACTTGGGATTTCGGGAACTGGACAGAATGGCTGACGATCAGGGACGTTTCCTCTTCCTGAAAGGGGTATAGCTGATAGAGTGTACACTCTCGCTACCATTTATGTGCCCAATTCAAAACAAGCACAATTTCTCGGGGCTACGCTACATAAACTACACGGATTCTCGGAGGGAGCACTGATTGTCGGATGGGACTTTAACGCCCCATTGGACCCGCTTATTTACTCGTCCACCGGCCATTGCTGCCTCCCACAGTCCCACATCAGATCCATATGCAAATCCCTGGGTGAGTTAGCGCTGGTTGACTGCTGGAGGACAGTTCATCCCACCAGCAGGGACTACACTCACTACTCGGTGATCCACCATCGCCACTCCCGCATTGACTACGTACTAATTAGACAACAAGGACTATCTCGACTGCGAGCAGCTTCTATAGAACCTGCAACATGGTCGGACCATGTCCCCGGTGTCTGTGTGGGAGGCCCACAAGAGTGTCATCCGCGATACTCTCATCGGCATCGCAACCCGCAAAAGGAAGGAATCAACCCACGCAATGATTGAACTTTACGGCACCATATCACGCCTATAACTCCAGCATAAACGCTCTCGACTAGTCGAAGTCTATGGCGAACTAATGTAAGCCAGGCGACACCTGAAAACCCTCCTCACACAAAGGTATCTGCGCTCAATCCAAAGATCAAAAAACTTTTTCTATGCACACGCGAACAAGGGAGGGTTGTTCCTTGCACGCCTCTTGCGAGGAGATCTGGTACGCACACAGGTACGTAAGATTCGGTTGCCCTCGGGCAGGATATCTTCATATCCGGAGGAAATAGCAGGCGAATTCCGAGAGTACTATAACTCCCTCTATAACCTCCGCCCACCGGGGAACCCGACTCAGAGACGGGTCTCATCATTACACATTCGGACATACCTACAAGATACAGTGCAAACGTGCTTGATGAACCAATTACCACAGAAGATCTGGCCGCTGCCCTTAAAAATACGAAAACGTGAAAGGCTCCTGGACCAGATGGGTTCTCCACGGGCTATTACAAACACTTCGCCCTAACACTGCTACCGTGGCTGACGAAGGATGTCGACAGAGTGGCGGAGGGGGAGGCCTTCGGCATGGAATCCCTGATGGCAACTATAACTGTCCTGCTCAAACCCGGTAAGGATCCAGAACAGTGCAGCAGCTACCGCCCGATCTCCCTGCTGAATACGGACACAAAGCTCCTAACGAAGGTATTAGCGTCCAGACTCCAGCGGATACTACCAAGCCTTGTCCACGTGGACCAGACAGGATTTATCCCGGGTCGAGAAGCACGGGATAGTACTTTACGCTTGTTCTCTATACAGCATCATGCGCGGAAGTACCAGAAACACCTCCTGCTTTTGTCTACGGATGCGGAAAAGGCATTTGATCGGGTCGACTGGGCATACATGACGTGGGCACTTCGGTGTATGGGTATGGGGCAGAGAGCCATGGCGTGGATATCAGCCCTGTACAGCTCACCGAGGGCGTTGGTGCGTGTTAATGGTGCTCTGATTGCCAGCTTTGGAATCGAGAACGGGACCAGACAGGGATGCCCCCTGTCGCCGCTCTTGTTCGCCCTCTCTCTGGAGCCACTCCTGCAGGCAATCCGGGCCAGTCCGGATATCCACGGCTACTCGTGGCAAGGCACGGAACATAAAGTGGCCACATATGCGGACGACCTTCTGTTCTTTATCTCCCAGCCGCGGCTCACACTACCATGCTTGCTGTCGGAAATAGACAAATTTGGCTGGATCTCAGGATTCAAGCTCAACCTAGCAAAATGCGAGGCGCTGAACGTCACCATACCCTCGGTGGAATACGAGACCCTGGGACCGCTCTTCCCGTTTCGCTGGTGTGCAGGAGCGATGAGGTATCTTGGCATCTGGATCCCCACGGACCCAAACGAAATATATCAACGCAACTTCGCACCGCTCCTGCGGAACATTGAACTGGACCTGAAGAGATGGGCCTATCCGCACATCACGTGGCATGGCCGCATAGCGGTACTGAAGATGAATATTCTCCCGAGGGTCCTTTACCTTTTCCAGACAATCCCAGCTGCGATACCGGCGACGTTCTTCTCGACTCTAAAGTCGGCGGTTATTCGCTACGTGTGGAGAGGGGAAAGATCCAGACTACGTCACGACCTCCTATGTATGCCCAGACACAGAGGGGGCCTGGCGCTGCCGGACTTTAAGATATATCACCAAGCAACGACGCTGCAGTGCATCCTAGAATGGCATGAACCGGACACAACCAAACACTGGGTAACCCTGGATAAATTGAAGGCTACGCTGTGGAAAAGGAGGGCGACTAGGGGCAGCAGGAGTCATGCTACTCACATGGGAGAGCCTCAGGGAAGCACCACAGGTCTCCCCGACCCCGTGCCCTTTACTGCCGATAACACACAACCCCGGTATAGGGGGCGGACTGCCTGCGGAAGCCTGGACATTCCTGGGTGACGGGGTTTACATCCCAATACACAGAGTGACCTGAGATGGAAATCTAAAAACACTGGAAGAGCTGTTGGGGAACCAACCACGGTCCCCGATGTCGGTGTTACGATATATGCAACTACGTCATTACTACAACTCACTTCCACATAGAGACAAACTGCGAAGAGACCTGACATGGTTTGAAGACCTCTGTTCCCACGGCGCGTCACTCGGAAAAACTGTCTCGATCCTCTACCAATACCTGTTGACCGACCCCTCTTCAGAGAACAACGCCACACCAACACAATGGGACAAAGCCTTGATATGGCAACACAAAAGCTTCTCTAGCTCGCACTATCAGGAGGTGAACTACAAATTACTCTCCATGAGGTATAGGACACCGGTATTGCTACACAGGATCTTCCCCACTACCCCACCGACGTGCTGGAGATGCCTGGAGGATAGAGGAACTCTTCTGCACATCTGGTGGGAATGCAGAATCATCACCCCATACTGGGACCGGATCAAGTCTGATATCCAACTAACCCTCGGTAACGATGTCGAATGGTCAGTAGAACTAGCCATACTACACATCTCCTCACAACCATTATCCACATATTAGAAGTCTATTATGCGCCATCTGCTGAACGCAGCCAAATCACTCATACCGGTATATTGGAAGAAGACGGAGATCCCCACGCGGGAGGAATGGATCCATAGGGTAGAGGACATCAGGGCAGCTGAGGCACTACAGGCGGAACTGACGGGCAGGGAGGCAAGATACGTGGATTCATGGGCACCGTGGTTTGTCTTCCTTGCAAGGGGGGGGGGGTGTCTGCGGTGGGGCTTGGGGCCGGGGGGACGGTGCAGCCCTTACGTCACACATGCACCATACGCTACGACCTACCACCACCTTATGGAGCTGATGGGAACAGACGCCTCACCTTGCACACCGACCGCACCGCCCCAACTGCAGACCTGCTCTACTTTGGAGGTCGCGGCAGACAGATACTGGGTAACTGAAGATGTGACCCAATCCCCACACTGACTCCGACAATACAGTATAAAATATTGACCAGTGACTGGGACCCCACCGACAATACACAACACAGGACTATTGGGATGTTCCTGGACTGACCAGCAGACTTCCACAGCGACCCTACACCCCCACGACCCTTATTCAGTCCCAGCGAAACACCGCTCTTCTCCCTAAAACATGCGGGACACACTCACTCATCCCTCCATCGACATGAGCAGTCCACCAAGCCACCTCTCT
Organism: Pelobates fuscus; assembly: GCF_036172605.1. Taxonomy (NCBI): domain Eukaryota; kingdom Metazoa; phylum Chordata; class Amphibia; order Anura; family Pelobatidae; genus Pelobates; species Pelobates fuscus. Next base: position 65,991,738 of record NC_086329.1, on the reverse strand, counting down.
CACACACCATCCCTAACACACAGAGACCTGGTTACACGTGGACCAGCCTGAGACACGATGCAGCCGATAGCCAGACCATCTGAGTCGTGGCGCCCACATGAACGAGCAGGAGGGGACATTTCCCCCAGGCCACCCTGAGAAAAGACCCCCACTGGTTTGGGCGTGCTAAATAGCGATGATCACGATACGGGCAGAGGGGCGATACTTACAGAGGGTTACACGACTGAAGGGGAAACTCAGCACAATATAATTAGACTCGATTAGCTCCGTTCTGCCCCATGTTTTTCCCTTCACGTCTATACTATTTGTTCTGTGCCAAGCCTATGTTCTACCATCACATATACACAGACCCCCCTGGGTCATACCATGCAACAACACAATTCGACACACCTTCACACTTTCTAACAAAAGAGTTGACGATACAGATCGTTTGTAGCTACACAACATTAGAGTCACCCCAAGCGGTACTGTATCTACATTAACTTAGTCTCTGATGGACAGGTTTGGCTAGCCAAGTTGGCCACGCCACGTAACATTGTTTCAGCTGAGAGGCGCAGTAACAACTGCAACAAATTATGTTATCTTATGTAATCGGATAGCGAGAATGGAACTGAATCTCTCCCTGAACATACTTTCTGTATAGATATGTACTATACCTGCACCGTATTCATGCATCCAGTTATTACTACGGGTCAACGACACCTGACCTTATCCTACTCATGATTCTATTGTTCAGCACCAGACATACACGCTGACACCATCTATGATCAGACCCACATGGGTCATATCATGTATTGACACAACGCGACACACTCTCACACTTCTTAACGATGACCGACAATATTAACCGCTAATAGCTACACAACCTCAGGGACACTTCACACACTCATATGTCCACATTGATATGGTTCACGGAGGACTGGGACGACCAAATACGGTACTCACGAGATATAATGCTACCATTTCAGCTGGGAAATGTGTCCAAAGTTACGTTGTGATTGGATGTAAACTGTTATTGCTAATGACACTGACTCTGTATACGTTTACATGCTTTTATGGCTATCTACTGCTATTTCATTGTACTTGTACATACTGTCATCACTGCGGCCTGCGAGCCCAAAATATGTCTTGTTCACGCTTCAATAAAACCTGATTATTCAAAAAAAATATCTGTCATGGATCTCTCTGCATGTCCAAATCTGAAAACCCAAACTCCAACTCACCCCTCTCTTCCCTTTGTCCTAACTTTTAAAGGGAAAGATTATCTGTACATCATCAGTTGTTAAGGCCAATAGGAAACTTAAGGTGTGGTCTTTCTGCAGATTGCAATTTAGGTATTTGGTCCATAGAGGGCACTCTCGCCTCACTAAACCTTCCTATCCAGGAAAGAGTTAACTTTTCCTGATGACGATTTTGACGTAATTTGGCTTATCTAAAATGACAACCATAACTTAAATTTGCTGTCAGTTCAAAGTGTTTGCCTCAGTCTTTGTGGCAACGACTTTGATCGTAATTTCTAAAACTGACAGTTCTAAACTCAATTTTACCCCTTACTTACAATGGGACCTTGTAAAATTTAGAAAGTAAAATTAATTACTTAATCTTCTCTGTCACTAATGTCTGTGTTTAAAATTATTTCTATTCTATTAACATTTAAACAGAGCATTCCATCCCCCTGCTTCATTGCTTATCACTTGGCTTGTTTATATAATGCATTCCTTAGCTCAGGCTCAGTGGCTGGTTACAGAAAGGATAGAAATTATGTGTCTTTGTCTTGCCTGAAGATAGCAAAATGGAGTCTGCTCTGTTCTGAGTGACTCTGACAATATACACTTTTAATTTCTATTTTAGCACAAAATGTCTGCCGATATAAATATCCTGACATTGGGTAGGCTGCTATAAGTCCCAAGTCCAGGTTGACTAAGAGTTAAGCTTCCATTGAGAGTATGGGCCACCCCCCCCCCCAGGTCAAGCCCTCCAGAATCTAAGGTTGGGTATATGGGGAAAGATAGGTAGGATAGAGTCAGTATAGAGAAGCAGGGTAGGTGAGATTAGGCTATGGTCTCTGCCAGGTGGGGCTCAGTCCCTCTGGCCCGTCAACCCCGGGGCCGGGAGCCATGTATATAAACCTCGGCTGCCACGCCTCTGCGTGCCTGGTACTGCTCCCTGTCAGGGAGGCATGAAGCGCCTCCGCACCCTGTATGTCCTCGACCCTGCGGATCCACATGTTTTTACTAGGGACTTCAGCCTTTTTCCAATAAACCAGGATATTGGCCTTGGCCGCATTTAATAGGTGGCGCAAGATCGATTTCTTACAGAGTGAGATCGGTTGTGGAGAGATATGCAGTAGGGCTAGGTTGGCCGACCATTCAGTATGTCCCCTAGAATCATTGTCACATTATCTTTTACCATCTCCCAGTATGGAACTATGTCACGACATTCCCACCAAATGTGTAGCAATGCCCCCCTCTCCGTTTGGCATCTCAGGCATTTCGGTGGGACCGATGGGAAGGATCAGCATTTTATACCAGAGGGATATCAGTTTATAATTCATCTCCTGGTAGTTAGAGGTCATGGAGCTCTTATGTTGCCACAGCAGTGCCTTGTCCCATTGGGATGATGTGAATGTCTTACCCATCAGGTCCTCCCATTGCCTTCGGAAGGTGTTGTTTACCATCCGGTTGCCAACTAATAGGTACTGGTAGAGTGTGGAGATTGCGTTGTCTAGCATGGAACCTCGGTCGCATAGACGCTCAAACCAGGTGAGTTCCCTGAGCAAGCGTTCCTTGTGTGGGGGCGAGTTATAGCAGTGTTTCAGTTGCATATATCGGAGGGAATTCAGGGAGGTCCGTGTAACCCTCCAGTAACGAGTTTAGGTCCCTCAGTGCCCCGTCCCATGAGGCTATGCTTATAGGAATATACTCCCTGCTCCCTCGGAAGGTCCAGGCACTCGGGGGCAGCCTCCTATTTTGCTGTTGTGCATTACCAGGAGTAGGGGGCTAGGCGTAGGTGAAATGTGTGGCTGTTCCCTTATCGACATCCAACTGCGTGGTGTCTGTGAGACCGGTCCCTCTCCGACTCTGTGGTCCAGCACCCCTCGGTGTCCCCACACATCATCAACTCCAGTGCCATTCCAATGCCTCCTCTGTCAAAGGTCACCCACTGTTTTTGTGTAGAACCTGAGTGCCATTCAAGAATGCGCTGCAGGACTGTGACCTGGTGATATCTCTTAAAATCTGGCAACGCCAGACCCCCGATGTTGTGTCGTATCCTAGATCTTTCTCCTCACCACACAAATCTAATGACTGCTGTTTTTGGGGCGAGCCCCCATCCAGACTTTATTTTAACGTTACTTCTAAGGTAAGGATTATTATAAGAATTGAGAGAGGATATATTGGTTCCTAATCCTTATACCCCTAACCTTAACTGTAAATGTCAAATGTCCCACTGCTGCCGTGAAGCCCCTATTACTTGTCAGGACCTCGCTAAGTTACCTTTACAGACACAGGAATCCAGAGGGAGGAGGAGTACCGATGATTACCAAGCTGTGAGGGGAAAACACATTCTGATAGGAAACTATATCTGACAGACAACCAACTGATGCCCTTTTAACAGTGCGACTGGGCCCCTCTTATGCCGGTGATCAGTGCTGGAAGGAAGTGAGTGCAGGTCACTTTCTCCTAGCTAACATAAATGGAGCCGCCCAGGAGGAAGCGGGGGAGCTGACTTCCAACAGCCCCAGCCAGCAGGAGTCACCCTCCTGCACCCAAAAGATATAAAACAGGAGGGTGGCTAAAAGATGATAAGCATGTGTGTGCTGTACTCCTGCATCCCAACCGGTTTCATCCTGTGAACTTTCTCATGGTAGAGCTTATTCCCATCATTGAATATCCCGCTGTTTAAACACTTCCAATCAGGGTAATGAACTTCTGTAGCTCTGGGGAGCAGGCTTGATGTTTAAGCCCAGCAAGTGCAATAGAGGTCCATTATCTGGGACACCAGGTGGGTTGTGGGAAGCAAAAGCCTGAACAAGACAAGATTAAGGCTGTAGCCCAGTGACCCAGGTCATGGCCTTTTTAGGGATCACAGGGGAATTATAGTGCCCTAGCTAGACCCTCCATTGACCTGGCTCATAAGAACCTTCCCCGGCAGTGTCAGGGTACCTGTGGTCTCTACCACCGAAAGAGGTAGAGACTTAGCTGTTCCTCCATCCAGACGGCCTGATGGCTCCCTTCCCCACGGTCTATCCGGTCATGCAAGGCCGGCCGCGAGGGAGTGACTGCCTTTTACAGCATCTAGGCAGGAAGTTGTCATCAGGACACTCCTCCGGAACGACCTGTCACTCAATTGCTGCAGGACCAATCAGGACGCCTCGGAGGCGTGGTTACTGCTCTGAACAGGGTATTTAACAGAGCTTCTTTCATTAGCTCATTGCCCTGTCGTGGTTCTAGCTTGTTCTAGTCACTCAGTGCTTGTGTATTCTATTATCCCTTTTGGTTTTGACCCGGCTTGTTTACCTTACTCTGCTTATCTCTGTTACCCTTGATTCGGCTTGTCTCTCGCTTACCTGTCTTCTGTTACCCTCGACCTCGGCTTGTCTTTGACCATTCTATACTGTACTACTTACGTTAGTCCGGCCATTCTAAGGTCTGGTATACGTATCTGGCTACTGTTTGTACTCTGCGTGTTGGATCCCTGTCCCGATCCTGACATTACGAGAGGGCCAATGGATCCTGCAAGTACAAACAGTCAGCTGGCTTCTCCTGATCCTAGGTTTGAAGCCATGGATCACAGAATGGATCAGATGGCGCTTGCGCTACAGGCTCTATTATCTCGTGCCAATAACCCACCAGAGGAGATACGTAATACCCCTGTTTCTCCTGTCGGTTCAGGTCTAGAGGTAGCCACAGTGGGTGCTTCTTCTCGCATTACCCCCCCCAGTACGCTATGGTGGGTCTCCTGAGAAATGTCGTGGTTTCTTAAACCAAATTAGTATCCACTTTGAATTGCAACCTCGCTCTTATCCTACAGATAGGGCAAAGGTAGGATTTATTATCACCCGACTTATTGAGAAAGCTCTGAGATGGGCCAACCCATTATGGGAGAACGATAACCCATTAGTTTATAACTATAACGCCTTTGTAGCTGCTTTTAGAAGAACATTTGACCCTCCAGGTAGAAAGGTTAATACAGCCAGATTACTGTTGCGTCTGAGACAGGAGAACCAAACACTGGTGGATTATGCACTAGAGTTCAGGTCTCTGGCGTCAGAGGTCAAGTGGAATGAGCAGGCGTATATGGATGTATTTTTGAATGGCTTATCTGAAGTAATCCTTGATGAGGTTGCTACCAGAGAACTCCCTGAGAATTTAGAGGATTTAATTTCGTTCATCTCTCGTATAGATGAACGTTTAAGAGAGAGACAGAACACTCGAGAGAGGAACCGGAGACCTTCTTTTAGGTTAGCCCCCGCTTTTCCAAGTCCTGACTCCACGGTATCTTTGCTTCCTGAACCTATGCAGATAGGGTATACCCGCCTCTCTGAGGAGGAAAAACAGTACAGGAGAAGAGAGGGTTTGTGTATGTATTGTGGAGCTAAGGGTCATTTACTCTCGAACTGTTCTAACCGCCTGGGAAACGCTCGCACCTAAGTCTCTCTAGAGGACAGGCCTTGGGTGTTTCTATTTTGTCCTCTACTCCTAATTATAAAGATCACAGGCTTCTGCTACCAGTTTCCTTAACTTGCGGGAGGGAAGTAGTAAGGGCTATGGCTTTGATAGAGAATTTTGCTGAGAATTTTATCGACCAAGCCTTTGCTAGTAAAAACAATTCCCCATCCCAGCTAAGGGAGACACCCTTGGCCGTTGAGGCCATAGATGGTAGACCACTACTAGACCCTGTTATCTTTCGTGAGACCATACCCATTGATTTAAATGTTGGTATCCTACACGTGGAGAATTTATCTCTTCTGCTCATTTCGTCTCCTTCCGTTCCCATAGTTCTGGGGTACCCATGGTTGAAAGCACATAACCCTATTATCGATTGGGAGTTAGGGGAGATACTCTCGTGGGGCCAGGGCTGCCAGGATCGGTGTTTGTGCAAGGTTTCTCCATTAGCTAATATTAACATACAGGAGAACCCTACTCAGGCCACAGAAAGACAAATACCAGACCTTTACCTAGACTTAAGGGCAGTGTTTGACAAGAAGAATGCCGATTCTTTGCCGCCACACAGGTCATTTGACTGTAAAATTAAGCTTCTACCCGGGACTATGCCTCCGAGGGGCCATGTATATCCTTTGTCTGTTCAGGAAAACTCGGTTCTAGAGGAGTATATTCAGGAGAATTTAGAAAAGGGATTCATCAGGAGGTCTTCTTCTCCGGCCGGGGCGGGGTTCTTTTTCATTAAGAAGAAGGATGGCACGCTGAGACCGTGTATCGATTACGAGGCTTGAATAAAATAACTGTCAGAAATGCCTATCCTATCCCACTGATTACCGAGTTATTTGATCGTCTTAAGGGCTCCAAAATCTTCACCAAGTTAGATCTCAGAGGGGCTTACAATTTGGTGAGAATCCAGCAAGGTCACGAGTGGATGACGGCATTCAATACCCGGTATGGCCATTACGAATACACTGTTATGCCATTTGGACTATGCAATGCTCCTGCAGTATTTCAAGATTTGATTAATGTAATGAGGTACTTAGGGAGTTTCAGCATGATTGTGTTATTGTTTACCTGGACGACATACTAATACACTCTAAGGAGATTGAGACTCACCATAGACAGGTCAGAAAGGTGTTACACAAACTTCTGCAACATGGTCTATACTGCAAATTGGAGAAGTGCAGTTTTGATCAGTCTCAGGTAGACTTTCTTGGGTACGTGATTTCTGGGGAAGGTTTTAAAATGGATCCTGGTAAACTCCAATCTATTTTAGACTGGCCTTTGCCCAAAGGACTCAAGGCTATCCAAAGGTTTATTGGTTTTTCCAACTACTATAGGCGCTTCATTAAGGGTTACTCCTCTATCATTGCGCCTATTACCAATATGACCAAACAAGGGGCTGATACTAAGTTCTGGTCTGAGGAAGCTCTTGTTGCTTTTAAGACTCTCAAGGAACTTTTTGCCTCAGCTCCCATTCTAGTTCATCCTGATACGACTCTGCCTTTCTTGCTCGGGGTCGATGCTTCTGAGACAGGAGTTGGGGCTGTTCTGTCTCAAAGGTTAGGGGTGGATAAACCGTTACACCCTTGTGGTTTCTTCTCTAAAAAAATTTCTGGGCCTGAGAGCAGATATGACATCGGGGAGAGGGAACTGTTAGCGGTCATTAAGGCTTTAAAGGAGTGGAGACATTTACTGGAAGGGACACTACACCCTGTTACTATTCTAACGGATCATAAGAACTCTTATATTGGGGAGGCTAAGCGCTTGTCCGCCAGACAGGCTCGCTGGGCCTTGTTCCTCACTCACTTTAATTATGTACTTACGTATAGACCTGGTTCTAAGAACTCTAAAGCCGATGCTTTGTCTCGTCAATATGAACCATCCACTATAACTGAACCACTTCTGTCCTCCATAGTTCCTAAGGGGAATATCATCGCGAACACGAATCTCAGGATTCACTCTCCATTGCTTTCTGAGATCATGAAGTTTCAGCATTTGGCACCCAAACAGACTCCTGGGGATCGACACTTCGTTCCTGCCGCTCTCCAACTGGAGGTGCTACGCTGTCTCCATAACAGCAAGGTGGCTGGGCATCCTGGCATCCGCAAGACTTATGCGCTAGTCTCTAAAGATTTTTGGTGGCCTGACTTACGCAAGGATATTAAAGAATTCATCGGGGTATGTGAAGTTTGTACCAAGACCAAGCTACCCCATTCGCTTCCATGCGGATTTCTGCACCCTTTAGAGGTTCCTGAAAAGCCTTGGTCCTGCCTGGCAATGGACTTCATTGTTGATTTGCCTATTTCTAAAAAGCAGACTGTCATCCTCACTGTGGTAGACAGATTTACTAAAATGGCTCACTTCATTCCCTTACCTAAACTCCCATCTTCGCCCGAATTAGCGGAGATATTCCCCAGGGAGATTTTCCGTTTGCATGGGATACCTTCCCAAATTGTCTCTGACAGAGGCTCCCAATTTGTTTCCCGTTTTTGGAGATCATTCTGCTCCCAACTAGGCATCAAATTGAATTTCTCCTCTGCCTATCATCCTCAGTCCAATGGAGCTGCTGAACGCACTAACCAAAAAGTTGAACAATATTTACGTTGTTTCGTTTCAGAACACCAGGACGATTGGGTCGGTTTGATTCCTTGGGCGGAGTTTGCACATAACAATCTCATTTGTGATTCTACGCATTCTAGCCCTTTTTTCTTGAATTATGGCTTTCATCCTTCCATCCTTCCTTCGGAGTCTTCTTCTCAAGGGATACCGTCGGTGGATGTTGCAAATTTAAGAAAGTTGTGGGATCAAACTCGACAAATCCTTCTCCACAATTCTACGCTGGTTAAAAGACACGCTGACAAACGTAGAAGGGCAGCACCGGTGTTTGTTCCAGGCGATAGAGTATGGTTAAGTACTAGAAACATTCGGTTAAAAGTGCCGTCTATGAAGTTTGCTCCTCGATATATTGGACCTTACAGGGTACTGTCTCAAATTAACCCAGTTGCGTATCGTTTAGCGTTGCCTAATGCCTTACGCATTCCTAATTCATTTCATGTTTCCTTGCTAAAACCATTAATATGTAACAGGTTCTCCTCCACGATCGCCCCTCCCCGCTCAGTTCAGGTGGAGGGTCAGGAGGAGTATGAGGTCAATTCCATCGTTGATTCTCGAATCTCCCGGGGGAAACTGCAATATCTGGTCGATTGGAAGGGTTATGGTCCTGAGGAGAGAAGTTGGGTACCTCAGGAGGAGGTGCATGCTCCCCGTCTTCGCAGGGCGTTTCACTCTCGATTCCCTTCTCGCCCTGGTGTATTCCGCCCGGTGGGCGTATCTGAGAGGGGGGGTACTGTCAGGGTACCTGTGGTCTCTACCTCCGAAAGAGGTAGAGACTTAGCTGTTCCTCCATCCAGACGGCCTGATGGCTCCCTTCCCCACGGTCTATCCGGTCATGCAAGGCCGGCCGCGAGGGAGTGACTGCCTTTTACAGCATCTAGGCAGGAAGTAGTCATCAGGACACTCCCCCGGAACGACCTGTCAGTCAATTGCTGCAGGACCAATCAGGACGCCTTGGAGGCATGGTTACTGCTCTGAACAGGGCATTTAACAGAGCTTCTTTCATTAGCTCATTGCCCTGTCGTGGTTCTAGCTTGTTCTAGTCACTCAGTGCTTGTGTATTCTATTATCCCTTTTGGTTTTGACCCGGCTTGTTTACCTTACTCTGCTTATCTCTGTTACCCTTGATTCGGCTTGTCTCTCGCTTACCTGTCTTCTGTTACCCTCGACCTCTGCTTGTCTTTGACCATTCTATACTGTACTACTTACGTTAGTCCGGCCATTCTAAGGTCCGGTATACGTATCTGGCTACTGTTTGTACTCTGCGTGTTGGATCCCTGTCCCGATCCTGACAGGCAGGAAATATGGGCCCCGCAGTGTGAGCAGGGATTCCAGCGACTGAAAGCGGCTCTTGTAAATGCCCCTGCCTTTGCTGCTCCCAATTATTTTTAATTGCTTCTTTGTTCACAAAGATGCTTCAATGTTTGAATTGGGAGCAGTACTGAGCCAAATAGGATAGGATGGCAGAGAACATCCCGTAGATTACCAGAGCAGAAAACTCCTACCCAGAGAGGTGAGCTATGCCGCCATCAAAAAGGAATGTCTTTGCCGTGGTGTGGGCCCTAAAAAAACTCCAGCCCTTTCTATCATGGATCACAACCCCTTGGTATGGTTAAACCGAGTGACGTGGGACAATGCCTTGCTGCTGCGCTGGATCCTGGCATTGCAGCCATATGACTTAATGAATGGCACCGCCAATGGGTTGTCCAGACAAACCAAACTTGAATAATGATCTGTGAGTGCCAATCCGTTAGGATGAGATTGTGTATGCCACTTGTGGTTAAGGGGGAGCTGTGTGGCAAACCATATGTTATGCCCTCTCATTTGTTTGTGGAAAGGCTATATCACTAGTCTTGGGGTGTTTTTGTATTGTATCCTCTGTGACTGGGAGATAATTGGTTTAGCAGAGAGAGCTTGGTTATCTCCTAGACACACAGGCACCTGCTGAATAGAATAGTTCATAGTGAATAGTATTTAAAGGGTTGCATTGTGTCCTCTGTGACTGGGAGACAATTGGATAGCATAGAGGCACCTGGTGGGATCAGCTATCTACTGAATGGAGAACCTATGCTGGAGGTCTGTGCTTAAAAAGACTGCATTGTGCTGAATTAAAAACAGTTGTACGCCCAGAACTGTGTGTCTTCTAGTTACTATGGGGAAGGGTTACAATCACCAACCAGGGCTTCTTCCAGCTATGAGGAGAATCCATCAGAGATACCCAGTGGCTAAAACTTCCATCTGACTTCTACACATATTTGCCCCCCTTATAAACCCATTCAATCAGGGGTAATGGACTCCATTCAATGTATCTTCAAATGCCAACAGTACACACAAATACACCCCTACATTCACACACACACACTACTCCATACAAAAACAAGCTTACATTTAAACACACAAGCAGTGCTTAATTCTGGATGGATGGGCAAGTGGTAGATTCTCATCTGGAAAAGCATTGATGAAATTGTACAATGAAGGGGATCTACCTTTTGGCCACCGTTTGTGATGGGGGGGAGGGAGGGAAGGAGGGAGATTCTTACTCCAGGGCCCTCTCTATGTTAATTTTTCCACTGAATCACAGAATACAGTTTTTCCACTGAATCACAGAATATATGAAAACAAACAAAACCTTAATAACCTTAATAACTTGTATTTCAGTTAGTCTCTACTTTTAAGTTTAAAACTCATTTTTGCTCATGTCTGCAATTGCTGGGAGAAACTTGGTCTGTCACATTTTAAACTGATCTCAACAAAAACGGTAGACCAGATATGAAGTGCCATCAGACTCTCTCTGCAAGAGAGATACTTTGTTTCTGCCTTCTTTGGGCATTGTCATTGTGGTGAAACTGTGACCCCGTCTAGGCACTGTGAGAATGTTGTGCTTCTCTGGTTTAAATGGTTAATTTAGGGAGAACCTTAGCAAATGCACTGAAGCAAAAGCAAACCAGAGATATGAGATTACTGAGAATGTCAAGAACGTAATAAATTTCCCTTTAGTTGGTCCCTTGTATATTTTGCTGCACAAAATAAAATATTATTTAGCACCATTCTAAAATCCCAAATTTCCCTCTCTTCGTTTCACTAAATCTAAAATCCCAAATTTCCCTCTCTTCGTTTCACTAAATCTAAAATCCCAAATTTCCCTCTCTTCGTTTCACTAAATCTAAAATCCCAAATTTTCCTCTCTTTGTTTTTTTGTTGTTGTTAATAAGTCTGCATTGTGTAACACATATTATAAAGATGATCCATTGTCAATAATCGCTCATTATTCAATTCAAGCTGTGGTATTGGTATATTACTGAGAATAACAATTGCTTTCTGTGAAAGTCTGAATTATGTCATACAAGGCAGTGTTTCAATGCATCAAATTGGGCAAATGTTTTGCAAACTCAGCTATTTCATGCCAGCCCTTGACAAATTAGCTCAAAATGACCAAGGCGATATTGCAGCTTTTAAAGATTTATTCAATTTCAACATTAACAATCCATTTATATGTAGAGGAGAATAAAACATTTTTTATATTGTATGTTTTGGTAAAAAAAAATTGTGAAGAAAATCAATATTACTATGTTTGTTATATTACAAGAAACATGCTTGGAAGATGTTAACTCTCTCATGGATAAATAGTCACTTTCATCTACCATCTATATTACATAGTTACATAGGCTGAAAAGAGACACGTGTCCATAAAGTTTAGCATTCTTCACATTTACTTTTTGCCGTTTATCCAAAAGAAGGCAAAAAAAACAGTTTGAAGCACTTATAATTTTGCAAAAAAATAGGAAAACTATTCCCTCTTGATCCCAGAATGGCAGTCAAATTGATCCTTGGATCAAGAAGCTATTACCCTACAGGTGAAAAATTATATCATTGAATATTCTGTTGTTGTAAGTATGCATCTAGTTGCTGTTTAAATATCTGTACAGACTCTGATAAAACCACTTCTTCAGGCAGAGAATTCCACATCCTAATTGTTCTTACAGTCAAAAAAAAAAACATTTCCTTTGCCTTAGACATAATCTTCTTTCTTCCAGTCTAAACACATGACCTTGTGTCCTATGTAAAGTCTGGTTTGTGAATAGATTTCCAAACAATGGTTTGTGTTTGCCCCGGATATATTTTTAAAGTGTTATCATATCCTCTCTGAGGCAATGTTTTTTTAAACTAAAGAGGTGTATGTGTCTGACATCAAGGATATACTTTTTAATTTGCTCTTAGATGTACATATATTTTGAGTACCATATCTTTTAAAATCTGTTGGCAGGTTAAATGTAAACAATATGCCCTTTTGTTTTATATATAGTGCCACAACTCTCTCCACAAAATGTCCACATAGTCAGGACAGAGTCTGGTTTGGTGCTGGAATGGGAAGAAGTTGCACCAGAATTAGAAAACTACAGCCTGCTTGGTTACAAGGTGCAGTGGGAACAGGAAAATATAACACAAGTAAGTGAAATAACAAACTGTCTACATACCTTTAATTACCCTAGTTATCGCAGCTCTGCAATATGACACTGATAACTAGTGATGCCCTGAACGGTTCACTGGCGAATAGTTCCAGGCGAACACCGCATGTTCAGTCCGCCCCCTATTCGTCATCATTGAGTAAACTTTGACCCTGTACCTCACAGTCAGCAGACACATTCCAGCCAATCAGCAGCAGACCCTCCCTCCCAGACCCTCCCACCTCCTAGACAGCATACAATTTAGATTAATTCTAAAGCTGCATTCTTTTTTTTTATTTATTTTTTGTGTGTGTGTGTATTATACATTACCCTCCATAGCCAGTAACCTGTCTTTATTATAAATTATCCTCCATAGCCAGTAACCTGTGTTTATTATACATTATCCCCGATAGCCAGTAACCTGTGTTTATTATACATTATCCTCCCATAGCCAGTAACCTGTGTTTATTATACATTATCCTCCCATAGCCAGTAACCTGTGTTTATTATGCATTATCCCCCATAGCCAGTAACCTGTGTTTATTATACATTATCCCCCCTATAGCCAGTAACCTGTGTTTATTATACATTATCCCCCATAGTCAGTAACCTGTGTTTATTATACATTATCCCCCATAGCCAGTAACCTGTGTTTATAATACATTATCCTCCCATAGCCAGTAACCTGTGTTTATTATACATTATCCTGCCCATAGCCAGTAACCTGTGTTTATTATACATTATCCTCCCATAGCCAGTAACCTGTGTTTATTATACATTATGCCTCCATAGCCAGTAACATGTGTTTATTATACATTATCCCCCATAGCCAGTAACCTGTATTTATTATACATTATCCCCCCCCATAGCCAGTAACCTGTGTTTATTATACATTATCCCTCCCATGGCCAGTAACCTGTGTTTATTATACATTATCCCCCATAGTAGTAACCTGTGTTTATTATACATTATCCCTCCCATAGCCAGTAACCTGTGTTTATTATACATTATCCCTCCCATAGCCAGTAACCTGTGTTTATTATACATTATCCTCCCATAGCCCGTAACCTGTGTTTATTATACATTATCCCTCCCATAGCCAGTAACCTGTGTTTATTATACATTATTCCCCCCCTAGCCAGTAACCTGTGTTTATTATACATTATCCCTCCCATAGCCAGTAACCTGTGTTTATTATACATTATCCTCCCATAGCCAGTAACCTGTGTTTATTATACATTATGGTTCAAAATCCTTGCCTGGAAATTATAGACCTGTGAGCTTAACTTCTGTGGCTGGTAAAATATTTGAAAGGTTATTAAGGGATAATATTCAAGAATTCCTTGAGAAGAATATGGTTATCAGCAAAAATCAGCACGGTTTTATGAAGCACAGGTCATGTCAAACTAACTTGATTGCGTTCTACGAAGAAGTAAGTAGAAGTATAGATCAGGGTGTTGCAGTGGATGTGATCTATTTGGATTTTGCCAAGGCATTTGATACAGTTCCACACAAAAGATTAGTGTTCAAACTCAAGGAAATCGGTCTCGATGAAAATGCTTGTTCTTGGGTAGAACATTGGCTTAAAAACAGAATACAAAGAGTTGTCGTTAATGGTAAATTTTCAAGCTGGACAGAGGTGGCAAGTGGTGTCCCTCAGGGGTCTGTTCTGGGACCCCTTCTATTTAACATTTTTATAAATGATCTTGAAGACAGCATTGAAAGTCATGTTTCAGTGTTTGCAGATGACACAAAACTTTGTAAAATAATACAATGTGAGCAAGATATTACTTTGCTGCAGAAGGATTTAGATAGACTGGAGGACTGGGCACTCAAATGGCAGATGAAATTTAATGTTGAAAAATGCAAAGTTATGCACTTCGGCGTAAAGAATACACAAGCAACGTATACCCTTAATGGAAGCGAATTAGGGATAACAACACACGAAAAGGACTTGGGAATTGTTATAGACAACAAACTATGCAACAATGTGCAATGTCAATCAGCAGTGGCCAAGGCCAGTAAGGTATTGTCATGCATGAAAAAGGGCATTCATTCTCGGGACGAGAATATCATTTTGCCTCTCTATAAATCACTGGTAAGACCACATATTGAATATGCTGTGCAATTTTGGGCACCTGTTCTAAAGAAGGATATCATGGCACTAGAAAAAGTGCAGAGGCGGGCTACAAAATTAATAAAAGGAATGGAACATATCAGCTATGAAGAAAGGTTAACAAATTTAAACCTATTTAGTTTAGAAAAACGTCGCCTGAGAGGGGATATGATAACATTATACAAATATATTCGGGGCCAATACAAACCATTGTGTGGAAATCTATTCACAAACCGGACTTTACATAGGACACGAGGCCATGCGTTTAGACTGGAAGAAAGAAGATTTCGTCTAAGGCAAAGGAAAGGTTGTTTTACTGTAAGAACAATCAGGATGTGGAATTCTCTGCCCGAAGAAGTGGTTTTATCAGAGTCCATACAGATGTTCAAACAGCTACTAGATGCATACTTGCAAAGACAGAATATTCAAGGATATAATCTTTCAATGTAGGGTAATAACTGCTTGATTCAAGGATAAATCTGACTGCCATTCTGGGGTCAAGAAGGAATTTTTTGTCCTAGCTTGTTGCAAAATTGTGCTTCAAACTGGGGTTTTTTTGTTTTTTTTTTCTCTTTTGGATCAACAGCAAAAAACAGGTGTGAGGAAGGCTGAACTTGATGGACGCAAGTCTCTTTTCAGCTATCTAACTATGTAACTATGTAACTATGCCTCCATAGCCAGTAACATGTGTTTATTATACATTATCCCCCATAGCCAGTAACCTGTATTTATTATACATTATCCCCCCCATAGCCAGTAACCTGTGTTTATTATACATTATCCCTCCCATAGCCAGTAACCTGTGTTTATTATACATTATCCCCCCCTAGCCAGTAACCTGTGTTTATTATACATTATTCCACCCATAGCCAGTAACCTGTGTTTATTATACATTATCCCTCCCATAGCCAGTAACCTGTGTTTATTATACATTATCCTCCCATAGCCCGTAACCTGTGTTTATTATACATTATCCCTCCCATAGCCAGTAACCTGTGTTTATTATACATTATCCCCCCCTAGCCAGTAACCTGTGTTTATTATACATTATCCCTCCCATAGCCAGTAACCTGTGTTTATTATACATTATCCTCCCATAGCCAGTAACCTGTGTTTATTATTCATTATGCCTCCATAGCCAGTAACATGTGTTTATTATACATTATCCCCCATAGCCAGTAACCTGTATTTATTATACATTATCCCCCCCCATAGCCAGTAACCTGTGTTTATTATACATTATCCCTCCCATAGCCAGTAACCTGTGTTTATTATACATTATCCCCCCCTAGCCAGTAACCTGTGTTTATTATACATTATCCCTCCCATAGCCAGTAACCTGTGTTTATTATACATTATCTGGTGTAACAGTAGTGTACATTTAAAAAAAAAATACAGGGGGCTTGTTGTCACCTTTCGGGGGACCCTTGAACGTGGCTGGGTGGAGGAAGAGACCTTCAATGACATCAGTGAGGACAAGGAACGGGACATGGCTAGCTTGGTATCCAACCTTGTGCAAATGGGGAGTTTGCGGTTGTGCAAATGGACTGTTTGCGGTTGTTTGCGGTGCGTTAAACGGGGAGTTTGGTCTGTCACTGTGAAGCGGGCATAACCCTTACACTACCTGATCGATACAACATCATACCTGATGTTTTAAAGCACGTTATTCCAAACAATTTAGGAATGTTAGGTGATTTATGCCCTTTATGGATTAAAACCAGACTCTGCATCAACTATGTAATTTTCCATGGGAGTTTTGCCATGGATCCTCCTCCGGCATGCCACAGTCCAGGTGTTAGTCCCCTTGAAACAACTTTTCCATCACTATTGTGGCCAGAAAGAGTCCCTGTGGGTTTTAAAATTCGCCTGCCTATTGAAGTCTATTCGCGTTCGCCGTTTGCGAACGGAAAATTTCGTGTTCGCGACATCACTACTGATAACATGTGTGAGCTCCAAGCAAAATAGCCTGTTAGAGAATGGGCCCAAGTACAGATCCCTGAGGTACCCCACTGTTATTTATACCTTGCTTCGAACATACACCATTGATTAAAACCCTATGTTGCATGTCACTCAGCCACAGGCTTACCCATTCAGCACTTTGCTTATGATTTCCATTGTGTGATGCCTACTGGTGCCTCTTGTATTAAAATGCACTTCAAAGTACCTTTTCCTTCTTGTAAATTGGAATACTACTTTTTATACACAGCTAACATAATAAACATGCAACAAAAAATGAATGTCAAAAGCTCCTGCACTATTTCAATATGTTTTTCCAAGAATGTCTCTGTTTACAATGGATTCAGCTTATTATTATAGTCAATATCACACATAACCATAGAGTGCAAAGTTTGAATATATTTGAAACACAAAGGTTAACTAAGCACTTTCAGTTATTGTGGATAGAAAGAATGTATAGACACACAAACTATACAAAGCTGCACAAAACAGATCAGGTTAAGATTACATGTCTCTTGTCCTAAGTGCATATTGTCAAAGAAGGTTCATTGAAATTTCATAAGAAAAAAATTGTGCTGGACATAATAAACCTTGTTTGACCTAATTTATTTGCTCATGCAGGCAGCAAAGCATTAACATGCTAACCTTGTGACATCTAAACATGTGAATGATCTTCTACAGATCATTTCAATGAGTTCAATGAATAGAGTGTGAGTATATAGGAACCATAAATTAATTACATCAGTTAAATTAACATTAAAATGTTATTGTTCAAATGAGGTAACAATGTGCAGAGCAGTAGCAGTTCCATATGTCCAGGGCAGGAATAACAGTATGGTGAAGAAGGCATCTAAATAAATCCTTAAAGATGAGCTGTCTAAATCAGTGGTTCCCAAACCAGTCCTCACAACCAACCAGTCCAGTTTTGTCAGTATCTGGATTGCAATTAGAATGGGAAATACATAAATCCTGTATTGTTGGTGGGCTATGAGAACTGGGTTGGAAACCATTGTCTAAGCTATCTCCAACTAAAACTTAAGTTCAGACTTTACAGATTTATATCTTTCTTGGGTTACCATTAATTATGCGTTTTGTTCAAAAATATTTTTTATTGAATTTGCAGGGAGAATTGTTTGTGCAAAGAAATCAAGTTAATGTCACCTCTTGGGATCCACGGAAAGATTTAACTCTGAGAGTCTGTGTAACAAATTCTGCTGGTTGTGGACCTTGGAGCGATTTCCTGTTGGAAGCTTCCACAGAAGAAGCTGGTGAGTTCATGTCAGCTGTGTTGCGTGCTTGTATTTTTTTAATTCACATTTTTGTTATAATTATTTACACAAAGTACACTTCAGAAGGTAGGTACAGTGTGACAGTCAATTTTTCTGTCCTCTTGTTGTGGTAGATTTTCTTCTTTTAAATATAGTTACATAGTTGTAAAGGGACTTGCGTCCATCAAGTTCAGCCTACCTCACATACGTTTTTGCTGTTGATCCAAAAGAAGGTAAAAAAAAAAAAAAACAGTCTGAAACACTTCCAATTTTGCAACAAACTAGGAAACTATTCCTTTTTGACCCCAAAATGGAAGTCAGATATCTCCTTGGATCAATCAGCTATTACCCCACTAATTAGATATTATATCCCTGTATGTTATGTTTTTGGAAGTATTTATCCAATTGCTATTTGAACATCTGTATGGACTCTGATAAAACCACCTCTTCAGGCAGAGAATTCCATATCCTTATAGTACTTAGTGTAATACCTTTCCTTTGCCTTAGATTAAATCTCCTTTTTTCCAGCCTAAATGCATGACCTTGTGTCCTATGTAAAGCCCTGTTTATGAATTGATTTCCAGATAATGGTTTGTACTGACCCCGAATATATTTGTATAATGTTATCATATCCCCTCTGAGGCGCCATTTTTCCAAACTAAAGAGATTTACATTTTTTAACCTTTCTTCACGAGAAAAGTGCTCCGTTCCTTTCATCAATTTTGTACCTCATCTCTGCACTTTTTCTAGTGCCATGATATCCTTATTTAGAACAGGTGCCTACAATTGCACAGCATATTCAAGGTGTGGTCTTACCAGAGATTTTTGAAGAGGCAAATTTATATATTCATCCCGAAAATTTATGCCCCTATTTATACATGACAAAACCTTACAGGCCTCAGCAACTGCAGATTGACATTGCATATTGCTGCCTAATTTGTTGTCTATAACAATTCCCAACTCCTTCTCGTGTAAGATTATATAGTTGAATTTGTAAGTTAGTTAACTTCCTTTCACTATATTTTCTTTTCTCAGAGGCTAATTTAATTAAAACGCCCCTAATCACTGCTTTATATGAACACTAGGAATGGCAGATGGATCACTGTAGGATCTGGTAGACTTAGAGTTGTGGATAAAAGGCATATTGCACAGTCTGTTGCTCTACATCATTCATTTTCTGCACTTTCAGAGTGTAATGGTGTTGTGGAGAGAGGCATTGAGGCTAGTGGTGTTGTGGAGAGAGGCATTGAGGCTAGTGGTGTTGTGGAGAGAGGCATTGAGGCTAGTGGTGTTGTGGAGAGAGGCATTGAGGCTAGTGGTGTTGTAGAGAGAGGCATTGAGGCTAGTGGTGTTGTGGAGAGAGGCACTGAGGCTAGTGGTGTTGTGGAGAGAGGTACTGAGGCTAGTGGTGTTGTGGAGAGAGGCTTAGAGACTATGGTGAGGCTTAATAGAAAGCAGTTGTTGTTGGGGGATTCCATCATAAGAGGTGTGGAGATGGACAATGGTGGTCTTGTGAGGTGTCTTCCCGGAGCTAATGCTCACAGAGACAGGAGACGTATCTGTAATATTGTTAAGCGAGCAAAGCAGGATGGGGAATTGGATGTACTTATCCATCTAGGGACAAATGACTTGGCTTGCAATGAAGTTTCAGAGGTTAAGGAAGTTTTTAGTGTTTTTGCCAATGATCTACGGCAGGTTGCTTCCACACTGTCATTCTCTGAAGTTCTGCCTGTGCATAACACTCAGAACGACAGGCGGATGCGTATTAGGGACTTTAACTTGTGGCTTGGTGAATGGTGTCAGAAGCAAGGATTTGGCTTTATTTCTCATGGTAGCTCTTTTTGGAATGGAAATAAACTGTACAAAAAAGATGGTTTGCATCTTTCTCAAACGGGAACAAATGTTCTCAGTGAGCAGTTCAGAGGTTTTGCTAGGATGTATTTAAACTAGGTGGGGGGGGGGGCAAAAGGGTGATAAAACATCAATCCAATTTTCCCCCAAAACAAGGACAGAAGGTGCCTGTAGCAAGTGTGTTATAAAATGATAAGCTTAGAGTCATGTCTTCAAATGCTCGTAGTTTAGGGAATAAGATCCATGAACTTGAGGCAATAATGGCAACTGATAGTGTAGAATTAGTCGCTTTTACTGAGACTTGGTATAATGAGAAAAATGACTGGGACATAGCAATACCAGGGTACTCTTTATATAGAAAAGACAGGGAAGGCAGGAAAGGGGGAGGGGTGGCCCTGTATGTGAAGGATAGCATAAAATCTAGCCTAATAAAAGTTAGTGAGGCGAACATAGAGTCCGTTTGGGTTACGTTAGAATTTGGTAATCACACAGTAACTCGTGTAGGTGTGATTTATAGGCCCCCAGGACAAATTGAAGAGTTAGATAATCTACTAGTTGAAGAAATAGCTAAAATGACAATGAAGGGGGAAGTTATCATCATGGGTGACTTTAATCTTCCTGATGTGAAGTGGAAAACAAAAATAGCTGCTCGTGCCAGGAGCACACATATTCTAAACTCCCTACTGGGATTGTCTCTAAAACAAGTCATTGAGGAGCCAACTCGTAAAGAGGCCATACTAGATTTAGTGTTAACAAATGGAGATTTGGTATCCGATATTACTGTAGGTGAAAGTTTAGGATCCAGTGATCATCAGTCAGTGTGGTTTAATATAAGAACAGTGACTGAGTCACACCACACAAAATCAAAAGTTTTAGACTTTAGAATACTTTTCTAAAATTAGAATATGTGTAAAGGATTCATTATCAGACTGAAGCAATTTAAATGGAGTCCAAGAGAAATGGGATTATTTAAAAGTTGCACTACTGAAGGCAACAGAAAATTGCATTAGGCTTGTCAGTAAAAGCAAAAAATTCAAGAAACCACTGTGGTACTCCGCAGATGTGGCCAAAAATAGTAAAAAACTAAAAGATAGCATTTAGTAATTATAAAAAAAAAACAGAGTGAGGAAGACAGAATGATCTATAAGATTAGGCAGAAAGAGGCTAAGCAAGTTATAAGAGCTTCCAAATCACACACAGAAGAGAAAATAGCACAGTCAGTAAAAAAGGGGGGCAAAACTTTTTTTAGATACATAAATGAGAAAAGAAAAGTAAAACAAGGATTAGTTAGATTAAAAACAAAAGAATATGCCTCAATGCATATTGTTGTTCGATATTCACAGATGAAAATGAAGGAAAGGGACCTCAGTTAAGAAAAAGGATAAATTAGTCATTTATTAATCGTGAGTTTACAGAGGAAGAGGTTCTATTTCAACTGTCAAAAGTAAAGACAAATAAGTCAATGGGACCTGATGGAATACACCCAAAGCTATTAAAAGAGCTTAGTGGTGTACTAGCAAAACCATTAACATATTTATTTAACCAATCATTGATAACAGGAGTAGTCCCAGAAGATTGGAAGTTGGCGAATGTTGTGCCCATTCACAAGAAAGGTAATAGGGAGGAGTCGGGCAACTATAGGCCAGTAAGCCTTACTTCAGTAGTGGGGAAAGTGATGGAAACCATGTTAAAGGATAGGATTTTTGAACATCTAAAATCACATGGATTTCAAGATCAGAGACAACCTTTACTTCAGGGAGATCATGCCAAACTAATCTTATTGATTTTTTTGATTGGGTAACTAAAATTATAGATCAGGGTGGTGCAGTAGACATTGCTTACCTAGATTTCAGTAAGGCTTTTGACACTGTTGCACATAGCAGGCTTATCGATAAACTGCAATCTTTAAGTTTGGATTCCAATATTGTTGAATGGGTAAGGCAGTGGCTGACACACACTACATTTCCTGGTGGTCTGGTGGCACAGCATGTGATGCACATAGGACACTGTGAGAGTTAACTCATTGGTATACTTTGCCGAGTGAAGAGGGGCCCAGGAGTCTCCCCATTTGCTTCACATCCAGCAGCATGTCCTCTGTTCTCGCAATCCGCAAGAGCGTTGCCGCGGGTTGCTATGGCATAGCAATGTTCGGCAACGCTCTCGCGAATCGAAAGAACAGAGGACATGCTGCTACTGGATGTGAAGTGGCACTAGTGATTTGCACCCAGGGCGGACCGCCAACTCCGCCTCCCTCTTAATACGCTATTGGCTGCACATTCTTTACACAACGATCCAGTGAATTTAGATTAAATATAAAAAAAAATTCTGGTCAACTTATCCTTGGGAAAGAACAAATAATAAAATAAAGAAGCTAGTGGAGCCAGGGGAAATTTGGCTCAGAACAAACTATATCATGGGGTTGGACCATCACAAATTTAAAAAAATGAATCCTGATAGCCAGCATAAAAGTGAAAGATCTGCCAATATAATCAGTTACAAAATTGAGTTTTATGCCACTTAAATAGCATGTCATAACATTGTTCTAGAAAATGTATGCTGTGTTGTGCCGATCTGATGGTCTGTGAGACCATCTGATTGAAATAGTGGAGTATAACTATTTCGGCAGTTGCGAAATAGTATGACAGCCACTAGAGGTAGCCTAACCCTGCAAAAATAGGATTGCCGTTCCTGCAGTACAGCAATGTCTTCAACTGCAGTATTAAAATGGGGGGGCATGGCACCAAGAACACTTCATTGAGATTGAAGTGCTCTGGATGTTCCTTTAACCCCTTAAGGACACATGACATGTGTGACATGTCATGATTCCCTTTTATTCCAGAAGTTTGGTCCTTAAGGGGTTAAGGAGAATAGCAACCCCATTTTTTTTTCCTTTTAGAGCACAAGAGTTAAAAACTGTATTGAAGAACTGGTCAGCAAACTTCAGAATACAATGCTTAGAATTGATTCCTGCACAGCACTTCCTTTTTGTGGCAAGATAGTTGTCCCATGATACCCTAGGCACACACATGCAGTTTTAAACATGTGTTGCGCATAGGGCACTATGAGAGTTAACTCATTGGCATACTTTGGCCGGCATAGGTACAGAATTGTAAGAGAAACCTATAAGGACCAAAATATAAAATTAGGTTAAAACAAGGCAGGGACTAGGAGTGGTTTGTTTTTTTCACATAAGAAATAGTGGGGTACCACATGTGACTCTCAAATCCTAAATTAACATAGAGTTATAATAGTTAGTATTGAATTATACATTTGGTTTTATTAGCTACAACATAAACACAGAAAAAGAACTAAATAATAAATAACAAAACATAGAGTCTTGTACATCGAAAAATACACAGACATGATTACCCCTTCCAAAAAAAAGCAGAACCAGTATTGTATAACCCTGTAATAATAGGCACAGCTTAAAATATATATATATATATATATATATATATATATGTATATGTATATGGGACATAAAGAAATACAAATATATATTGATAGCCACAAAATCCTATAAAAGACTGATGAGCTTTGCGCATTATTTGGGAATACAAGACTTTATGAGAACCCTAAGTGGTTAAAGCAGGGGTAGGCAACCTTTTAGAAGTACCATGCTAAAAACAAGATCTTAAAGTCCCTTGACGTGCCAATCCTATTTTTTTTTAAGCTGAGGTGTGCATGTTGCTGTATTCTGCTAGTGCTATTTATGGATGGTGCAGTTGCTTTGCTGTGTTGTGTTTGTGTGTATGTGGGCTGTTATATTGTATATGTTCAGGAGTAGCTTGTGGTATTATGTATGATATTCTGTATGATACCTATGAATGTGGGCTGCTTGTGGAATTGTGTGTGTGCATGATACATCATGTAGTGTGTTTGATGGTGTGCATATGTGGGGACTGAGTGTGTTTATGTGTAGACTATTTGTATTATTTGGATGAGGATGAGGCTTTTTCTGCAACTCTGTAGTCAGGGGTCCAGTTGGGACCAGGCTGGCTTAGTGTAGGTCATGGACTTCTCTACTCCAACGTGGATAACTCTTCAAAATTGCTATGAGGAGGTGATCTGAGATCACCAAAGTCCCACTGGGACTCCTGATAAGACAGAGCCTGTTTAGCTCTGTCAACCTTGAGTGTCATGCAAAGACACATCTAGTGCCAAGCATAGCACACATGCCATATAGGTTGCTGACCCCTGGATTAGATTATAATTGACTTCTTAATTCTGAAATGTAAATTGCTATATTTAAAAGCAAATGAACACTATGTTTACATTTACACATAAAAACTTGAATACTTGTTTAAGCATTTAATGTTATATTGAAAAATCAAAGTAATGTGAGTTACATTGCTGATCTCGATGTACAATGCTTAAGATGCAGGTTTCCAAAATTGGGCATTTGAAGTTATTGTCCAACTAATCTATATTAGAAGAAGAATTGATTGCCCCATATCCTCTATGGCCATTCACTACTAAGGGAAAAAAGGAAAAAATAAACATATGGAGACGATTGCATAGAACATTCAAAGAAATCATGCATTTTTACGTTTTCTTTTTTTGTAAGACCATATACCCCCATAATAGGTGCCTTTAAATTGGTTCCCTGGTTTGGTTGTCAGAAAAAAAAATCTAAAATCTAGACTGTTGTGGAACATATTGGATACAATGTTGCATCTGATAGGGAGAGAGTTAACAGAGCTGAATTAATAATGTTCTTTGAGTTTCCAAAAATAGCTCCTTGGCAATCTGTACTGCTCTTCGTTTCCTCTCGGCCCAAGTTGAGGGAAAGCTGGTACCCAAACTAGCTTGTGATGTTGATCTCATATGCAAATGCTCTTCCTGTAATCATTAAGTGACTTTGCTAGAAGCAGACATCAAATTATATCCATATTATATTTGCTATATTTATCTTGCACAATTGCTTCCTCAATATTTCCCTAAACAAATGCTTGCAATGATATTCATATGCAACATTAACAATCAATGTATTGCTCTGATCACCCTCCACTATTGAAAAAGTTAAATGGTTACTCTAAACAAAAAAGGATGTTTAAATAAAACACTGATTCTGGTCACAGTAATCCTTACTACCTTCTTAAATTAGGGGTTGTAAAGAATAAAGCTAAAACGTCTCTGCTCCTGCAATGATTCCAAATTCTCCCAGTAGCCTGATCCTTCTGTGGTAACCTTCAGGAGGAAGAATGTCAGCAAGGACAGGCAGTGAGGCAGTGTGGAGGACTTAGGTGACATAGATGGGGGTGGGGGGGGAGGGGGACAGTGGGAGGGGTGCCAAATATATGATCCAGGTCCCACCAACTTTAAAATGTAAAAACCACTGCACATTTTTAAAATGTATTTAGCACTGAGCAGTGTTTGTGTTTGAATGTGTCAAGTATTCATCCGCTTATAAAAATGTGGTTAATAAAATTTACTGTCCACACAGGAAAAGTTGTGCCGAGCAGCAACCTAATCCAAAGAAGGGTTAATGCTGAGCAGCAATTATGCAAATGGAACCTGGTAACTGACTTTGGGGTCAAAGGCCGTTTACAGCCTATCAGATCTAGAGGAGGGGTATTTAGGCCCAGTTCTCATCCTGCTCAGTGCCCTGTCGTGGTTTCCCTTGTGGTTGTCCGAGAGCACGTTATTTATTCTGGTATTCTGGTTATTTGACTTTGGCATTGTTTTTGACTTCCCTGATTTCTGGCATCCCTGACTCCTGGCTTTTTCTTATCGTTGTGTCTCTTTCTGTATCCCTTGACCTCGGCTATTCCTGACTATTCTTTGGTACGTTAGTCCGGCCATTCTAAGGTCCGGTATACGTTACCTATCAGTCTTCTGTGTTACACAATTCTACGTGCTGGATCATACTGTAATCCTGACATTACGACATGGCCATAGATCCTGTAAAATTGTGTAAGCACATAGCTGCTTGCGAAAGGAAACTGGAGGAAAATGTCTCGCTGAATACTTCTTTAATGTCACGGTATTGTATAGGAATCTCAGGATTTTGAGGTGTACTAGTGGGTAATTCGATAGTGCCCACTCTTTTGGTGACATGCAATATATACCTTTCATTACACTCCTTACCCCATTCTAATATTTCCCCATTAGCCCAGTCAATGTGAGGGTTATGCTTGCTAAGCCATGGAAATCCTAATATGATACTACAAGAAGGATATGCAATCACCTGAAATATAATCTCTTTCTTATGTAAGGCACCAATGGAAATATTTATGAGTAGGGTTCATGCGTTATTAATGGTTGTGAGAGTGGTCTCCAATCAATAGCTTCAACGGCTAGGGGTGATAGTCTCTCCTTGATAGGTATAGTATTATCCTTGACAAATTGGACATCAATGACATTTCCAGCAGCCCCTGAGTCCATCGGGGCTTTGCATGAAAAGTGCTTTTTGTGTTTGTGTAGTGGATGTATTGTGTGTATAGTTTTTTTTTTTTATCTCATTCTTTGAGGATACCTACCCCAGAAAAAGGGTGCAGTGTCACCAACGATACTACAATTGATGTGATTTGAGCCTGTCCCCTAGAGGCTCTTGTCAATGTGAGTTGACACACATGATTAAGTTCTTTTTTTATCACCATCTTTTTTTGTGGATTTACACTATATTGTTTTAATCTGTCTTTTTTTTATATATATATTTATTGTACAACCAAGCTCCACACCCTATTTAGGGTAAGTGTATACCTTTATGTTTTATATAGCGCTCCACTCATTCAATTAGTATAGATTTGTGTTAGTGTATTGGATGCAGTGTGTGTTTGTGTATGGTATGCAGTGTGTGTGTATGTGTGTGTGTGTAGTGTATGCAGTGTGGGTGTGTATAGTGTATGCAGTGTGGGTGTGTATAGTGTATGCAGTGTGGGTGTGTATAGTGTATAGTGTATGCAGTGTATGTGTATAATGTATGCAGCTTGTGTGTATAGTGTGTATTGTGTGTGTAGTGTATGCAGTGTGTGTTGTGTGGGATAAGTGCTTGGAAGGTGAGCAGTGTGTATTGTTTGGGTTCCCCCCTCCTCCCTCACTCTTACCTGGGCCCCCACCCCCTTTCCTGACTCTTACCTGCCCTCCCCCTGACTCTTTACTGGGTCCCCCCCTCCCTGACTCTTACCTGGGTTCCCACCCCTGACTCTTACCTTGGTTCGCCCCCCCCTCCCTGACTCTTACCTAGGTTCCCCTGAGCTTCCCTGACCCTAACCTGGGTTCTTCCCACTCCCTGACTCTTACCTGGGTCCCCCCCCCCTCTCCCTGACTCTTACCTGTGGCCAGGGAGGAGGAACACACTACATTCCCTGGTGGTCCGGTGGCACAGCATAGTTGTCCAGTGAAGAGGGACCCAGGACTTTGATCAACCTTTGATCCACTTCTAGCAGCAGCACCCTGTGGCAACGCTCTCTCGGATCGCGAGAACAGAGGACCGGCTGCATGCGAAACAAACGTGTAGACTCTTGTAAGCGGCCCGGTCCCTTTACATAAGACACAGGGGCGGCAAAATGCAGATACTGAGAAAGAGTGGCACCTGGGGCGGACCTTCCCCTCTGCCCCCCCCCCCCCCCAAGTATGCCACTGCGGGGGGGGGGGTACATGTCACCATTGGCAATCTGCCGACAGCATGCTATATGTGCTGATGAGAGATGTCAAATCTGCACAGAATTTACATTTGCCAGCCCAGAACATGCTACACCTTGGGCAGCAAAGGGATATATATTTGCATGGTCAGCATTTCATAGTGAAACACTACACATACAGATTCTTATCACCATCACCACTTTAGTTTGCTGAAGTGGCCATGGTGCTTGGAGTAGACTTTTAAACATATGCCATCAAATAAACAGTGTTCCACTTTAACAAACATTGTCTCCATTAATTTAGGAAAATTTTATCCAATATTGAGACAGCCAAGTTTTGGATAACGTGAAGTATACCTATGCCTTGTATTCAGATTAGATGACATCATTAATTTTTCTTAAGGTGTTTATAATGTACAATGCATGTTTTTTGGGTTTTTTTTTTGTGCTGTACATCACACATCTTATACAAGTACTTCCTAACTTCACAAACTAAATGGTTCTGAAGCCCAGTTCATAAAGTGAGAACTAATTTCCCCTAGACACAATGTAATAAACAACCCAATAAACAACCCATCCCTTCCTTACCAAAAAATATTACCATTGAAAACCTAAAATATTATGTACTAATACAAACTAAAAGCATAGCAAATACCTATATGTTGTTGGAACATTAATGGAATACATAACTTATTGAAATCTTCATCAAATCATCATCAACCATCATCCTCTTAAATGAAGAGACATGCTGCACTTGTTGAATGGGGCACTGCACAGTCCACCTTTGTACACCTCTCTAAAGCCCTTCTCCTTTTTCACTTTCTTCTTTTCAACTACCCTCTCCTTTATGACTTTTAATTTCCTCCTTTTATTTTTAAACCTCTCTTAAGTCCACTTGTTTCTTTTATTTTTTGTAAATCTTTATATTTTGTAGTGCCAAGATATAGCAAATGACCTTGCGATGCCCCTACAGCAGTCACAAGGATATTCATTTTCGTCTTTATCCACCTCTCCTTTAGCACTTTTTATTTTCTTACTTTTATTTTTACAGCTCTCAAGCTCTCTTGTTTCTCCCCTTTCTTTAAAGGGCTCCCTGCCAAAACATGGCACAATGTCAGACTCACACACAGAGACAAAACAAGTCAATCTCCACTCAATAGTACACTGTGCAATATTAAAGGTATGCCCATGAAAGCGCACCAAGACTAGAGTACAGTACTTTGGAAGCACAACAGAATGCTAAAAAAAATGTTTTGCACAGTACAGTATTAAATGTGTTTCTAACCATTTTTTTAGACATACCTCTTCATATCTCTTCTTGTCTACTCCTGGACACAAATTCTCCTTTATCTCTTATTTTCTGAGTTCCAAAGCATGCTCCTTGGTCTGGATCTGTGATACGCTGACACAGAAAAGCGCAAAACAAAATGGCAGTGCATCCGGGGCAATAGTTTGTAAAGGCCGGAGTTTCTAACGCAGGAAATGCCTGTGCACAAGATGAGGTCCTCCCCCCAGATAAAAGCTGAGTGGGCTCACAGAGTTATTTACAAGACGTAGATAAGGACTAGCGCTTATAAAATAGATGTTTAGTATACACACATATGTTAGATCTTCATATATAATGAGCAGCTAAACATTCATGTGACTCCTTACAATATCACCAGCAAAATTTACAGATAATAGAAAAGAATGTAGCGCTTATATAATAAATAAATGATCACCTTTTGGTTTAGTTAGGAGGAAGTTCCCACTTTTTTTTTTTTTTTTATAAATTCTTTATTTTTGTTTGTGCATGAAATAACAATAGAGCATGCAGCGCCACGACAGCGTCTGCTAGCGTTTTGTCAGCATTTCAACATGTGGCAGTTTAAACAGCACAATATTTTTGTTTTAAAACATGAGAGTAACAAGACAAGAAAATAGCATTGCTTTTCTGTGAGATTCGATACATATAACAAAGTGGTATGTAATGTAGGGTATGTGTGGCTATGTGACTATTTGATAGCGTTTTTAGTGCCTGTGTGGTAGGTTGCTATAATCTATGAGAGAGTTGATGCGTCCTAGTGAGATTCATGTTGTGAGGGCTTGCTAGCCGTGTATGATACGTCTAAATGTGATGGGGTGTCTAAGTTTGAGGCGCATAATCTCGCATGATTCCGCCGTCTGAGGGCGTACGTGTCATATATGTGACTTTTATCATTTCTGACCATGAGAGCTGATGTCAATGTCATACAGTAATTAGCGGTTGCCTTATAAGCGGCCATAGGCTCAAAAGGGGTGGCTCAGTGTCTCCATTACATGAGGATGGTGGCAGTGCTACGGCTTATTGCCTCTTAATACATATAATACATATAATACATCAAATACTAATAAAATACAAATAATAAATAACCTGTTAGCGCTTTTAGTGCCCATGTGGTAGGTTGCTATAGTCAAATAAAGGGTTGATGCGTCCTAGTGAGATTTGTGTTGTGAGGGCTTGCTAGCCAAGTATGATACGTCTGAGTGTGTTGGGGTGTCTAAGTTCGAGGCGCATAGTCTCGCATAATTCCGCTGTCTGAGAGCGGACGTGTCCTATTCGTGACTTTTAACATTTCTAACCATGAGAGCTGATGTCAGTGTCGAATGATAATTAGCGGTTGCCTTAGAGGCGGCCGTAGGCCCTAAAAGGGTGTCCCGCGTCTCCATTAAATGAGAATGGTGGCATTGCTACGGCTTATTGCCTCTTAATACATATAATACATAAAAGACAAATAATAAGTAACAGTGAACTAGCGGTTTAAAATAAACTATAGGTTGAACTTCGCCTGTATGTAGCATTGGATGGGTAACAGTCCTCTTGTAGGTGTCTGTGTGAGTTATTATTATTATTATTATTATTGCCATTTATATAGCGCCAACAGATTCCGTAGCGCTTTACAATATTATGAGAGGGGATTTAACTATAAATAGGACAATTACAAATAAACTTACAGGAACAATAGGTTGAAGAGGACCCTGCTCAATCGAGCTTACATTCTATAGGAGGTGGAGTGTAAAACACATTAGGACAGGAATTTGCAATCAAATAAGGTGTCCCACGTTCCGGAGCGGTCGCCTGGTTACCCGGGTTGCTCAGGTACAGTTCGAATGGTGGCCGCTGCGTCTGAGGCCTGCCGTTGCCCCTGAGGGATAAATGGTTTAACGGTGGCAGGGTTCCACGTTTAGGGGGTTCGTCCCGCCAGTTCCTGCCTGTTGGTGGTCAGTGAGTCCGGTGGTAGGCCTAACTTGACTAGTAGCCATGCGGCCTCTTGGATATTGTGAATGTCTTGTGTGACATTGTCCTTGATGACTTGTAGCGTGTGCACCATCTGCCAGCGGTACTGGATCTTGTGGTGTCTGAGCAGGGTGGTGAAGGATGCCAGGGATCTGCGCCATGCCAATGTATGTCCTGATAGATCTGTGTAAAAAGTGAGGTGCATGCCTTCCAAGTCATATGGCGTGCGGTCCCTGGTCGTGGTTAAAAATGCTGCTCTGTCCTTCCCGGTCATGAGGCGGACCACCAGGTCCCTGGGGGTCCCCTCCGGAGCCTTGGGCGACTTAGGGATGCGGAAGAATTCCTCCAGACCCGTTGCTTTTCCTTGTTTTGGGGGCAGCAGTTCCGTGAATAGTCGCCGTAGGAGGTGAGGCAGTTCCTCGGCAGGTACATCCTCCGTGATGCCCCTTATTTTGACATTCAGTCTGCGCCTGGTATCTTCTATAATGGCAAAGCGTTGGTCATAAGTTTTGTGTTGTTGTCTCATCTGAGCGATCTCCCGTTGGAGTGAGGCAATTTGTGTAGCATGTTCCCCGGAGGTGCCCTCCAGGGTGCCTAGCCTGCCCGACAGGCCTCTGATTTCCTCGCAAATCTTTGCCGTGTCCGCCAGAATGGTGTTCTGGAGGGTCGTCAGTAATGTCGTGAGGATCTCTGTGGTAACCGGAGAGGCTCTTTAGAGGCCGGCTTTGCAGGCTGTGCCACGGGGGTTTCATCCTCTTCCTCCTCCTGATAAAAGTCATCGGAGATATCTGAGAAGTTTTCGGGGTAGGCGGCCTGGCCTGGCGCAGGAGGTCGCCGATATGCAGGCCCTGGCACGGCTTGTCCGGCTTCAGTTTCTTAGTTTTGCGACCCATTGCCGTGGGTGAGTGTCGATAGGTATGTTTGTGCAGATGTGGAGGGATTTCGTGTCCCAAATCAGGTAGAAATAGCGTTGGTTATTAGGAACTCTCATAAAGCGTGTATGCTCGGCTTGGTAGCTAGGCTCCGCCCCCGGAAGTTCCCACTTTTATCATCAATTGAGTGAATATCTATGAAGTGATCTGTGATCACGAAACGCGTAAGGCGGCATCTCTACACGTCGGTTCCTTAGAGAAAGCATAGTTGAAACGCATCACTAGCCGCAGTGGAACGCACGCGGCTAAAATCCAGTGTTACTCAGCACGAGAAAGTCCGTATCCACTTCAGTCCGGCCGGCAAGAAAGTGTTTTTTACATCTTCGGACCGAAGTCTGCTCTACCTGGTATTGATGCTATCTCTATTTTTGCACTCTCATGTTGGGACTGCCATATTTTATTAGTTTTTTATTAGTTTTTAAGACTACAACAATTGTAGTCTTTATATTTGTATTTTCTGTGCTTTTTTTGACAGTTTCATGTACTAATACATTTTCAATAGTACTCTGTCTGTTGCACCATAATTTCCTACATATTTTTATGTTTTAACCCTTTGAGAGATTTCTTTCTGTATTGTTTTTTTGCAGCTCACTGGTTCATTCACTTATACTAGATTACCACTCAGGGCTGCCATCAGAAATTTTGGGGCCCCTGACAAAGCACAAGGTCTGAGCCCCCCCCCCCCCGCATCCTCCCTCCCGGGCCAGCCCACGCCCTACCTAGTCCGCTGACAATGATGCGGGACTGAATGTGGTGTGTATAGTGGAAGTGAATTAGAATGTGTGTAATGGATGTAGTGTTTGTGTGTATTAGATACTGTTTGTGCAGTGAATGCAGAGTGTGTGTTTGAGTAGTGGATGTAGTGTGTGTACAGTGATGTAGTGTGTGTTTGTGTAGTGGATGTAGTGTTTGTATGTACTAGATGAAATGTGTTTAGTGGATGCGGTGTCTGTAGTGAATGTAGTGTGTGTATTGGATGCAGTGTCTGTGTATAGTGAATGCAGAGTGTTTCAATTTGTAGTGGATGCAGTGTGTGTACTGTGAATACAGGATGTTTGTGTAGTGGATGCTGTGTGTACAGTTAATGCAGAGTGTGTGTCAGTATAGTGAATCCAGAGAGTGTGCATAGTTTAGTGAATGCAGAGTGTGTGTTAGTGTGTAATTAATGCAGAGTGTGCAGAAAGGGAAAGTGGGGCCCAGGACTGCCGTCATGGTTGTCACCCCCTGATGGTGGCCCTGTTACCACTTCAGCCACTTGTAGACTGCACTTACCAGATACTTTAAGAGGCTATGACCTAATTAGCTGATGCATTTATACTCACAGTATTAGTGATTTTCTACTATTATACCTCCATTTTTATTATTATATTTCCATTTTTTATTTATTCATATTTTATCTCTTTTTCTGTGTGCCTTTCCACTGAGTCCTGTATCTATTATTGATTTATTTCAATAAGCATTTCCCAATAAAATACACATATTTGTATTCAGCAAAGTCTCACGTGTAAAACAGTACCCCCTATGTACAGGTTTTATGGAGTTTTGGGAAGTTACGGGGTCAAATATAGCACGTTACATTTGAAATTGAAATTCGACAGATTGGTTACGTTGCCTTTTGGACTTTATAGTAGCCCAGGAATGAAATTTACACCCATAATGGCATACCATTTGCAATAGTAGACAACCCAAGATATTGCAAATGGGGTATGTCCAGTCTTTTTTAGTAGCCATTTGGTCACAAACACTGGCCAAAGTTATTATTATATTATTTTTTTACACTTTTAACTTTTATTTTATTTTCAGCCAGCAGGGGGACCACCTGTCATTACAGGCAGTCCCCCTGCTGGCAATACAGAAGCCAGCTATCCCTGCCATGTGATTGTGAGGTCCTCGCAAGGACCTCACTCTCACGTGGCCGGGGGGGACCGGAGGAGGAAGATCTGCTGCAGGGGGGCTCCCTGGGAGTCCCCCCAACCGCAATCGCCGGCGTGGGACCGCCGGCGACCGGGTACGTAAGGAAAGACTGGAGGGCGTACTATTACGCCCGGCGGCGTTTAGAGCCACCTATAATAGGACGTAATAGTACGCCCTCCGGTCTTAAGGGGTTAAGGATACTGTTAGATTTTAAAAGGATATACACATTACACATTATGCATTATATTCAGTACATAATCAAAAGATGCATTAAAAAAGGCAATACTTAAGCATTTCAATTGAGGTCTTCCCCTTGTGCCTTCATCTTGGTAGTAATCTGGGAAAGCCACCTGTGCTGGCTGCGCTGTCCTCTCCAAAAGAGACCAAGAGACAGAGAGAGAGAGAGAGAGAGAGAGAGAGAGAGAGAGAGAGACTTCCTTGGATGTTGTCCTTTTAAAGACTCATTCTTGCTGTGATAAACTACAAGTCCCAGAATCCCTTTTCCCTCCCAAAAGTGGTTTATCTTGCCCTCTTTTTCGAGAGAGTTCAGTCTTTCCCTTTGATCTCTTCCCTCCAGCTATACTGTAACATTGTGAAAGAAGTGACCAGTTGGTTAGGTTTCTTGGTAGATTGGACAGAATTGATTGGAAAACCACACACTTCCATGGGTACACCTAGATGTTAAAAACAGGTTGGCAGGAGAACTGCTGGAGGGATGTAAGCTTTTGTTTTATATGGGTGTTGTAAAATGTAACTGAAAGCTTTGATCCTTATCACACTGTTACCATGTAAATGACCCCAACTTTTGAAACCAGTCACATACACAGAAAGTTATATACAATATGGCAGTTTTACATATCAATTTCTTACACTAGGACTAAGGGTAATGTCTAACCGGACCTTAGAATGGCCGGACTTAACGTACCTAAGAATAGCCAATATATAACCGAGGTCAGGGACACAAAATGGGACACAGCGATAAGGGAAAGTCAATAATCAAGGATACCAGAAGTCAGGGAAGTCAAAACTAAACCATAGTCAATAACCAGAAATACACGATCAGGAATGCACTCTCGGATAACCATCTAAGGGAAACTACGACAGGGCAATGAGTAAAATTAAAATGAGTTTAAATAAGCCTCCTACAAATTTGATTGGCCGTAACCGACCTTTGATCCCAAAACGTGCGTGCGTGTCTTTTGCGTGACATCACACGCACATTGACATCGTCATTACCATGGGCGGACATGTGGGGCTATAAAATGGCGTGGATCCGCAGCAGCCAGCATCCACCAACATGTTGCAGGAGTCAGGTATACTGGCGCAGGGCTGCTGAGCGGCACTTTCGCTATTAACAGGAAGGCAATTACTACCGCAGATACCACAAGGTGAGGATGAATATGTGACAATAATACATTTGATTACTTGTTGGATTTGACTGGGGGAACTTCCCAGCTCACCTTGAAGCTTGAAATTGATTGCCCCCAAATGCATGGAGATGTCAACACATTCAGCCTACTTCTTTACCATGAGCCTGTCTTACTGCAGCCTTCGGAGAAGTGGCTGGCTATGTACAGCATCCTCTTATTGAAACAATCCGATGTTCCTATCACTGAATCTGGTGCCTAACTGTCTGGAGGACCCCGATGGTTCTCGCTGCAGCCCCACTTCAATATCCCTGGGCAGTGAGGATTATCCCGTGCTTCTGTTTGCTATTACCATACAAGTTCAATTTTGCATTTATATCTGAGCTCCTGGTTCTGCAAAGGCGGCCTTACCCCTGCATGTGACCTTAGTATCTCTTCTTTTGCTCCTCTCTTGCCCTTCCTGAGAACGGAGACTTGGGATTATTTTTATCTAAGCATCTTTTATTCTGCTCCGGAACCTTTTGGAACTGCTAACTCACTGCCACACTATCCAGACTGTCAGGACCCCGCGGGCGGCTGCAAGGGGAGGCTGCAGTCCGCTCGCGGCACTCACCCTCCAGCCGTCCACGGTCCCCTTCCTGCCAGGTGTTCGGCGGGCGGCATCCTCCCAGCCACGGGTGCCGTCCGCGTCTTCTTCCGGGTCCCCCAGTGGCAGCATGCATGACGCTGCACGCTGGGAGACCGGCCAATTTGTTACACGCCGGGGTCAGTCACCTGACCCGGCGTTAAAGGCACAGTGCCTCAATCACAGTGGGAGGTTTAGATATCTCCCACGTGTGATTGTTAATTCTGATTGGAAATTAGCCAATCAGAATTAACCTTCTGGTTTATATACTTACCTTTCCTGTTCCTCCCTGCCCTGTTGTGGTCTTTGCTTTATAGTATTGATTCTGAACGTGTGATTTCTGGTTACGTACTCTCTGGCTTGTTATACTGACTTTGTGACTTTCTCCTACCCTTTGACCTCGGCTTGTTTCTCGTTATTCTGTTTTCTGGTTCCCCTTACTCGGCTTGTCTCCTGACTATTCTGTGTGTGCTTAGCCCGGCCACTCTAAGGACCGGTACTGCACACTTTCTGTGTGTGTGTCTGTGTGTATGTTAGCGTGTTGGGTTCCCCGAATCGTGACATTACAACAGGGCCATAATGGAACCTGCTGACATACCACAGCTCCTAGTTAATCAGGAGGCTAGAATGGATGGCTTGGACCACCGCATGGATCAGTTTGCTCCAGCTTTGCAAACCATACTGGCTCGCACTGCACACTTGCAGCCTGCCGTTCAGGAGGTGGCTGCTGCTGTGCCCGAGCCCATTCCCACTCCGGCACCCGTTCCTGCCCATGTAGTGCATATGACGCCGCCACAGCGCTACAGCGGTGACCCGGCATTGTGTCGTGGTTTCCTCAACCAAATTGACATCCATTTGGTGATGAATCCACGTTCCTATCCCACTGACAGATCTAAAATAGCCTTTTTGATAAACCACTTGTCAGGGAGAGCTTTAGCATGGGCTAATCCCATGTGGGAGAATGCTTCCCCAATGTCCTTTGCAGACTTTTTGACCGCTTTCAAACGCACATTTGATCAACCCGGCAGGGTTGCTTCTGCTGGCAAAGCTCTGCTTAGGGTCCGACAGGTTAACAGATCTGTAGCGGATTACACTATCGAATTCCGCACTCTAGCAGCTGAGGTGGTTTGGAATAATGATGCCCTCGTTACAGCCTTTCAGGAGGGTTTGGCCGCTTACATCCTGGACGAAATAGCCTCCAGGGAATTGCCTGTCCTTCTGGATGATCTTATAGATTATATCATCCGTATTGATAATCGTATTAGAGAGAGACGTAGTCAGAGGCGTATGTATACTCAGATGTTACCTGCTTTACCCAGTACTGCGTTACTGGCATTACCCCCTTCTAGCCAACCTCCCCCTGAAACCTTGCAATTGGGTGTTACTGGGTTAACTGAGGTAGAAAAATCATACCGAAGAAGGGAAGGGTTATGCCTTTACTGTGGGAAAAGGGGACATCTTCTAAGAACCTGCCCTGAATTGCGGGGAAAACTGCAGCACCCAAGGCCTATAGAGGGGTCGGCCTCGGGTGTTATGTCGTTTACCCCTCACGTCCCCATTACTAGACCGTTTATTACGGTTACCCTTTTTGTTGGTAATACTACCGTGATTACCAAAGCCTTGATAGATTCAGGGGCTGCTGACAATCTTATGGATGAGAGTTTTGCTAAAACCGCATCTTTGACTCTGATCCAAAAGGTCACTCCCTTGGCTGTGGAGGCCATAGATGGTAGACCACTGGAGAAACCTCTGGTGACCCATGAGACCAAAGAACTGGTTATGTCTGTGGGTGCCTTGCACAAGGAAAGATTGTCCTTTCAAATAATCAACTCCCCTACAGCCTCTGTCGTTTTGGGCTTCCCCTGGTTGGTTAAACACAATCCGATGATTGATTGGGGTTGTTTGGAGATTCTCTCCTGGGGGAAATCTTGTCAAAGGGAATGTATGACTCGTGTTTGTCCTGTTGGCTTGCTTAATGTACCCACAGCCAAACCACTTTCTGTTAATGTTCCTCCTGAGTATGCGGACCTAGCTATGGTGTTTGAAAAAAGGGAGGCAGATAAACTACCACCGCACCGTGAATATGATTGTGCCATAAACCTCTTACCTGGTACTATGCCGCCTAGGGGTAAGGTATACCCTCTTTCTGAAAAAGAGAACCAGGTAATGGAGGAGTACATAAAGGAAGCCTTAAGTAAAGGTTTTATCAGAAGGTCTTCCTCTCCTGCTGGGGCTGGTTTCTTTTTTGTTGCCAAAAAGGAGGGTGACCTACGGCCTTGTATAGACTACAGGGGCCTGAACAATATAACGATTAAAAATGCCTACCCTATTCCCCTCATCACGGAGTTATTTGACCGGGTCAAAGGTTCTAAATACTTCACTAAATTAGACCTCAGGGGGGCTTATAACCTTGTTCGTATAAAGGAGAATGATGAGTGGAAAACAGCATTCAATACACGTAGCGGACATTACGAGTATCTAGTCATGCCTTTTGGACTGTGTAATGCTCCCGCTGTGTTTCAGGACCTAATAAACGATGTCCTCAGGGATCTATTGCATGTCTGTGCCGTGGTGTACCTTGACGACATCCTTGTATATTCCCCTGATTTGCAGACACATCATAATCATGTTAGGATGGTGCTGAAAAGGTTATTACAGAACGGACTTTATTGTAAATTAGAAAAATGTTTGTTCGATCAGACCTCGGTGCAATTTCTAGGATATATAATTTCCGAACAGGGTTTCAGTATGGATCCTGCTAAGTTAGAAGCCATACTATCCTGGCCGCTTCCCCAAGGTCTTAAGGCTATCCAGCGTTTTATAGGATTTGCCAACTATTACAGGAAATTTATAAGAAACTTTTCACCACTTATCTCCCCTATAACGAAGCTGACTAAGAAAGGTCTACACCCTAGGGTTTGGACTCCTGAAGCCCTTAAGGCCTTCGAAACTCTCAAGAAGGCATTTGCCTCTGCTCCAGTACTACGCCACCCTGATCCTTCCCTTCCCTTTGTTATGGAAGTGGACGCTTCTGAATCAGGCGTGGGAGCAGTACTGTCACAGAGATCATCGTATGACGAACCCCTCCATCCCTGTTGCTACTTTTCAAAAAGGTTATCTGATCCAGAAAAGAATTACGATGTTGGGAACAGGGAACTATTAGCTATTGTGTTGGCTTTTAAGGAATGGAGGTACTTATTAGAGGGTTCTAGACACAAAGTTATGGTTATAACAGATCATAAGAACCTCTCCTATATAGCTGATGCTAGAAGGTTGTCCGCCCGGCAGGCTAGATGGTCTCTATTCCTTTCACGCTTCCAATACGTGATTACCTATAGACCTGGTTGCCGTAATGCCAAAGCTGACGCTATCTCTCGACAGTATGAACCTCTAGAATCTGTTAACCCGACCCCTGAACCTATTGTACCTGCGTCTCAGATAATAGCTGCTACCCGTTTGGTTGTTTCGTCTCTTGTTCTTGATAATATTAAAACATACCAAACTCAAGCACCCCCTGAGACGCCTGTTGGCAGACTATACGTTAAAGTGAATGACAGAAAGAAGTTATTAACTTTATTTCACACCGCCAAAACTGCTGGTCATCCAGGGGTTACCAAGACTTATAAGGGCCTCCTTCAACAGTTCTGGTGGCCTTCACTCAAACGAGACGTGGTGGATTTTGTGCAGGCTTGTCGGGTCTGTACGCAGTGTAAGTCCCCTAATGTGAGACCCCAGGGTCTCCTGATGCCTCTATCGATACCCAAGAAACCATGGACCCACTTATCCATGGATTTTATTGTAGACCTTCCTCCTTCTGATGGTCAGACAGTGATATTAACTGTGACGGATAGGTTCTCTAAAATGGCGCACTTTATTCCGCTTAAGAAACTGCCTTCTGCGATTCAGCTTGCTCAGGTGTTTGCCAAGGAAGTGTTCCGCTTGCATGGGGTACCTGAGGATATTGTATCTGACAGGGGTCCTCAATTTGTCTCTCGGTTTTGGAGGGGTTTTTGTGCTGAGATGGGGGTCTCCTTGTCGTTTACTTCCTCCTATCACCCGCAGTCTAATGGTGCAGCCGAACGTGCTAATCAGTCTGTGGAGTTGTATTTGCGCTGCTTCACTAATGCGCACCAGGATGACTGGTCTCGCCTCCTTCCGTGGGCTGAATTTGCCAGGAATACGGTGTCTCATTCGTCTACTGGCTTAAGTCCTTTTGAGGTTGCTTATGGGTTTCGGCCTTCCGTCCTTCCCGGTGCGTTCTCCGACAAGGGCATGCCCGCTTTGGACCAGCACCTCGCCTCTTTGCGGAAGATGTGGGATCAGGTCCATGTTGCGCTGTCCCGTTCAGCGGCTGCTCAGAAGAAGTTTGCTGATCGCCATAGGGGTGCGGCCCCTTCCTATGTTCCGGGTGATAGGGTATGGTTGTCCTCTAGGAACCTCCGCCTCAAGGTTCCCTCGATGAAGTTCGCTCCCAGGTTCCTTGGTCCCTACAAGGTGTTACGTAGGGTTAACCCCGTTTCCTACTCCCTGGACTTGCCCTCTTCCATGCGCATTCCGAACACGTTTCACGTTTCGCTTTTGAAGCCCTTGCTTTGCAACCGGTTCTCTCGTCCCCTCGGGCGGCCTGTTTCCCCTCGCGCTGTCCCCAGTGATGTGTACGAAGTGGCTGCCCTTCTCGACTCTCGCGTTTCTAGGGGTCGGCTGCAATATCTGGTGGATTGGAAGGGGTACGGCCCTGAGGACCGGTCGTGGGTTTCGTGCTCTGATCTGCACGCTCCCTCTTTGATCCGCTCCTTTCATGCCCGGTTTCCTTTGAAGCCTTCTGCTTCCCGCCCTCTGGGCGGTCTTCGAGGGGGGGGTAATGTCAGGACCCCGCGGGCGGCTGCAAGGGGAGGCTGCAGTCCGCTCGCGGCACTCACCCTCCAGCCGTCCACGGTCCCCTTCCTGCCAGGTGTTCGGCGGGCGGCATCCTCCCAGCCACGGGTGCCGTCCGCGTCTTCTTCCGGGTCCCCCAGTGGCAGCAT
The DNA here is from genome assembly GCF_036172605.1 of Pelobates fuscus. Taxonomy (NCBI): domain Eukaryota; kingdom Metazoa; phylum Chordata; class Amphibia; order Anura; family Pelobatidae; genus Pelobates; species Pelobates fuscus. Next base: position 65,951,119 of record NC_086329.1, on the reverse strand, counting down.
GCATGACGCTGCACGCTGGGAGACCGGCCAATTTGTTACACGCCGGGGTCAGTCACCTGACCCGGCGTTAAAGGCACAGTGCCTCAATCACAGTGGGAGGTTTAGATATCTCCCACGTGTGATTGTTAATTCTGATTGGAAATTAGCCAATCAGAATTAACCTTCTGGTTTATATACTTACCTTTCCTGTTCCTCCCTGCCCTGTTGTGGTCTTTGCTTTATAGTATTGATTCTGAACGTGTGATTTCTGGTTACGTACTCTCTGGCTTGTTATACTGACTTTGTGACTTTCTCCTACCCTTTGACCTCGGCTTGTTTCTCGTTATTCTGTTTTCTGGTTCCCCTTACTCGGCTTGTCTCCTGACTATTCTGTGTGTGCTTAGCCCGGCCACTCTAAGGACCGGTACTGCACACTTTCTGTGTGTGTGTCTGTGTGTATGTTAGCGTGTTGGGTTCCCCGAATCGTGACACAGACCACTTAACTGTTGGATGTGTGGGGCCTCTACCTCTGTGTTTTAAGGAGGACCTGGTGAGCAATGTCTCAGTCTGCTTGGGTAAGTGTATGTCAGTCTGCATGAGTGCGTGGAGCAAATGGGGCAGCAAAATTGTGTTTGCCTAGGGCAGCAAAATCCTTACACCAGCCCTGATCCTTAGTGCTAGACTTTTAGATGGGCCGAATGTATTGGCTTGCTGCAAAGTGTAATATTCCTTCTCTAAGGTGAGTAAATAATTAGATGCTTTTCTTTTTAACATATGATGCCTTTTGCAGAAAGTGGCCTCTTATGTTTGCTTTATGATCATACCAAATTGTCTCGCATGTAGGTTCGGTGGTGGTGTTAATTGCAAAATAATTTTCAATAGCCACTTCTGCTAATTTAATATTTTCTGGTCCATGCAGTAAGTGATCTCCTAGTTTCCATGATCTTGTTAGGAATTATAGCGTATGTTTCTCTTAAGTACATAATGATTGGAGCATGATCGGACCAGTCAGTTGGTAATATTTCTGATTTAATAACAGCGTCCAAAGCCGGCTAGTCAACTAAGAGTCTATCTATCCTGGAGTACATGTTGAACACCGATGAAAAATAGTTAAACTCTTTCTCTCTAGAATGAGACACCCTCCATGAGTCAAATAACCCATACAAATGAATCAACTTTGAATAAGTCAATGCAGTCCTTGAAGTGGAATTACAATCCGAGCTACAGAGTTGTTCGCTGGTTGTATCTAAATCATAATCAAGGACAAATTTAGTGTCCCCACAATTGATTACTTTGCCTTTTTTAACTTTTGATAGTTTGTCCAGAATTAATTAAAGATATTTAAGTTATCCTGAATTTGGAAAATGTGCATTAACTGTTGAATTTTCTATTTACATAAAGTACCTTATCTTGAGCATCAAGTTCTGAAGGGCAGTGCACTTCATTTGACTCTTTTTTTTTTATTAATCTGAATAATGGCAATAAATGATTGCTTGAACCATAGACTTTGCAAAATAAAATAAATTGCCTTACAATGGACCTAGATGTATATATGTTTGTTGTATTGAGTGTGAGTGAACAGGTATTGGGGTGTTTTTAGACCTGTTGTTCTTACTGCATTTCACTGTATGTTAAAATGTCATTAGCTTTACTGTCTACTTCTGTCTACTGTCTATCTTCTTGTGAGCCTGCTATTCCAGACTGACTGACTATGCTTTATTCCTTTAGGTAAGCAAAGACAAACTCACACAAGAATGTCCTGGGTCCCGATGGTTTTGGGCATCCTTACTGCTTTAGTTACAGTTGTGGCCATGACACTCATCTTTCTTAGAAAAAGAAGAAAAGAAACTCGCTTTGGGTATGACACCTCTTTCTTGAGATACAAAACTGTGATATATTAACATTGTATACTGTATATTTAAAGGAACCCCTAAACACTTGACTACTTAGAGGGGCAATGGGCCAGAGCACTCCTGGCACTATAAGCACTACAGAAAGTTCTACTGGTTATGGTAATTGGAGTGTTAATTTAAGGACTGTAGTAGCAGTATTGGTTGTACAATTAATTTAAATGCATGCATTCATGCTTTATGATGATGACTAGCCTTGTGTCAACAAGCTCTGTCATTTGAACACCTATATCATCAAACTTTTGGTTTTAAATTTAGTAAAGGATATACCCAGAATAGGACCTTGTTGAAGTTCGTGATTCCAAAGTTGCTTTAAATGTGTCAGAGATTTGGGACTCAATGTGCATTACTTGCTGCTCCACATCATTACTGATTTGCTTCCCGGTACATTTTTGCATTATGTCTACAATCTACAAAAATAGTAATTCCATATTTTTGCATCCTTAAAGGTTTTTAAATAGGAACCGTCACTTCCGAGAACCGTAACATTATTGCTTTTAAACAGAAAGAACTTAAAATGCACTGTTCCAATGCACTGTTCCAAATTATTACGCACAGTGAGTTTCAAAACACTTTATAGGTTGTAAAGAACTGAAAATTGTCATGTGTTGTGTTTGCAACATATTTACTGAAATCAAAAGCTATTTCAATCAAACTTATAACAACATTTTAACTTTTTAAACATTTTAACAGGCCACGTTACATTTTAACATAGGACCCCTTATTTGATAGCAGCTTCACAAGTCTTGCATCCATTGAACTTGTGAGTTTTTGGACAGTTTCTGCTTGAATTTGTTTGCAAGATGTCAGAATAGCCTCCCAGAGCTGCTGTTTGGATGTAAACTGCCTCCCACCCTCATAGATCTTTTGCTTGAGGATGCTCCAAAGGTTCTCAATAGTATTGAGGTCGGGGGAGGATGGAGGCCACACCATGACTTTCTCTCCTTTTATCCCCATAGCAGCCATTGATGCAGAGGTATTCTTTGCAGCATGAGATGGTGCATTGTCATGCGTGAAGATGATTTTATTACGGAAAGCATAGTTCTTCCTTCTGTACCAGGGAAGAAAGTGGTTAGTCAGAAACTCCACATACTTTGCAGAGGTCATCTTTACACCTTCGGGGGCCGATCAGCTCTCTTCCAATGATTCTGGCCCAAAACATGACTCCACCACCGCCTTGCTGACATCGCAGCCTTGTTGGAACAGGGTGGCCGTCCACCAACCATCCACTACTCCATCCATCTGGAAACTCCAGGGTTGCACAGCACTCATCAGTGAGCAGGACTGTTTGAAAATTAGTCTTCATGTATTTTTCTGCCCAATGCAGCCATTTTTGCTTGTGAGCATTGGTTAGTGGTGGCCGAATAGAAGGTTTATGCACAGTTGCAAGACTCTGGAGGACTCTACACCTTGTTGTCAGTGGGACTCCAGAGGCACCAGCAGCTTCAAATATCTGTTTGCTGCTATGTAATGGTGAAACAGAAAGAAATAGGCGCTCTCTATAACACAACAAATAAGTGAGGGCTGCTAACTAGTGTCATATTGATTTGTGTATAGGGCTGCCTATATGGGAATCGAAGAATACAGAAACAAAGAAATAGGCACTCAGAAAAACTCGCTTTGGATAAAAAGATAAACGCCTCGAGGGAACAACTTTTTTAACTTTTGAAATTTTAACTCAACTCTTAAAATATTTTTTTTTTAGAAAAAATAGAGATAGATACTAAAAGAATTAAAATTAACAAGTACAACAGAGATAGGTATGATTATGCACAGAATCAAGTAAGCACTTATAACACAAAGACACAGACCCAAAAGAGATGGAGAAAAGATGATGTATTCACAAGAAACACAACCACAATGACTAATATAAATAATTTCAGATCTAGAAGATTACAAAGTAGAGGATATAACACACAATATTCTCCCCGAAATAGGACACAATACCAACACAGATCACCAAGAAACATTACAGAGCAATATAATAGAGACTATCAATCACGTACCAATCATGAAGAGAGACCACTAGAGACCTATTGAGACTCAAACAAATGCAGCCTCCTCACATCAAATAGGTAACAAAGGGGAACATAATAAAAACCGTAATCTCAAACACAAAATAGACGAGTCACCCTTAATAGTAAGACCCAAAACACATAGATTTACATACATACCTGATTCACCTAAACACAAACCCAGAGATAGGAAAAACTCATGGGAAAGAGTAACCACTAGAACACATCGCAGACATGAAGAAGTTAAACCAAATTCACTGATAGATGATTTAAAAAGTAATAGATACCATGCAATTTCCTTTTGTGACCCATTTGAGGAGACCTCTTTTTTAGAAATTGCCACAAACAGAGAAAAGCGTACGAAAATCACACCCATCAAAAGCCGCAAACGAGACTTAGAGTAAGAAGATCAGGCAGAAGAGAACAACAAAGGAAGGATAGAGAGATTCTAAATATAGAATATACCCCTACCGGCATCTTCAACCTGTCAGATAAACCACTTAATAATACTCAAATAAATGTCCTTAACCCCTTAAGGACACATGACATGTGTGACACGTCATGATTCCATTTTATTCCAGACGTTTGGTCCTTAAGGGGTTAAATTAGGTCTCTAATTTGCCCCTACTAGAAAATACGATCCCTTTTTGACATATATTAATATCAATACATTTGTGAGGAATGCGACATTAAAACGTTACTATATGAGCAAGAAGGCATCTAATAATATGAACATTGATATAAATGAGAATGATACGATTTATAAAAAAAAAAGTTTTTTGAAAAACAAATACACTTTTTATCCAGCCTATCTCAAGTCAAGCGCTCTGGAGATTTTTGAAAAAAACGTATGCAAAGACTTAAGAAACCTAAATAGCAATACAGGAGATAGACCTAACATCAGTAAAAAAAGATAGACAAACACTGAAAGACCTCTATAATGATTCATCAATAGTGATAAAGCCCGCCGATAAAGGTGGGGGCCTTGTTATTTTATCCAGTGAGAAATATGAAGCAGAGGCATTTAGTCAACTCAATGACTCTTACACCTATACTAAATTAAACAGTAATCATATGACTGACATTAAGAATAAACAAAAAAATCTATCTAGATAAAGGAAAGGATTGTGGAATACTAGATGAAAGGGCATCTAGTATTGTAACACATCCAAAGATTACAGTAATATATTTCTTACCAAAAATCCATAAAAATCGAAATAACCCTCCGGGACGCCCTATTGTGTCAGGCATAGGTTCACCACTCTCTAATCTCTCTGAATATATTGACATTATGTTACAGCCATATGTCATCAAGACTAAGTCTTATTTAAAAGATACCATTGATCTTCTAAAAAAATTGGAAGTGATCACATGGCAAAAAGACTTCTTACTGATGACATGTGATGTCAAATCACTATATACTATTATTCAACACAACAAAGGGTGTGAAGCACTTAGGGCCATACTAGAAAAATATGACTCTATGCCTCAGGACCAGATAGATTGTGTGATAGAAGGAATAGATCTTATCTTAAAAAATAACTTATTTTGGTCCAAAGATAGCTTTTACCTACAGAATACTGGCACAGCTATGGGTACCAGGTTCGCACCCAGTTATGCCAACCTCTATATGGCCGATTGGGAAGATTGCACGGTCTGGAGGGGGCATGACTGGGTGGGAAGCCTGGTATCCTATGTGAGATACACCGACAATCTCTTATTTGTACGGAGGGGTTCTATTTCCTCGGCACAGGACTTTGTATCCTTCTTAAATACCAACAATGAAGGTATTATTTTGACGTCAAATGTGAGTGCTACTACAGTGACATATCTTGATTTAGATATATACATTAGTGACACTAAGATTCATACTAAAACGCACTTCAAAGATGTGCACGTAAATAATTATATTAAGACTAATAGTTGTCACAATAAGGCAAGGTTGAATAGCATACCAAAAAGCTGGATGCTAAGACTGAGAAGAAACTGCTCTGAAACCCCGATCTTTAAAAAACAAGCACACAGTTTAAAGGAAAGATTTACCCAAAAGGGATATAATACTACTGAGGTAGAAAACACCATCAAACAAACTCTAACTGTAAATAGGAAGGGACAAAAAGTGAAAACAGATTGCAAACATGATTTTACACTTTCTATTGTAATGGATTTTAATAATACAAATAAACAACTTAGAATCCACTAAGCACTGGCACCTCTTAAAAGAGGATGAGATTTTAGGTAAAGTCATACCTGATAAACCAAAGGTAATCTTTAGGAGTGCCCCTAATTTAAAGATGCATATAACAAAAAACTACACTAAAGCAACCGCTAAGAAACTAAATAATTTTATGATTGAAAAAAAAAAGTGTTCTACAAATGTAACTGCTGCATAGCATGTAGAAAAACAAAGCCAACACCTAAATTAACAACTGGTTTTAAATCTAACAATATAGGCAAGCCATATTGTATCAAAAATGTTATTACGTGCAACAATAACAATTTTATTTACCTATTGGAATAGCCTTGCGGACTCCAATATGTTGGCAGAACTATTAGACCCCTTAAGGTGAGGATAGCGGAACATTGCAGAAACATTGAGAAGGGTTTCACTAACCACTCTGTTTCCTCACATTTCTGTACACATGGTAATAACCCCAAATTACTCACGTTTACGGGTTTCGCCACAATTGACAAGCATTGGAGAGGTGGAGATATGGTAAAACAAATAGGGGAAGACTTAGATGAAATGGGTGTACTATCTAGACACCCTACACTCTAATGGCCTTAATATCGAATTTGACTTATTGAATGTTTTATAAATATTTATATATATTTTTGCCTCTTTTCTCCTTTAACATATTTTATAATCTCTATTTTTGATTTATTATATATACAATTTTTAGCCCTTTTACAATTATTCATTATTTTTAGCCAGTTTTTAGGCTATCTGTCTCCCCCCGATTTTTACCAGCTCCCTCCTTATATTATGATTGTTTTTATCTATCTGCACTACTTTATGTTTGCTATATATCTCTTTTATATTTTTTACCAATACATTTTTTAAATATACTTATATCCACTTTGGATAAATATTCTGAATGTGACTGTTTTCTTAATAGTTGCATAATCCAGAAGTTACTAATTATTGAGTTTATATGACAATAGGCATATGCATAATTAAGGAATTTAAATTATAACGACCTTATAGGTGTTCCTAAGGCCTTACTATAATATTGTTGTGCCTTGGATTATACATATAATACTACTCTAATACATTTTGTATTAGATCTTAAAAAATGATTACTAAGTACATTCATCTAATCCCATATCAAATTATTACAGATTACTATTGTATTAGATTCCCCAAAAATGGCTATTAAGTCCATTCATTTGATTTAATTTCATATTAAAATATTATGCACTAAAGATCACCTATTATTGTTGCTGATATAACTTTTGGGATGTTTTCATTTAAGACATGGCTGTTTATTCCTTACATCTAATAATAAATACCTATATACAATATGTTAATATATTTGCCACACTTGACTTATATAGTCATTAAATTATGCATATGTTTTAATCTCATTGTCAGATTTACTGATGGTTTTTGTGTTTGTAGATATGTTATCTGCCAAGTCCCTGTGCTTGGAACGCAACGTACGCCTCTATTAACGATACGTGCGTTCCAGCACATTACACATGACCACCAAGGATTGGATTAAGCCGTGTCATTTCCGGGTATGACACGTGCGTCCATAGTGGAACACATGGACACGCCGATTATACTCACCCTTCACCTCGCCGCATCACTTCCGGCACGCTTAGCAAAACCGGAAAAAAGGAAGTATCAGGTAGCGATCTTCAATCAAGTTGGATATTTATATATATGGGATACTTGCAGGACTGTTTCACACTTTTGATAAAGCCTCTGGAGAGGCAAAACGCGTCAAGTGGGACTCATTTGAGGACTTTTGTACCCTATTATTATACTAGTGTATTTTTTATGTTTTCTACAATAAATAGTTACCTTTTTATTGTATCCTGTTCTATATCCTGATTGCTACCTGGTTCTACTGCATCCCTAGGTGGAGATAATACCACCCATGCTGAGATAACTAGAGCAGGGATTTGCTCTGAAGATTGTAAGTAAATTACCGTTTTATTTGTATATCTAAGTGTTCTTGCATAGCAAGACCTCTTAATGTTATCTCACATATATATTATTATTATTATTAAGTGTTCTTGCATAGCAAGACCACTTAATGTTATCTCACATATATATTATTAAGTGTTCTTGCATAGCAAGACCACTTAATGTTATCTCACATATATATTATTATTATTATTATTAAGTGTTCTTGCATAGCAAGACCACTTAATGTTATCTCACATATATATTATTAAGTGTTCTTGATACCGGAGAAACTGACGGAAGCCAAGCACAGAGAGATGGACACAGGTTTCTTCAGGAAGGAAGAGATTCTTTATTCGATTCACCGACCGGGACTCAGAGGGACTAATGTCACCAAAATACAACAAGATCTGAGCCCCAAACAATAGTGTAGGTTCCTTATATAGGCATGTAACTCCACCCATAATCAGCTCCACCCACACATACTCTTACCCAATCAATCGAACAAGAACTAACTTCCTGTTTGACCACATGGCTTTCCCAGCACAATGGAGGAGGGGAATACTACATCCTGTATTCTCGCACATGCTCCGTACACTACTGATTGTATCTTTGCCACGTGCAACCAACCGACTGATACACCAGTATATGCACGTACACATACCACGTGGTAATCTCGGCCTACTAAATTTATTTTTACCGAGATTCCACCACATTCCCCCCTTTGATGCTTCTGATATTTTCACAATTCCAGATGCATCACTTAACCATAGTTTGCATATACCCAGACCAGACTTTGCGACTCCCTAAAGACATGAATCCCTCAACATTCCTCTTCCTGTACTAGTTCTCCCTGATTTAGAGCCTCATACCTATATATAGCCATTATTTGTGCAGCAGCCTTTCTCTCTGCTATATTTTCTATGATGCTCTGCACAGACCTAACTGCCAAAGGAATAAGACATGGTAGGAGAAGACACAGCATTAAGATTAGAATGACTCCACCTACCAATGCCTTAAGTCCTCCAAACTGCTCATACCAGTTACCAAACCAACTACTTGGATTATACCCTTTCCATACCTGAGTAGGCACATGCGCTAGTTTAACCATATGGCTAGTAAGCTCAGCTATTGCTTGCCCTTCATCATCTATTTGGAGACAGCAATTGCTTAGGTTAAACTTCCCACATACACCTCCCTCTACTGCCAATAGGTAATCCAAAGCTAATCTATTTTGGTAAACGGCTGTCCTCATCCTAGTATTATGTTTCGCTAGGAGATTGAGCGCTTGCGATGTCTCGTTGGCAATTATCTCAACCACTGCCTGTAACCTTATAATACGGTTGAGCATATATATTGGGGTTCTATATACAAAAGTACCATCCTCTGCCCATGTAGCTGGCCCATAATAATCTATAATACGCTGGGGAGGCCATTCATTATCTTCCCAGGTACCTATCTCTAGGGGGCCCCTTTTCTTCCTATGATTCACATCATATACCTTAACTCCCAAAGTCTCTCCTGTTTCAATAGGCAACAAGAAGAAGGATGGTTTGAGCATACCTAACACACATGCCCCTTCCCAGTCCTGTGGTAACTCCGAATAGGCTTTCTTACCACAGATCCAGTACAAATTTGCTGGGGCTTTCCAACTAGATGTAATAGATAGATAGATCAAACCACACGTCCTTTAAATTAGTATAACTTGCAAACGGGTTAGGTGGTTCTGAGACATTTGAAGCCGACCACCAAGTTGTATTCTTTGTATTATCATCATAAGCTTTTTGCCCTAGACAAGTCAATTCTCCTACAGATGTATTAAACATTATTCCTTTCCTTGCTATGCAAACATAACCTATAATGGAGGTTTAATGGCCACTCAGATTTACCTCTAACACTCATTTGATAATCGGCTTGAGAAGATATTATTTGTTCAATTGTCTCAGAACCGGAATACATTACCTCCTTTGCTTCCCAAGGCCATTGGTCTCCCATATTAGTACCTCCACACACATAGCAGTTGGTCACATTAAGACTACCAGCAATACTCTCAGCTAGATCAATAAACAGGTTCTTAGCATTATGGGGGATCTTATTTTCTACACTCATCTCTTCATAAAAAGAATGGAAAACCTGATGAGTTTGGGATGCTACGGTATCGGTCTCTATCCCTATAAATAATATTGCCCCAGGATCCAAACCCGTCCCATATATCTGGAACCCAAATAAGTTTCCAAACCTATCTATAAATTGTTCAGGATTATTAATAAGTATATGGATTGGGTTACACTCCATAGACTTACAATATGGTTTGGTAGGCAACTTAGTAACAATCATATCCTTATCTACTGTCTGTCCCCAAGTTGCCCACCCTACACAAGACCAATATGGACAATAATTATAATCCTTATTTGGGCATTTTGGATCTATGTACTTGTTCTTACTACTGGGGCAAATATACTTATCATTAGACCCATACGCTCTTTCCCATTTAAGATCCCCGCATACATTCCACGGTTTTCTACCACTTGATATCGCCTTACATGCATCAAATCAAACCCGAAGAATGTACGGTTTCTAGCACTGTCTTATTTATTAGGGTCCCCTGTGAGTCTCCATTCCGAAGGGTCAACCAAATTGTACGGGGTTGATACTCTGGATTGAAGCACTTAGGTTCTCCTACTCCTAGATGGCATACACTATAATCTATACCTAAGTATCTACACCTAGATACATATCCTGTACACTCATATTGTGAATGCCAAATAAGGGTCTGGGAAATATGATTACCTGTTTTAGTAGTCTTAATGCAAACCTCACAGCCAGGTGTGTCGGTACCTCTACCTTCCTGAATAATTAAAAACACAAATATATACATTATTAAATGCATCTCTCCTGACGTCTTCATCCTTATTCTTCGTCCGTGCGATGGCACCTCAGCTTCCAGGATGTAAGGGCTGCAAGGAATGGAGTTCTTCAGGTCCTCTCTTCCCTTCACAGAGGTCCCTTCAAGACACTCTGGCTATGTCACGTGGGTAAGTGGTCAGGCTTTATTATGGCCGTCAAAACACTTACTTGCTGATCTCTTTAATTACACTTGAAATCCCGATATCTCCTCGTCACTCCGACCGAGTTGTGCGCTTTAACCGGATCTTGCAGGGATTCTCTGGATCTGGTGTAGCTTGCCAAGAATCTACTGCTGCTGGCTTAACCCTGGAGTGATGAATCCGCGGAGTCACTTCAGCCACCTTTATAGCTGTAGGGGTAGAAAAAAGAACAACATAAGGACCCCTCCACTTAGGCCCCAACGGTACACTGTTCCACTCTTTTATCCATACTTGATCTCCTGGATGATAACTATGAACAGGTGGATAAATATTCACAGGTAATCTATATTTTACCCATTTCTGTACCTCCTCCATAGTTTTACCCAACTCTACAACCTGCTGCCGGGTAATTCCTTCTCCCAACTGACTCAAATCCCCCCTTAAGTTACCAAGTACGGGAGGTGGACACCCATACATGATTTCAAAAGGTGAGAGACCCATCCTTCTGGTAGGTGTACTACGAATACGCAACAGAGCTATAGGCAAAAGAACATTCCACTTAAGTTGAGTCTCTTGACACATCTTTGCCAATTGGTTCTTAATAGTTCTATTCATCCTTTCCATTTTCCCAGAGCTCTGAGGTCTATATGCCGTATGAAGCTTCCACTTAATACCAAGCATATGAGTCAGTTGTTGTAGGCACTGGTGAACAAAGGCTGGACCATTATCCGATCCTATAGAACATGGTAGTCCATATCGGGGTATTATTTCTCGCAACAGGAATCGCACAACTTCTCCTGCTTTCTCTGTACGAGTAGGACATGCTTCTACCCAACCTGAGTAGGTACACACAACTACTAGTAGGTAGCGATGTCCGCCGGATTTAGGCATTACCGTATAGTCTATTTGAAGATCGGACATAGGGAGTCCCCCATATACTGGACTCCCGGTGGTTTCACTGGTCCTTGCCTTGCGTTATTCTTGGCACATATCACACATCTTCGTACAATGGCTTGAGTCAAGTTGGACAATCTTGGTATGTAGAAAAATTTTCCTGAGAGATTCTTCCATACTATCTCTTCCAGAATGTGTCCCGTTATGATAATTCTGGACAATTTCTACAGCTAGTGATGCTGGAATGACTATTCTTCCATCTTCTAACTGATACCAATTATTCTCCAGGTACTTCCCAGCTTCAGTCTTTAACCACTCTTCTTCTTGAGCTGTATAAACTGGAGTCCATTGAGACAGTGGGGCGGCTATATGTTCCACATACTCCTGTTTTCCTGATTCAGTGGCACGCTTAGCTGCATTATCTGCCATCCGATTTCCTTTGGTTACATCACCATCACCTTTCAGATGCGCCCGACAATGTATGATACCAACTTCTTTCGGTTCCCACACGGCTTCCAGTAGTTGTAATATCTCAGCTGCGTACTTGATTTCTTTACCCTCTGAGTTTTGTAGTCCTCTTTCTTTATACAAAGCTCCGTGGGCATGAGTGGTTAAAAACGCATACTTGGAGTCCATGTAGATGTTCACCCTTAAACCTTCAGCCAATTGTAACGCTCGTGTGAGTGCGATTAGTTCTGCCTTCTGTGCTGATGTTCCTTTTGACAATGGCCGAGCTTCTATCACCTTATCTATGGTTGTTACTGCATATCCTGCATAGTGAATCCCTTCTTTCACATAACTACTGCCGTCCGTATAGTACTGGACATCAGGGTTCTGGATGGGAAAGTCATGAAGGTCCGGTCTACTTGAGAACACTTCATCCATCACTTCCAGGCAATCATGTTGACTCTCAGTAGGTTGTGGCAAAAGGGTAGCTGGATTCAAGGTATTAACAGTCTCTAGATGCACTCTCGGGTTTTCACATAACATAGCTTGATACTTAGTCATGCGGCTATTACTAAACCAACGATTGCCTTTATAGTCTAGTAACGTTTGTACTGCGTGCGGGACTCGCACATAGAGTTCCTGACCCAGAGTGAGTTTATCAGCTTCGGCTACCAGCAGGGCGGCGGCAGCTATACGGCTCTTAGACAAGGTGGAAGACCACTGGCCACTGCATCCAGTTGTTTGGACATATATGCAACAGGTCGTTGCCATGATCCCAAGTACTGTGTCAATACTCCCACAGCCATTCTTCTTTGCTCGTGTACATATAAGTAGAATGGGCGTGTATGATCAGGTAGACCTAATGCTGGGGCACTCATCAAAGCCTTCTTCACATCTTCAAATGCCTTTTGCTGTTCAGGGGTCCACAGGAAGGGATCGTGTTCTGTACCTTTTATAGCTGCATAAAGAGGTTTCGCCAATATCGCATAACTGGGAATCCATATCCTACAGAAGCCTGCTGCCCCCAAGAATTCCCACACTTGTCTTCTATTCTTGGGTATTGTATTTGGCATACAGCTTCTTTTCTCTCTGGCCCCATTATCCTTTGACCTTCAGAGATATGGAATCCCAGATACTTGACAGTTGGCTGACACAACTGAGCTTTCTTCCTGGACACCTTGTATCCTGCCTTCCAAAGAATGTGTAGTAAATCATGTGTTGCTTGCTGACATATTTCTCTTGTAACTGCCGCTATCAACAAATCATCTACGTATTGTAATAGTACACACTCTCCTGGGATGGACTTGAAATCCAGTAAGTCTTGACTTAAAGCTGATCCAAATAGGGTAGGTGAATTTTTAAACCCTTGGGGCAGTCTTGTCCAAGTCATCTGGCGTTTCGAGCCCGTTACAGCATTTTCCCATTGGAATGCAAAGATACACTGGCTTTCCGCAGCAATTCGAAGGCAAAAGAAGGCATCTTTGAGATCCAAAACAGTAAAATAGGTAGCCCCGCCCGGAATTAAAGCAAGCAGGTTATATGGATTGGGCACAACTGGGTGTATACTTACGACCGCATCATTGACTGCTCTCAAGTCCTGCACAGGGCGATACTCATCTGTACCAGGCTTTTGAACAGGCAACAATGGGGTGTTCCAGGGGGAAGTACAGAATTTTAGGTTACCATACCTTATGAACTTATCCAAATAGGATTGTATATTCTTCTTGGCCTTTTGTGGGATGTGATATTGTCTTAAGCTCACTGGATAGACCCCAAGTTTTAGTTCGATTTGAATTGGTGGAATATTGCGAGCAAGTCCTGGTGGGTTGCTCTCTGCCCACACTCCTGGTATATTGAACAAGGATCCATCACTCTTAGGGTTTTGGCTAGTCAACACTGTATAAAGTCGCCACTCTTCTTCCTTTGGTACAGATATTGTCATTATACCTGAAGGTCCATTGAACTTTAAAGATGTTGTTCCATTAGGTAGAAATGTTATCTGTGCTTGTAATTTCGACAACAAATCACGTCCTAGCAGTTGGACTGGACATTCAGGCATATAAAGGAACTGATGTTTCACTACGTGGCCTCCCAATGTACAGAGTCGACTTTTAAGAACCGGTTTAGCAGCACTCCTTCCAGTTGCTCCTATTACGGTGATAGTTCTTCCAGATGGAGGAGCAACTAGGTCAGTCACCACCGAATGTTCAGCACCAGTGTCAATCATGAAAGCACTCCTTTTTCCCCCTATTGCTACATCGACCATAGGCTCCGCTCGGCCAAGGGGGGATGGAGCCCGGTCGGTATCAATAGTCCTCCATGACTGTGTCAGCCAACCCCACAAAGTCCCTATCCTCTCTATCGCGGGGTCTCTGCTCTGCTGGATAGTACCTATCTCCACTAACACTTCCTCTATTATTCCCACTATTTCCTCCAGGACCTCCTCTACCTCTCGCTCTGCCTCTATAATTACTATATCCTGCCCTAGGTCTGTCTCTCTCATACTGTTCCCTTCGCGGACACTCACTCCTCCAATGCCCTTCTTCCCTACAGTACGCGCATTGATTCCTACTCAAAGGTTCCCCATTCCATTTACTCTCGCCTTCATCCGTTCCCCTATACACTTCCTTTTCCATCCTATCTACGCCTGCGATAGCTACTGCTAGCATATCTGCTTTCCTACGCATCTTACACTCTTCCTCCTTCTTTGTCTCTGTCTCCCTATTCATATATACTTTATTTGCTATTTCCATTAGTTGGGTTATAGACATCCCTAACAAACAAGAGGGCTGGGCTCTGAGCTAGAGGAGGGGGTAGGTGGGGACAATGGGGCAAGGGGAGGAGCATTACCAACAGCACCTCCTCTTCCTCTTCCGGTGGAGGAGGAGTAAGGGGGCGGCATGGGGATCTCAGACTCAGGAGGCGTGTCCAAAATGGGCGTGATTACGGCCTTAGTGGACAAGCGAGTTTTGGCCACCATGAGGCGACATTGTTCCTCGTGTCATATCCGGATCCATTTTGGTGAGTCATTTACGGCCTGCTTCCAACAGTCAATATACGGAAACTGCCCGTAAAGTTCAGGCCTACCTGATACAGCCACGTGTACACGCTGTACCAGATTAGGATCCAAACTGCCACGTGGTGGCCATGCGTCAACCAAAGTAGGCCATTCCCTACTGCATAAAGTAGTCAGGCGTGTTGGAGACATCTTTACCCCCAAATCATATACAGTGTATCCCTTTTTAAAGTTTTTCAACATACATCCTAAGGGATCCAAAACCGTTGAATCTGACGCACCCATACTAACAATGAAGCGTCGTCTCCAACAGAAACTAAACAAACACTCTTCCAACGGTCACACCCGTTCCCTCGGCAACAGCACCACGTGGTACAGTTACTAAGCGAAACGCACACAACAAAACACTCAGGGAATTCCCGTACACACACAGCTGTTACACCAGTCACTAAGTAACTAATACTGTGCCCTTTGGTGAAACTATACAGTCACCCACGCTATAATTCCCTATATCTGAATTACCCGTCTATAACATACCCCAGTAACATCGTCTTTACAAACAGTAGTTATAGTACGCTTAGCATTGGTTAGAGTACAATTTAAAGTCACAGTTCAATTAGTAGTGGTTATGGTGTTAAACATACGACATAGACGACAGTTATTAGTACTTATTTACAGTATCAGTAATTATACATGGTTATGCTACCGTGCGCTATAATACAGTTACACACTATTCACACTCTCGCTAGACGGCAGAGCTCACGCTATCTAGCAAGATATATACTCTACTACAACAATCTTTAACACATTTACAATTCCCAACTAATCTATTGGCCAGTACCTTGATGGACTACCTAAAACTATCTACATACGTTTTGGTTAGCCACACTGCCCTAGCACCACATATAGCAAACTAGAGGGCGGAATTTACAACAGCACCCTCTTAGTCTATCTACTCTATCAAAAATCTAGTGGGTTCCAAATTTACACGCCTTCCCACTTAGCCAAGATAGGTTGAGATCTAGCGGACCGAATTAACACAGACGCCGCTTAGTCTCCCGGTCCCTCCGACCTAGCGAACGTAATATACACCCTAGAACGCTAGTCTAGACAAGACACCGGTGTCCAGCTTGTGCTATTTACACCAGAACCCAGCCTGACTCCAAACCAAAATTAAACGGGCTGACTACAGGGCGTTTAATTGAGCGGTGCGCCTTCACTCCTTCCCTCCACTGGAGGGGGCAGATTCCAAATAACCCCTTATGGGCCTACCGCACAATCGGTATCCAATACCCCTAGTGGGTTCACCGTCTAAAACAGTGGTCGTCTTACCTCCTCGTTCCTGAACCTGAGTTCACACTCTTCGACGGGGACACCCCAGCACTTACTACGTAGAAGCCGATGATCTCCTGGACAACAGACCAGTGGCGCCGAGACGAAGGGAGGTCGACGCAGAAGTTCAGGGGTGCAGCCGTAGAGAGCGTGGGCAAAGATAGACCGTCTCATGCCTCTGCTTCTCAGCTACCGTTGAACGATGAGCTTCCCGGCCAATGCACCAAATGATACCGGAGAAACTGACAGAAGCCAAGCACAGAGAGATGGACACAGGTCTCTTCAGGAAGGAAGAGATTCTTTATTCGATTTACCGACCGGGACTCAGAGGGACTAATGTCACCAAAATACAACAAGATCTGAGCCCCGAACAATAGTGTAGGTTCCTTATATAGGCATGTAACTCCACCCATAATCAGCTCCACCCACACATACTCTTGCCCAATCAATCGAACAAGAACTAACTTCTGCCCAGCACAATGGAGGAGGGGAATACTACATCCTGTATTCTCGCACATGCTCCGTACACTACTGATTGTATCTTTGCCACGTGCAACCAACCGACCGATACACCAGTATATGCACGTACACATACCACGTGGTAATCTCGGCCTACTAAATTTATTTTTACAGAGATTCCACCACATTCTTGCATAGCAAGACCACTTAATGTTATCTCACATATTTATTATTAAGTGTTGTTGCATAGCAAGACCACTTAATGTTATCTCACATATATATTATTAAGTGTTCTTGCATAGCAAGACCACTTAACCCCTTAACGCCGTTACGGCGTGCTATGCCGTCACGGGTTAAGTGGGCTTTAACGCCGTTATGACGGCATAGCACGCCGTAACGGCTTGCAGCCCCAGGAGGTAAGTTATACTTACCTCCGCCGCGATCCGCTTCGGGAGGACTGCCTCACAGCCCAGGCAGCCCTCCCACGGCAAATGAGGCCCCCGGGGGCCATGTGATCGCTCTCAAAGAGCGATCACATGGCCCCCTATAGCTGGCTGTGGATATGCCAGCAGGGGGACTGTTTGAAATATCAGACAGTCCCCCTGCTGGTGGGAAGAATTAAAAAAAATAATTAGACATGTGTAAAAATAAAATAAATGCATTTTTATATATATATAATATGTATATATATTATATATATAATATATATACATATTATATATATGTAACGTCATACAAAGTGTATTTTAATATTAATATAAGTATATATATTAATATTAAAATACACTTAGAATGACATTACATATATATAATATGTATATATATTATATATATAATAGATGTACATATATATATTATATATAAATACGTATAATTAAAATAATAAATAAATTAAATAATAAAATAAATAAATAAAATATTGAAACAAAATTTTATATAAATTATATATGCATATGTAATTTCATTCTAACTGTATTTTGTTATTAATATATATATATCGGTAACAAAATACACTTAGAATGACATTCTATATATATCTATCTATATATAAAATGCAAATAACCGCAAATATATATATATAGATAAATACATATAATTACATAAAAGATTACATCAGTATACACGTAGAATTTAAATACCTATAAATGCATATATATTAAAATTCTACATGTATATTTAAATAATCTTTTAACGTAATTATGTGATTTGATTAATTAAAATTTGATTGACATGCATGACAACACAGGGAGAAAGTGCAGAGAATTTAATTTGCAAGCACTATATTTGACCCTGTAACTCTCCAAGACACCATAAAACCTGTACATAGGGGGTACTGTTTTACCCGGGAGACTTCGCTGAACTCAAATATTCGTGTTTCAAACTGGTAAATTGTATTACAACGATGATATTTTAAGTAAAAGTGACGTTTTTTGCATTTTTTACAAGCGAACTGCACTTTTATGGTCTATATTATTGTTGTAATATGTTTTACTGTTTTAAAACACTAATATTTGTGTTTAGTGAAGTCTCCCGAGAATAACAGTACCCCCCATGTACAGGTTTTATGGTGTTTTGGAACGTTAGAGAGTCACATATAAGGCTTGCATTTCATTTTTTTCACATTGAAATTTGCCAGATTGGTTATGTTGCCTTTGAGAGCGTATGGTAGCCCAGGAATGAGAATTACTCCCATGATGGCATACCATTTGCAAAAGTAGACAACCCACGGTATTGCAAGTGGGGTATGTCCAGTCTTTCTTAGTAGCCACTTAGTCACAAACACTGGCCAAATATTCGTTTTTTGCTTTTTTCACACAAAAACAAATATGAACGCTAACTTTGGCCAGTGTTTGTGACTAAGTGGCTACTAAAAAAGACTAAACATACCCCACTTTCAATACCTTGGCTTGTCTACTTTTTCAAATGGTATGCCATTATGGGGGTAATTCTCATTCCTGGGCTACCACACCGTCTCAAAGGTAACATTACCAATCTGGCAAATTTCAATTTGAAAATGTAATGTTCTATATTTGACCCTGTAACTTTCCAAAACAACATAAAACCTGTTAATGGGGGGTACTGTTGTACTCGTGAGACATCGCTGATTACAAATATGTGCATTTTTTTTGCAGTAAAACCTAACAGTATTATGACATTCACAGTTAAAATGTCAGACGGAAATGCAAATTTAAAAAAAAATCTTATTTTCTCACATTTTTTTTACTTTTATTCATAATAAATGATGTTCCATATATGAATAGTTAATGATAGATTAAAGCCCTGTTTCTCCTGAACAAAATGATATATAATAAGTGTGGGTGCATATAATTTGAAAGAGGGGAACTACGGGTGAACAGACACATAGCGCAAATTCCAGTTTTTGTTTACGTTTTGTTTTGATCAGAACGTGCACTATTGACTCCGTCCTGAAGGGGTTAATGTTATCTCACATATATATTATTATTATTAAGTGTTCTTGCATAGCAAGACCACTCACTGTTATCTCACATATATATTATTATTATAGCCAAATTTGCCACCCTAACTCCTCCCACAGTTTTACACTACATAGACAAAAATATACCTGGAGGAAGTCCCGCACCCAGGCAGACTATCTTCATTATAGATTCATGTTGCTTTCGTACAGCGCAGCCCTTGCCCTCGCCAAACAGTCCTACTTTTCCTCTATCATTAGTTCATGCTCCCGCAATCCCAGACGTCTCTTTGACACTTTTAATTCTCTTCTCCGCCCTGCTGTGGCCACCCCCCAAACTAACCTTACAGCTGATAGCTTTGCATATTACTTTACTGACAAGATTGAACAGCTAAGGAAACAATTCTCCCCTCCTTGCCGTTCTCTTTCTCAACCACACATAAATCATGCTTTCCCTACCCTTCAGACTTTCTCCCCAGCTACTGAAAGAGAGGTGGCTGCACTTCTCCATTCCTCTCGCCCCACCACTTGCCTACTTGATCCAGTCCCATCTCACCTCATCAGATCTCTCTCCCCTTGTCTTGTGCCTATCCTAACACACATCTTTAACTGCTCTCTCTCTCTTCTGGCACTGTTCCTGCTGACCTTAAACATGCCACTGTAATACCTATCCTGAAAAAAACATCTCTTGACCCATCCTCCCCCTCGAACTATCGTCCCGTATCCCTGCTCCCTTACTCATCAAAGCTTTTGGAAAGACTTGTCTTTACCCGTGTGTCTCACTTCCTTAATTCCAACTCTCTCCTTGACCCTCTCCAGTCTGGCTTCCGCCCTCTCCACTCTACTGAGACCACTCTTATCAAAGTGACTAATGACCTAATCTCCGCTAAATCCAAAGGTCACTACTCCATATTAATTCTCCTTGACCTCTCTGCTGCCTTTGACACAGTTGATCATGCTCTCCTCCTTCAAACTCTTCAATCACTCGGTCTCTGTGACTCTGTCCTCTCTTGGTTTTCCTCCTATCTCTCCCAACGCTCATTTAGTGTCTCCTTTTCCAAGGATACCTCCTCCCCTCGCCCTGTCTCGGTTGGAGTTCCCCAAGGCTCTGTCCTTGGTCCCCTTCTATTTTCTCTTTATACTGGCTCTCTTGGAAAACGTATTGCCTCTTTTGGATTCAACTACCACCTGTACGCTGATGACACTCAGATATACCTCTCCTCACCGGACCTCTCCCGGGCCGTCCTGCAACGTGTCACTGCTTGCCTCTCTTCCATCTCTGACTGGATGTCGTCACGCTTTCTCAAACTTAACCTCTCTAAAACTGAACTCCTTGTCTTTCCTCCTCCTAATACTGATCCTCCTCTCTTACTCTCCCTTCAAGTCAGTGATATCCACATAAGTCCATCCCTACAAGCGCGCTGTCTTGGCGTCATACTTGACTCTGGTCTCACCTTTGAGTCTCACATCCAGTTTGTTGCCAAGTCCTGTAGGTTCCAACTCAAAAACATAGCCCGCATCTGCCCCTTTCTTACGCAAGATGCTACCAAGGAGCTTGTCCATGCTCTAGTAATTTCCCGCATGGATTACTGTAACCCTCTCCTGATTGGTCTCCACAAAAGCCGTACTGCCCCGCTACAGTCTGTAATGAATGCTGCAGCTAGACTGATTTTCCTATCCAGTCGGTCCTCTCACACCTCGCCCCTCTGCCAGTCCTTACATTGGCTCCCTGTATCCTATAGGAGTCAATTCAAAGTGCTAACCCATACATTTAAAGCACTGAACAATTCCAGCCCCTCTTATATCTCTTCACTGATCCAGAGGTATGCCCCTCCTCGTACCCTCCGCTCTGCCCGCGACCACCTCCTGACCGCTGCTCGCACCCGTACGGCCAACTCACGCTTGCAGGACCTCTCACGGGCGGCTCCTCTCCTATGGAATAACTTGCCTACTGCCATCAGACTCTCCCCTAGTCTTCAATCATTTAAGAAGGGCCTTAAATCCCATCTCTTCAGGAAAGCGTATGGCCTCCTAGAGTAATCTCTCCCTTACATAACTGTCTCTTGCTCTCCTATGGGATAGTGCTTTGCTCTCTCCTCCAGCTCTGCTTCACTCCTACTTGATATTTCCTATCCTAATGTTTCTAATACCCCACCTCCTATAGACTGTAAGCTCATGAGCAGGGTCCTCTTCAACCTATTATTCCTGTAAGTTTTCTTGTAATTGTCTTATTTATTGTTACATCCCCCCCTCTCAAAATATTGTAAAGCGCTACGGAATCTGTTGGCGCTATAAAAATGGCAATAATAATAATAATACCAAAACGTGCAGATTGTTCCCGATCGGATTGCTATTACTTTGTGGAACGATTCGCCGAATGGTTCTCGGAATATCGTCGTTCTTGTGGCGAAATTTGTCCCATAGGAATGAATGGCAAAGCTAGAGTGGGAGCTGGCAAAAGCTGAAAAATCAGGACATGATTTCTAAACTGCCACCACTCCCTCATTTTCAGGCCCACCTACACAAATCTTATATCAAAACGTTCACCTATCCCTGCTGCCACTAGAAATGTCCACGGCTAAGCCATAGTCCTGATAGTTTTCACAATATGACCATTTGTTTGCAACTCACGCAGTCCATTGACATTCATTGAAACTCCACTCTGCAAAGCTCACATTTGAAGGGCAATTTCTAAGCTGCGACTGTGCCTTCATTGTTAATATCTCAGAGACATACTATACATAAAAATGTAGGTCTGGGTCTTGTGATTCTCACAATATAAAGCTCTTCACTGTAGGATTTATAGTTTTTAAAATACGACCGTTTGAAGATGGCAACTGCAAAAATACTCTGACCTGTGCAAGGCTGCAGCAGCACGTGATGTCATAGACAGGGACTTTTGCACCTGCTAATGTTTTTATAACTATGTTTTAATGTAACTGTGAAGCACTTTGGGCAACAACGTTGCAATTAAATGTGCTATATAAATGATAACAGTTACTCCGCCCACTCCAGTTGTAGACTACTGGTGGAGGCAAGAACACTTCACACAATTTCCCCAGAAATTGTAGCTTTTCTAGTTATTATTATTATTAGTATAGCCAAATTTACCACCCTAACTCCTCCCACAGTTTTTACACTACATAGACAAAAATATACCAAAACGTGCAGATTGTTCCCGATCGGATTGCTATTACTTTGTGGAACGTTTCGCTGAATGGTTCTCGGAATATCGTCGTTCTTGTGTCAAAATTTGTCCCATAGGAATGAATGGCAAAGCTAGAGTGGGAGCTGGCAAAAGCTGAAAAATCAGGACATGATTTCTAAACTGCCACATCTCCCTCATTTTAGAGCACACCTACACAAATCTTATATTAAAAAGTTCAGCTATCCGCGGTGTCACTAAAAATGTTCACGGCTAAGCCACAGTCCGAATAGTTTTCACAATATGACCATTTGTTGCAATTCACGCCGTCCATTGACATTCATTGAAACTCCACTCTGCAAACCTCACATTTGAAGGGCAATTTCTAAACTGCGACTGCGCCTTCATTGTTAATATTGCAGAGACATACTATGAATCAAAATGTAGGTCTGGGTCTCGTGATTCTCACAATATAAAGCTCTTCACTGTAGGATTTATAGTTTTTAAAATATGACCGTTTGAAGATGGCAACCACAAAAATACTCTAACCTGTGCAAGGCTGCAGCAGCAAGTGATGTCATAGACAGGGCCTTTTGCACCTGCTAATGTTTTTATAACTGTATGTTTTAATGTAACTGTGAAGCACTTTGGGCAACAACGTTGCAATTAAATGTGCTATATAAATAAATAATAGTTACTCTGCCCACTCCAGTTGTAGACTACTGGTGGAGGCAAGAACACTTCACACAATTTCCCCAGAAATTGTAGCTTTTCTAGTTATTATTAAGTGTTCTTGCATAGCAAGACCACTTAATGTTATCTCGTATATATATTATTATTATTATTATTATTATTATTATTATTATTATTATTATTATTATTATTAAGTGTTCTTGCATAGCAAGACCACTTAATGTTATCTCACATATATATTATTATTAAGTGTTCTTGCATAGCAAGACCACTTAATGTTATCTCACATATATATTATTAAGTGTTCTTGCATAGCAAGACCACTTAATGTTATCTCACATATATATTATTATTAAGTGTTCTTGCATAGCAAGACCACTTAATGTTATCTCACATATATATTATTATTATTAAGTGTTCTTGCAAAGCAAGACCACTTAATGTTATCTCACATATATATTATTATTATTATTCTTATTATTCTTATTATAGCCAAATTTGCCACCCTAACTCCTCCCACAGTTTTTACACTACATAGACAAAAATATACCAAAACATGCAGATTGTTCCCGATCGGATTGCTATTACTTTGTGGAACGTTTCGCCGAATGGTTCACGGAATATCGTCGTTCTTGTGGCGAAATTTGTCCCATAGGAATGAATGGCAAAGCTAGAGTGGGAGCTGGCAAAAGCTGAAAAATCAGGACATGATTTCTAAACTGCCACCACTCCCTCATTTTCAGGCCCACCTACACAAATCTTATATAAAAACGCTCAGCTATCCCTGCTGCCACTAGAAATGTCCACAGCTAAGCCATAATCCTGATAGTTTTCACAATATAACCATTTGTTTGCAACTCACGCCTTCCATTGACATTCATTGAAACTCCACTCTGCAAAGCTCACATTTGAAGGGCAATTTCTAAACTGCGACTGTGCCTTCATTGTTAATATCTCAGAGACATACTCTACATCAAAATGTAGGTCTGGGTCTTGTGATTCTCACAATATAAAGCTCTTCACTGTAGGAATTATAGTTTTTAAAATACGACCGTTTGAAGATGGCAACCGCCAAAATACTCTGACCTGTGCAAGGCTGCAGCAGCAAGTGATGTCATAGACAAAGCCTTTTACACCTGCTAATTTTTTATAACTGTATGTTTTAATGTAACTGTGAAGCACTTTGGGCAACAGCATTGCAATTAAATGTGCTATATAAATAAATACTAACAGTTACTCCGCCCTCTCTAGTTGTAGACTACTGATGGAGGCAAGAACACTTCACACAATTTCCCCAGAAATTGTAGCTTTTCTAGTTATTATTATTATTATTATTATTATAGCCAAATTTGCCACCCTAACTCCTCCCACAGTTTTTACACTACATAGACAAAAATATACCAAAACGTGCAGATTGTTCCCGA
Source organism: Pelobates fuscus (assembly GCF_036172605.1). NCBI lineage: Eukaryota > Metazoa > Chordata > Amphibia > Anura > Pelobatidae > Pelobates > Pelobates fuscus. Next base: position 65,926,189 of record NC_086329.1, on the reverse strand, counting down.
TCGGATTGCTATTACTTTGTGGAACGTTTCAGCGAATGGTTCACGGAATATCGTCATTCTTGTGGCGAAATTTGTCCCATAGGAATGAATGGGAAAGCTAGAGTGGGAACTGGCAAAAGCTGAAAAATCAGGACATGATTTCTAAACTGCCACCACTCCCTCATTTTCAGGCCCACCTACAGAAATCTTATATCAAAACGTTCAGCTATCCCTGCTGCCACTAGAAATGTCCACGGCTAAGCCATAGTCCTGATAGTTTTCACAATATGACCATTTGTTTGCAACTCACACCTTCCATTGACATTCATTGAAACTCCACTCTGCAAAGCTCACATTTGAAGGGCAATTTCTAAACTGCGACTGTGCCTTCATTGTTAATATTCCAGAGACATACTATACATCAAAATGTAGGTCTGGGTCTTGTGATTCTCACAATATAAAGCTCTTCACTGTAGGATTTATAGTTTTTTAAATACGACCGTTTGAAGATGGCAACCGCCAAAATACTCTGACCTGTGCAAGGCTGCAGCAGCAAGTGATGTCATAGACAAAGCCTTTTACACCTGCTAATTTTTTATAACTGTATGTTTTTTTTTTTTTGAAACTTGAAGTTTATAACTGTATGTTTTAATGTAACTGTGAAGCACTTTGGGCAACAACATTGCAATTAAATGTGCTATATAAATAAATACTAACAGTTACTCCGCCCACTTAGTTGTAGACTACTGATGGAGGCAAGAACACTTCACACAATTTCCCCAGAAATTGTAGCTTTTCTAGTTATTATTATTATTAAGTGTTCTTGCATAGCAAGACCACTTAATGTTATCTCACATATATATTATTATTAAGTGTTCTTGCATAGCAAGACCACTTAATGTTATCTCACATATATATTATTATTATTATTCTTATTATTCTTATTATAGCCAAATTTGCCACCCTAACTCCTCCCACAGTTTTTACACTACATAGACAAAAATATACCAAAACGTGCAGATTGTTCCCGATCGGATTGCTATTACTTTGTGGAACGTTTCGCCGAATGGTTCACGGAATATCGTCGTTCTTGTGGCGAAATTTGTCCCATAGGAATGAATGGCAAAGCTAGAGTGGGAGCTGGCAAAAGCTGAAAAATCAGGACATGATTTCTAAACTGCCACCACTCCCTCATTTTCAAGCCCACCTAAACAAATCTTATATCAAAACGTTCAGCTATCCCTGCTGCCACTAAAAATGTCCACAGCTAAGCCATAGTCCTGATAGTTTTCACAATATGACATTTGTTTGCAACTCACGCAGTCCATTGACATTCATTGAAACTCCACTCTGCAAAGCTCACATTTGAAGGGCAATTTCTAATCTGCGACTGTGCCTTCATTGTTAATATCTCAGAGACATACTATACACCAAAATGTAGGTCTGGGTCTTGTGATTCTCACAATATGAAGCTCTTCACTGTAGGATTTATAGTTTTTAAAATATGACAGTTTGAAATGGCAAACGCAAAAATACTCTAACCTGTGCAAGGCTGCAGCAGCAAGTGATGTCATAGACAGGGCCTTTTGCACCTGCAAATGGTTTGTATAACTGTATGTTTTAATGCAACTGTGAAGCACTTTGGGCAACAACGTTGCAATTAAATGTGCTATATAAATGATAACAGTTACTCCGCCCACTCCAGTTGTAGACTACTGGTGGAGGCAAGAACACTTCACACAATTTCCCCAGAAATTGTAGCTTTTCTAGTTATTATTATTATTATTATAGCCAAATTTGCCACCCTAACTCCTCCCACAGTTTTTACACTACATAGACAAAAATATACCAAAACGTGCAGATTGTTCCCGATCGGATTGCTATTACTTTGTGGAACGTTTCGGCGAATGGTTCTCGGAATATCGTCGTTCTTGTGGCGAAATTTGTCCCATAGGAATGAATGGCAAAGCTAGAGTGGGAGCTGGCAAAAGCAGAAAAATCAGGACATGATTTCTAAACTGCCACCACTCCCTCATTTTCAAGCCCACCTACACAAATCTTATATCAAAACGTTCAGCTATCCCTGCTGCCACTAAAAATGTCCACAGCTAAGCCATAGTCCTGATAGTTTTCACAATATGACATTTGTTTGCAACTCACGCAGTCCATTGACATTCATTGAAACTCCACTCTGCAAAGCTCACATTTGAAGGGCAATTTCTAATCTGCGACTGTGCCTCCATTGTTAATATCTCAGAGACATACTATACACCAAAATGTAGGTCTGGGTCTTGTGATTCTCACAATATGAAGCTCTTCACTGTAGGATTTATAGTTTTTAAAATACGACCGTTTGAAGATGGCAACTGCAAAAATACTCTGACCTGTGCAAGGCTGCAGCAGCACGTGATGTCATAGACAGGGACTTTTGCACCTGCTAATGTTTTTATAACTATGTTTTAATGTAACTGTGAAGCACTTTGGGCAACAACGTTGCAATTAAATGTGCTATATAAATGATAACAGTTACTCCGCCCACTCCAGTTGTAGACTACTGGTGGAGGCAAGAACACTTCACACAATTTCCCCAGAAATTGTAGCTTTTCTAGTTATTATTATTATTAGTATAGCCAAATTTACCACCCTAACTCCTCCCACAGTTTTTACACTACATAGACAAAAATATACCAAAACGTGCAGATTGTTCCCGATCGGATTGCTATTACTTTGTGGAACGTTTCGCTGAATGGTTCTCGGAATATCGTCGTTCTTGTGTCAAAATTTGTCCCATAGGAATGAATGGCAAAGCTAGAGTGGGAGCTGGCAAAAGCTGAAAAATCAGGACATGATTTCTAAACTGCCACATCTCCCTCATTTTAGAGCACACCTACACAAATCTTATATTAAAAAGTTCAGCTATCCGCGGTGTCACTAAAAATGTTCACGGCTAAGCCACAGTCCGAATAGTTTTCACAATATGACCATTTGTTGCAATTCACGCCGTCCATTGACATTCATTGAAACTCCACTCTGCAAACCTCACATTTGAAGGGCAATTTCTAAACTGCGACTGCGCCTTCATTGTTAATATTGCAGAGACATACTATGAATCAAAATGTAGGTCTGGGTCTCGTGATTCTCACAATATAAAGCTCTTCACTGTAGGATTTATAGTTTTTAAAATATGACCGTTTGAAGATGGCAACCACAAAAATACTCTAACCTGTGCAAGGCTGCAGCAGCAAGTGATGTCATAGACAGGGCCTTTTGCACCTGCTAATGTTTTTATAACTGTATGTTTTAATGTAACTGTGAAGCACTTTGGGCAACAACGTTGCAATTAAATGTGCTATATAAATAAATAATAACAGTTACTCCGCCCACTCCAGTTGTAGACTACTGGTGGAGGCAAGAACACTTCACACAATTTCCCCAGAAATTGTAGCTTTTCTAGTTATTATTAAGTGTTCTTGCATAGCAAGACCACTTAATGTTATCTCATATATATATTATTATTATTATTATTATTATTATTATTATTAAGTGTTCTTGCATAGCAAGACCACTTAATGTTATCTCACATATATATTATTATTAAGTGTTCTTGCATAGCAAGACCACTTAATGTTATCTCACATATATATTATTAAGTGTTCTTGCATAGCAAGACCACTTAATGTTATCTCACATATATATTATTATTAAGTGTTCTTGCATAGCAAGACCACTTAATGTTATCTCACATATATATTATTATTATTAAGTGTTCTTGCAAAGCAAGACCACTTAATGTTATCTCACATATATATTATTATTATTATTCTTATTATTCTTATTATAGCCAAATTTGCCACCCTAACTCCTCCCACAGTTTTTACACTACATAGACAAAAATATACCAAAACATGCAGATTGTTCCCGATCGGATTGCTATTACTTTGTGGAACGTTTCGCCGAATGGTTCACGGAATATCGTCGTTCTTGTGGCGAAATTTGTCCCATAGGAATGAATGGCAAAGCTAGAGTGGGAGCTGGCAAAAGCTGAAAAATCAGGACATGATTTCTAAACTGCCACCACTCCCTCATTTTCAGGCCCACCTACACAAATCTTATATCAAAACGCTCAGCTATCCCTGCTGCCACTAGAAATGTCCACAGCTAAGCCATAATCCTGATAGTTTTCACAATATAACCATTTGTTTGCAACTCACGCCTTCCATTGACATTCATTGAAACTCCACTCTGCAAAGCTCACATTTGAAGGGCAATTTCTAAACTGCGACTGTGCCTTCATTGTTAATATCTCAGAGACATACTCTACATCAAAATGTAGGTCTGGGTCTTGTGATTCTCACAATATAAAGCTCTTCACTGTAGGAATTATAGTTTTTAAAATACGACCGTTTGAAGATGGCAACCGCCAAAATACTCTGACCTGTGCAAGGCTGCAGCAGCAAGTGATGTCATAGACAAAGCCTTTTACACCTGCTAATTTTTTATAACTGTATGTTTTAATGTAACTGTGAAGCACTTTGGGCAACAACATTGCAATTAAATGTGCTATATAAATAAATACTAACAGTTACTCCGCCCACTCTAGTTGTAGACTACTGATGGAGGCAAGAACACTTCACACAATTTCCCCAGAAATTGTAGCTTTTCTAGTTATTATTATTATTATTATTATTATAGCCAAATTTGCCACCCTAACTCCTCCCACAGTTTTTACACTACATAGACAAAAATATACCAAAACGTGCAGATTGTTCCCGATCGGATTGCTATTACTTTGTGGAACGTTTCAGCGAATGGTTCACGGAATATCGTCATTCTTGTGGCGAAATTTGTCCCATAGGAATGAATGGGAAAGCTAGAGTGGGAACTGGCAAAAGCTGAAAAATCAGGACATGATTTCTAAACTGCCACCACTCCCTCATTTTCAGGCCCACCTACAGAAATCTTATATCAAAACGTTCAGCTATCCCTGCTGCCACTAGAAATGTCCACGGCTAAGCCATAGTCCTGATAGTTTTCACAATATGACCATTTGTTTGCAACTCACACCTTCCATTGACATTCATTGAAACTCCACTCTGCAAAGCTCACATTTGAAGGGCAATTTCTAAACTGCGACTGTGCCTTCATTGTTAATATTCCAGAGACATACTATACATCAAAATGTAGGTCTGGGTCTTGTGATTCTCACAATATAAAGCTCTTCACTGTAGGATTTATAGTTTTTTAAATACGACCGTTTGAAGATGGCAACCGCCAAAATACTCTGACCTGTGCAAGGCTGCAGCAGCAAGTGATGTCATAGACAAAGCCTTTTACACCTGCTAATTTTTTATAACTGTATGTTTTTTTTTTTTGAAACTTGAAGTTTATAACTGTATGTTTTAATGTAACTGTGAAGCACTTTGGGCAACAACATTGCAAATAAATGTGCTATATAAATAAATACTAACAGTTACTCCGCCCACTTAGTTGTAGACTACTGATGGAGGCAAGAACACTTCACACAATTTCCCCAGAAATTGTAGCTTTTCTAGTTATTATTATTATTAAGTGTTCTTGCATAGCAAGACCACTTAATGTTATCTCACATATATATTATTATTAAGTGTTCTTGCATAGCAAGACCACTTAATGTTATCTCACATATATATTATTATTATTATTCTTATTATTCTTATTATAGCCAAATTTGCCACCCTAACTCCTCCCACAGTTTTTACACTACATAGACAAAAATATACCAAAACGTGCAGATTGTTCCCGATCGGATTGCTATTACTTTGTGGAACGTTTCGCCGAATGGTTCACGGAATATCGTCGTTCTTGTGGCGAAATTTGTCCCATAGGAATGAATGGCAAAGCTAGAGTGGGAGCTGGCAAAAGCTGAAAAATCAGGACATGATTTCTAAACTGCCACCACTCCCTCATTTTCAAGCCCACCTAAACAAATCTTATATCAAAACGTTCAGCTATCCCTGCTGCCACTAAAAATGTCCACAGCTAAGCCATAGTCCTGATAGTTTTCACAATATGACATTTGTTTGCAACTCACGCAGTCCATTGACATTCATTGAAACTCCACTCTGCAAAGCTCACATTTGAAGGGCAATTTCTAATCTGCGACTGTGCCTTCATTGTTAATATCTCAGAGACATACTATACACCAAAATGTAGGTCTGGGTCTTGTGATTCTCACAATATGAAGCTCTTCACTGTAGGATTTATAGTTTTTAAAATATGACAGTTTGAAATGGCAAACGCAAAAATACTCTAACCTGTGCAAGGCTGCAGCAGCAAGTGATGTCATAGACAGGGCCTTTTGCACCTGCAAATGGTTTGTATAACTGTATGTTTTAATGCAACTGTGAAGCACTTTGGGCAACAACGTTGCAATTAAATGTGCTATATAAATGATAACAGTTACTCCGCCCACTCCAGTTGTAGACTACTGGTGGAGGCAAGAACACTTCACACAATTTCCCCAGAAATTGTAGCTTTTCTAGTTATTATTATTATTATTATTATAGCCAAATTTGCCACCCTAACTCCTCCCACAGTTTTTACACTACATAGACAAAAATATACCAAAACGTGCAGATTGTTCCCGATCGGATTGCTATTACTTTGTGGAACGTTTCGGCGAATGGTTCTCGGAATATCGTCGTTCTTGTGGCGAAATTTGTCCCATAGGAATGAATGGCAAAGCTAGAGTGGGAGCTGGCAAAAGCAGAAAAATCAGGACATGATTTCTAAACTGCCACCACTCCCTCATTTTCAAGCCCACCTACACAAATCTTATATCAAAACGTTCAGCTATCCCTGCTGCCACTAGAAATGTCCACAGCTAAGCCATAATCCTGATAGTTTTCACAATATAACCATTTGTTTGCAACTCACGCCTTCCATTGACATTCATTGAAACTCCACTCTGCAAAGCTCACATTTGAAGGGCAATTTCTAAACTGCGACTGTGCCTTCATTGTTAATATCTCAGAGACATACTCTACATCAAAATGTAGGTCTGGGTCTTGTGATTCTCACAATATAAAGCTCTTCACTGTAGGAATTATAGTTTTTAAAATACGACCGTTTGAAGATGGCAACCGCCAAAATACTCTGACCTGTGCAAGGCTGCAGCAGCAAGTGATGTCATAGACAAAGCCTTTTACACCTGCTAATTTTTTATAACTGTATGTTTTAATGTAACTGTGAAGCACTTTGGGCAACAACATTGCAATTAAATGTGCTATATAAATAAATACTAACAGTTACTCCGCCCACTCTAGTTGTAGACTACTGATGGAGGCAAGAACACTTCACACAATTTCCCCAGAAATTGTAGCTTTTCTAGTTATTATTATTATTATTATTATTATAGCCAAATTTGCCACCCTAACTCCTCCCACAGTTTTTACACTACATAGACAAAAATATACCAAAACGTGCAGATTGTTCCCGATCGGATTGCTATTACTTTGTGGAACGTTTCAGCGAATGGTTCACGGAATATCGTCATTCTTGTGGCGAAATTTGTCCCATAGGAATGAATGGGAAAGCTAGAGTGGGAACTGGCAAAAGCTGAAAAATCAGGACATGATTTCTAAACTGCCACCACTCCCTCATTTTCAGGCCCACCTACAGAAATCTTATATCAAAACGTTCAGCTATCCCTGCTGCCACTAGAAATGTCCACGGCTAAGCCATAGTCCTGATAGTTTTCACAATATGACCATTTGTTTGCAACTCACACCTTCCATTGACATTCATTGAAACTCCACTCTGCAAAGCTCACATTTGAAGGGCAATTTCTAAACTGCGACTGTGCCTTCATTGTTAATATTCCAGAGACATACTATACATCAAAATGTAGGTCTGGGTCTTGTGATTCTCACAATATAAAGCTCTTCACTGTAGGATTTATAGTTTTTTAAATACGACCGTTTGAAGATGGCAACCGCCAAAATACTCTGACCTGTGCAAGGCTGCAGCAGCAAGTGATGTCATAGACAAAGCCTTTTACACCTGCTAATTTTTTATAACTGTATGTTTTTTTTTTTTGAAACTTGAAGTTTATAACTGTATGTTTTAATGTAACTGTGAAGCACTTTGGGCAACAACATTGCAATTAAATGTGCTATATAAATAAATACTAACAGTTACTCCGCCCACTTAGTTGTAGACTACTGATGGAGGCAAGAACACTTCACACAATTTCCCCAGAAATTGTAGCTTTTCTAGTTATTATTATTATTAAGTGTTCTTGCATAGCAAGACCACTTAATGTTATCTCACATATATATTATTATTAAGTGTTCTTGCATAGCAAGACCACTTAATGTTATCTCACATATATATTATTATTATTATTCTTATTATTCTTATTATAGCCAAATTTGCCACCCTAACTCCTCCCACAGTTTTTACACTACATAGACAAAAATATACCAAAACGTGCAGATTGTTCCCGATCGGATTGCTATTACTTTGTGGAACGTTTCGCCGAATGGTTCACGGAATATCGTCGTTCTTGTGGCGAAATTTGTCCCATAGGAATGAATGGCAAAGCTAGAGTGGGAGCTGGCAAAAGCTGAAAAATCAGGACATGATTTCTAAACTGCCACCACTCCCTCATTTTCAAGCCCACCTAAACAAATCTTATATCAAAACGTTCAGCTATCCCTGCTGCCACTAAAAATGTCCACAGCTAAGCCATAGTCCTGATAGTTTTCACAATATGACATTTGTTTGCAACTCACGCAGTCCATTGACATTCATTGAAACTCCACTCTGCAAAGCTCACATTTGAAGGGCAATTTCTAATCTGCGACTGTGCCTTCATTGTTAATATCTCAGAGACATACTATACACCAAAATGTAGGTCTGGGTCTTGTGATTCTCACAATATGAAGCTCTTCACTGTAGGATTTATAGTTTTTAAAATATGACAGTTTGAAATGGCAAACGCAAAAATACTCTAACCTGTGCAAGGCTGCAGCAGCAAGTGATGTCATAGACAGGGCCTTTTGCACCTGCAAATGGTTTGTATAACTGTATGTTTTAATGCAACTGTGAAGCACTTTGGGCAACAACGTTGCAATTAAATGTGCTATATAAATGATAACAGTTACTCCGCCCACTCCAGTTGTAGACTACTGGTGGAGGCAAGAACACTTCACACAATTTCCCCAGAAATTGTAGCTTTTCTAGTTATTATTATTATTATTATTATAGCCAAATTTGCCACCCTAACTCCTCCCACAGTTTTTACACTACATAGACAAAAATATACCAAAACGTGCAGATTGTTCCCGATCGGATTGCTATTACTTTGTGGAACGTTTCGGCGAATGGTTCTCGGAATATCGTCGTTCTTGTGGCGAAATTTGTCCCATAGGAATGAATGGCAAAGCTAGAGTGGGAGCTGGCAAAAGCAGAAAAATCAGGACATGATTTCTAAACTGCCACCACTCCCTCATTTTCAAGCCCACCTACACAAATCTTATATCAAAACGTTCAGCTATCCCTGCTGCCACTAAAAATGTCCACAGCTAAGCCATAGTCCTGATAGTTTTCACAATATGACATTTGTTTGCAACTCACGCAGTCCATTGACATTCATTGAAACTCCACTCTGCAAAGCTCACATTTGAAGGGCAATTTCTAATCTGCGACTGTGCCTCCATTGTTAATATCTCAGAGACATACTATACACCAAAATGTAGGTCTGGGTCTTGTGATTCTCACAATATGAAGCTCTTCACTGTAGGATTTATAGTTTTTAAAATATGACCGTTTGAAGATGGCAAACGCAAAAATACTCTAACCTGTGCAAGGCTGCAGCAGCAAGTGATGTCATAGACAGGGCCTTTTGCACCTGCTAATGGTTTGTATAACTGTATGTTTTAATGCAACTGTGAAGCACTTTGGGCAACAACGTTGCAATTAAATGTGCTATATAAATGATAACAGTTACTCCGCCCACTCCAGTTGTAGACTACTGGTGGAGGCAAGAACACTTCACACAATTTCCCCAGAAATTGTAGCTTTTCTAGGTAAGTGTTCTTGCATAGCAAGACCACTTAATGTTATCTCACATATATATTATTATTATTATTATTATTATTGTTGTTATTATTAAGTGTTCTTGCATAGCAAGACCACTTAATGTTATCTCACATATATATTATTATTATTATTAAGTGTTCTTGCATAGCAAGACCACTTAATGTTATCTCACATATATATTATTATTATTATTAAGTGTTCTTGCATAGCAAGACCACTTAATGTTATCTCACATATATATTATTATTATTATTCTTATTATAGCCAAATTTGCCACCCTAACTCCTCCCACAGTTTTTACACTACATAGACGAAAATTTACCAAAACGTGCATATTGTTCCCGATCGGATTGCTATTACTTTGTGGAACGTTTCGCCGAATGGTTCACGGAATATCGTCGTTCTTGTGGCGAAATTTGTCCCATAGGAATGAATGGCAAAGCAAGAGTGGGAGCTGGCAAAAGCTGAAAAATCAGGACATGATTTCTAAGCTGCCACCACTCCCTCATTTTCAGGCCCACCTACACAAATCTTATATCAAAACGTTCAGCTATCCCTGCTGCCACTAAAAATGTCCACAGCTAAGCCATAGCCCTTATAGTTTTCACAATATGACCATTTGTTTGCAACTCACGCAGTCCATTGATATTCATTGAAACTCCACTCTGCAAAGCTCACATTTGAAGGGCAATTTCTAAACTGCGACTGTGCCTTAATTGTTAATATCTCAGAGACATACTATACATCAATATGTAGGTCTGGGTCTTGTGATTCTCACAATATAAAGCTCTTCACTGTAGGATTTATAGTTTTAAAAATACGACTGTTTGAAGATGGCAACCGCCAAAATACTCTGACCTGTGCAAGGCTGCAGCAGCAAGTGATGTCATAGACAGGGCCTTTTGCACATCTGCAAATGTTTTTATAAATGTATGGTTTAATGTAACTGTGCAACAACGTTGCAATTAAATGTGCTATATAAATGATAACAGTTACTCCGCCCACTCCAGTTGTAGACTACTGGTGGAGGCAAGAACACGTCACACAATTTCCCCAGAAATTGTAGCTTTTCTAGTTCTTATTATTCTTATTATAGCCAAATTTGCCACCCTAACTCCTCCCACAGTTTTTACACTACATAGACAAAAATATACCAAAACGTGCAGATTGTTCCCGATCGGATTGCTATTACTTTGTGGAACGTTTCGCCGAATGGTTCACGGAATATCGTCGTTCTTGTGGCGAAATTTGTCCCATAGGAATGCATGGCAAAGCTAGAGTGGGAGCTGGCAAAAGCTGAAAAATCAGGACATGATTTCTAAACTGCCACCACTCCCTCATTTTCAGGCCCACCTACACAAATCTTATATCAAAATGTTCAGCTATCCCTGCTGCCACTAGAAATGTCCACGGCTAAGCCATAGTCCTTATAGTTTTCACAATATGACCATTTGTTTGCAACTCACGCCTTCCATTGACATTCATTGAAACTCCACTCTGCAAAGCTCACATTTGAAGGGCAATTTCGAAACTGCGACTGTGCCTTCATTGTTAATATCTCAGAGACATACTATACATCAAAATGTAGGTCTGGGTCTTGTGATTCTCACAATATAAAGCTCTTCACTGTAGGATTTATAGTTTTTAAAATACGACCGTTTGAATATGGCAACCGCCAAAATACTCTGACCTGTGCAAGGCTGCAGCAGCAAGTGATGTCATAGACAAAGCCTTTTACACCTGCTAATTTTTTATAACTGTATGTTTTAATGTAACTGTGAAGCACTTTGGGCAACAACATTGCAATTAAATGTGCTATATAAATAAATACTAACAGTTACTCCGCCCACTCTAGTTGTAGACTACTGATGGAGGCAAGAACACTTCACACAATTTCCCCAGAAATTGTAGCTTTTCTAGTTATTATTATTATTATAGCCAAATTTGCCACCCTAACTCCTCCCACAGTTTTTACACTACATAGCCGAAAATTTACCAAAACGTGCAGATTGTTCCCGATCGGATTGCTATTACTTTGTAGAACATTTCGCCGAATGGTTCACGGAATATCGTCGTTCTTGTGGCAAAATTTGTCCCATAGGAATGAATGGCAAAGCTAGAGTGGGAGCTGGCAAAAGCTGAAAAATCAGGACATGATTTCTAAACTGCCACCACTCCCTCATTTTCAGGCCCACCTACACAAATCTTATATCAAAACGTTCAGCTATCCCTGCTGCCACTAAAAATATCCACAGCTAAGTCGTATTCCTTATAGTTTTCACAATATGACCATTTGTTTGCAACTCACGCAGTCCATTGACATTCATTGAAACTCCACTCTGCAAAGCTCACATTTGAAGGGCAATTTCTAAACTGCGACTGTGCATTCATTGTTAATATCTCAGAGACATACTATACATCAAAATGTAGGTCTGGGTCTTGTGATTCTCACAATATAAAGCTCTTCACTGTAGGATTTATAGTTTTTAAAATACGACCGTTTGAAGATGGGAACCGCAAAAATACTCTGACCTGTGCAAGGCTGCAGCAGCAAGTGATGTCATAGACAGGGCCTTTTGCACCTGCTAATGGTTTCTATAACTGTATGTTTTAATGTAACTGTGAAGCACTTTGGGCAACAACGTTGCAATTAAATGTGCTATATAAATAAATAATAACAGTTACTCCGCCCACTCCAGTTGTAGACTACTGGTGGAGGCAAGAACACTTCACACAATTTCCCCAGAAATTGTAGCTTTTCTAGGTAAGTGTTCTTGCATAGCAAGACCACTTAATGTTATCTCACATATATATTATTATTATTAAGTGTTCTTGCATAGCAAGACCACTTAATGTTATCTCACATATATATTATTAAGTGTTCTTGCATAGCAAGACCACTTAATGTTATCTCACATATATATTATTATTATTATTCTTATTATTCTTATTATAGCCAAATTTGCCACCCTAACTCCTCCCACAGTTTTTACACTACATAGACAAAAATATACCAAAACGTGCAGATTGTTCCCGATCGGATTGCTATTACTTTGTGGAACGTTTCGCCGAATGGTTCACGGAATATCGTCGTTCTTCTGGCGAAATTTGTCCCATAGGAATGAATGGCAAAGCTAGAGTGGGAGCTGTCAAAAGCTGAAAAATCAGGACATGATTTCTAAACTGCCACCACTCCCTCATTTTCAGGCCCACCTACACAAATCTTATATCAAAACGTTCAGCTATCCCTGCTGCCACTAGAAATGTCCACGGCTAAGCCATAGTCCTGATAGTTTTCACAATATGACCATTTGTTTGCAACTCACGCCTTCCATTGACATTCATTGAAACTCCACTCTGCAAAGCTCACATTTGAAGGGCAATTTCTAAACTGCGACTGTGCCTTCATTGTTAATATCTCAGAGACATACTATGCATCAAAATGTAGGTCTGGGTCTTGTGATTCTCACAATATAAAGCTCTTCACTGTAGGATTTATAGTTTTTAAAATACGACCGTTTGAAGATGGCAACCGCCAAAATACTCTGACCTGTGCAAGGCTGCAGCAGCAAGTGATGTCATAGACAAAGCCTTTTGTACACCTGCTAGAGTTTTTATAAATGTATGGTTTAATGTAACTGTGCAACAAAGATGCAATTAAATGTGCTATATAAATGATAACAGTTACTGCGCCCACTCCAGTTGTAGACTACTGGTGGAGGCAAGAACACTTCACACAATTTCCCCAGAAATTGTAGCTTTTCTAGTTATTATTATTATTCTTATTATAGCCAAATTTGCCACCCTAACTCCTCCCACAGTTTTTACACTACATAGCCGAAAATTTACCAAAACGTGCAGATTGTTCCCGATCGGATTGCTATTACTTTGTAGAACATTTCGCAGAATGGTTCACGGAATATCGTCGTTCTTGTGGCAAAATTTGTCCCATAGGAATGAATGGCAAAGCTAGAGTGGGAGCTGGCAAAAACTGAAAAATCAGGACATGATTTCTAAACTGCCACCACTCCCTCATTTTCAGGCCCACCTACACAAATCTTATATCAAAACGTTCAGCTATCCCTGCTGCCACTAAAAATATCCACAGCTAAGTCGTATTCCTTATAGTTTTCACAATATGACCATTTGTTTGCAACTCACGCAGTCCATTGACATTCATTGAAACTCCACTCTGCAAAGCTCACATTTGAAGGGCAATTTCTAAACTGCGACTGTGCCTTCATTGTTAATATCTCAGAGACATAATATACATCAAAATGTAGGTCTGGGTCTTGTGATTCTCACAATATAAAGCTCTTCACTGTAGGATTTATAGTTTTTAAAATACGACCGTTTGAAGATGGGAACCGCAAAAATACTCTGACCTGTGCAAGGCTGCAGCAGCAAGTGATGTCATAGACAGGGCCTTTTGCACCTGCTAATGGTTTCTATAACTGTATGTTTTAATGTAACTGTGAAGCACTTTGGGCAACAACGTTGCAATTAAATGTGCTATATAAATAAATAATAACAGTTACTCCGCCCACTCCAGTTGTAGACTACTGGTGGAGGCAAGAACACTTCACAATTTCCCCAGAAATTGTAGCTTTTCTAGTTATTATTATTATTCTTATTATAGCCAAATTTGCCACCCTAACTCCTCCCACAGTTTTTACACTACATAGACAAAAATATACCAAAACGTGCAGATTGTTCCCGATCGGATTGCTATTACTTTGTGGAACGTTTCGCCGAATGGTTCACGGAATATCGTCGTTCTTGTGGTGAAATTTGTCCCATAGGAATGAATGGCAAAGCTAGAGTGGGAGCTGGCAAAAGCTGAAAAATCAGGACATGATTTCTAAACTGCCACCACTCCCTCATTTTCAGTCCCACCTACACAAATCTTATATCAAAACGTTCAGCTATCCCTGCTGCCACTAGAATTGTCCACGGCTAAGCCATAGTCCTGATAGTTTTCACAATATGGCCATTTGTTTGCAACTCACGCCTTCCATTGACATTCATTGAAACTCCACTCTGCAAAGCTCACATTTGAAGGGCAATTTCTAAACTGCGACTGTGCCTTCATTGTTAATATCTCAGAGACATACTATACATCAAAATGTAGGTCTGGGTCTTGTGATTCTCACAATATAAAGCTCTTCACTGTAGGATTTATAGTTTTTAAAATACGACCGTTTGAAGATGACAACCGCCAAAATACTCTGACCTGTGCAAGGCTGCAGCAGCAAGTGATGTCATAGACAAAGCCTTTTACACCTGCTAATTTTTTATAGCTGTATGTTTTAATGTAACTGTGAAGCACTTTGGGCAACAACATTGCAATTAAATGTGCTATATAAATAAATACTAACAGTTACTCCGTCCACTCTAGTTGTAGACTACTGATGGAGGCAAGAAAACTTCACACAATTTCCCCAGAAATTGTAGCTTTTCTAGTTATTATTATTATTCTTATTATAGCCAAATTTGCCACCCTAACTCCTCCCACAGTTTTTACACTACATAGACAAAAATTTACCAAAACGTGCAGATTGTTCCCGATCGCGTTGCTATTACTTTGTGGAACGTTTCGCCGAATGGTTCTCGGAATATCGTCGTTCTTGTGGCAAAATGTTTCCCATAGGAATGAATGGCAAAGCTAGAGTGGGAGCTGGCAAAAGCTGAAAAATCAGGACATGATTTCTAAACTGCCACCACTCACTCATTTTCAGGCCCACCTACACAAATCTTATATCAAAACGTTCAGCTATCCCTGCTGCCACTAGAAATGTCCACGGCTAAGCCATAGTCCTGATAGTTTTCACAATATGACCATTTGTTTGCAACTCACGCCTTCCATTGACATTCATTGAAACTCCACTCTGCAAAGCTCACATTTGAAGGGCAATTTCTAAACTGCGACTGTGCCTTCATTGTTAATATCTCAGAGACATACTATACATCAAAATGTAGGTCTGGGTCTTGTGATTCTCACAATATAAAGCTCTTCACTGTAGGATTTATAGTTGTTAAAATACGACCGTTTGAAGATGGCAACCGCCAAAATACTCTGACCTGTGCAAGGCTGCAGCAGCAAGTGATGTCATAGACAAAGCCTTTTACACCTGCTAATTTTTTATAGCTGTATGTTTTAATGTAACTGTGAAGCACTTTGGGCAACAACATTGCAATTAAATGTGCTATATAAATAAATACTAACAGTTACTCCGTCCACTCTAGTTGTAGACTACTGATGGAGGCAAGAAAACTTCACACAATTTCCCCAGAAATTGTAGCTTTTCTAGTTATTATTATTATTCTTATTATAGCCAAATTTGCCACCCTAACTCCTCCCACAGTTTTTACACTACATAGACAAAAATTTACCAAAACGTGCAGATTGTTCCCGATCGCGTTGCTATTACTTTGTGGAACGTTTCGCCGAATGGTTCTCGGAATATCGTCGTTCTTGTGGCAAAATTTTTCCCATAGGAATGAATGGCAAAGCTAGAGTGGGAGCTGGCAAAAGCTGAAAAATCAGGACATGATTTCTAAACTGCCACCACTCACTCATTTTCAGGCCCACCTACACAAATCTTATATCAAAACGTTCAGCTATCCCTGCTGCCACTAGAAATGTCCACGGCTAAGCCATAGTCCTGATAGTTTTCACAATATGACCATTTGTTTGCAACTCACGCCTTCCATTGACATTCATTGAAACTCCACTCTGCAAAGCTCACATTTGAAGGGCAATTTCTAAACTGCGACTGTGCCTTCATTGTTAATATCTCAGAGACATACTATACATCAAAATGTAGGTCTGGGTCTTGTGATTCTCACAATATAAAGCTCTTCACTGTAGGATTTATAGTTGTTAAAATACGACCGTTTGAAGATGGCAACCGCCAAAATACTCTGACCTGTGCCAGGCTGCAGCAGCAAGTGATGTCATAGACAAAGCATTTTACACCTGCTCATTTTTTTATAACTGTATGTTTTAATGTAACTGTGAAGCACTTTGGGCAACAACATTGCAATTAAATGTGCTATATAAATAAATACTAACAGTTACTCCGCCCACTCCAGTTGTAGACTACTGGTGGAGGCAAGAACACTTCACAATTTCCCCAGAAATTGTAGCTTTTCTAGTTATTCTTATTATTCTTATTATTCTTATTATAGCCAAATTTGCCACCCTAACTCCTCCCACAGTTTTTACACTACATAGACAAAAATTTACGAAAACGTGCAGATTGTTCCCGATCGGATTGCTATTACTTTTTGGAACGTTTCGCCGAATGGTTCACGTAATATCGTCGTTCTTGTGGCGAAATTTGTCCCATAGGAATGAATGGCAAAGCTAGAGTGGGAGCTAGCAAAAGCAGAAAAATCAGGACATGATTTCTAAACTGCCTGTCCTTTTGGAACGTTTCGCCGAATGGTTCACGTAATATCGTCGTTCTTGTGGCGAAATTTGTCCCATAGGAATGAATGGCAAAGCTAGAGTGGGAGCTAGCAAAAGCAGAAAAATCAGGACATGATTTCTAAACTGCCACCACTCCCTCATTTTCAAGCCCACCTAAACAAATCTTATATCAAAACGTTCAGCTATCCCTGCTGCCACTAAAAATGTCCACAGCTAAGCCATAGTCCTGATAGTTTTCACAATATGACATTTGTTTGCAACTCACGCAGTCCATTGACATTCATTGAAACTCCACTCTGCAAAGCTCACATTTGAAGGGCAATTTCTAAACTGCGACTGTGCCTTCATTGTTAATATCTCAGAGACATACTATGCATCAAAATGTAGGTCTGGGTCTTGTGATTCTCACAATATAAAGCTCTTCACTGTAGGATTTATAGTTTTTAAAATACGACCGTTTGAAGATGGCAACCGCCAAAATACTCTGACCTGTGCAAGGCTGCAGCAGCAAGTGATGTCATAGACAAAGCCTTTTGTACACCTGCTAGAGTTTTTATAAATGTATGGTTTAATGTAACTGTGCAACAAAGATGCAATTAAATGTGCTATATAAATGATAACAGTTACTGCGCCCACTCCAGTTGTAGACTACTGGTGGAGGCAAGAACACTTCACACAATTTCCCCAGAAATTGTAGCTTTTCTAGTTATTCTTATTCTTATTATAGCCAAATTTGCCACCCTAACTCCTCCCACAGTTTTTACACTACATAGACAAAAATATACCAAAACGTGCAGATTGTTCCCGATCGGATTGCTATTACTTTGTGGAAAGTTTCGGCGAATGGTTCTCGGAATATCGTCGTTCTTGTGGCGAAATTTGTCCCATAGGAATGAATGGCAAAGCTAGAGTGGGAGCTGGCAAAAGCTGAAAAATCAGGACATGATTTCTAAACTGCCATCACTCCCTCATTTTCAGGCCCACCTACACAAATCGTATATCAAAACGTTCAGCTATCCCTGCTGCCACTAGAAATGCCCACAGCTAAGCCATAGTCCTGATAGTTTTCACAATATGACCATTTGTTTGCAACTCATGCCTTCCATTGACATTCATTGAAACTCCACTCTGCAAAGCTCACATTTGAAGGGCAATTTCTAAACTGCGACTGTGCCTTCATTGTTAATATCTCAGAGACATAATATACATCAAAATGTAGGTCTGGGTCTTGTGATTCTCACAATATAAAGCTCTTCGCTGTAGGATTTATAGTTTTTAAGATACGACCGTTTGAAGATGGCAACCGCAAAAATACTCTCACCTGTGCCATGCTGCAGCAGCAAGTGATGTCATAGACAAAGCCTTTTATACCTGCTAATGTTTTTATAACTGTATGTTTTAATGTAACTGTGAAGCACTTTGGGACACAACATTGCAATTAAATGTGCTATATAAATAAATAATAACAGTTACTCCGCCCACTCCAGTTGTAGACTACTGGTGGAGGCAAGAACACTTCACAATTTCCCCAGAAATTGTAGCTTTTCTAGTTCTTATTCTTATTCTTATTATAGCCAAATTTGCCACCCTAACTCCTCCCACAGTTTTTACACTACATAGACAAAAATATACCAAAACGTGCAGATTGTTCCCGATCGGATTGCTATTACTTTGTGGAACGTTTCGCCGAATGGTTCACGGAATATCGTTGTTCTTGTGGCAAAATGTGTCCCATAGGAATGAATGGCAAAGCTAGAGTGGGAGCTGGCAAAAGCTGAAAAATCAGGACATGATTTCTAAACTGCCACCACTCCCTCATTTTCAGGCCCACCTACACAAATCTTATATCAAAACGTTCAGATAACACTACTGCCACTAAAAATGTCCACAGCTAAGCCATAGTCCAGATAGTTTTCCCAATATGACCATTTGTTTGCAACTCACGCAGTCCATCGACATTCATTGAAACTCCACTCTGCAAAGCTCACATTTGAAGGGCAATTTATAAACTGCGACTGTGCCTTCATCGTTAATATCTCAGAGACATCCTATACACCAAAATGTAGGTCTGGGTCTTGTGATTCTCACAATATAAAGCTCTTCACTGTAGGATTTATAGTTTTTCAAATACGACAGTTTGAAGATGGCAACCCCAAAAATACTCTGACCTGTGCCAGGCTGCAGCAGCAAGTGATGTCATAGACAGGGCCTTTTGCAACTGCTAATGTTTTTATAACTGTATGTTTTAATGTAACTGTGAAGCACTTTGGGCAACAACGTTGCAATTAAATGTGCTATATAAATAAATAACAGTTACTCCGCCCACTCCAGTTGTAGACTACTGGTGGAGGCAAGAACACTTCACACAATTAACCCAGAAATTGTAGCTTTTCTAGTTATTATTATTATTATTATAGCCAAATTTGCCACCCTAACTCCTCCCACAGTTTTTACACTACATAGACAAAAATTTACCAAAACGTACAGATTGTTCCCGATCGGATTGCTATTACTTTGTGGAACATTTCGCTGAATGGTTCACGGAATATCGTCGTTCTTGTGGCGAAATTTGTCCCATAGGAATGAATGGCAAAGCTAGAGTGTGAGCTGGCAAAAGCTGAAAAATCAGGACATGATTTCTAAACTGCCACCACTCCCTCATTTTCAGGCCCACCTACACAAATCTTATATCAAAACGTTCAGCTATCCCTGCTGCCACTAAAAATGCCCACAGCTAAGCCATAGTCATTATAGTTTTCAAGATATGACCATTTGTTTGCAACTCACGCCGTCCATTGACATTCATTGAAACTCCACTCTGCAATGCTCACATTTGAAGGGCAATTTATAAACTGCGACTGTGCCTTCATCGTTAATATCTCAGAGACATCCTATACACCAAAATGTAGGTCTGGGTCTTGTGATTCTCACAATATAAAGCTCTTCACTGTAGGATTTATAGTTTTTCAAATACGACAGTTTGAAGATGGCAACCGCAAAAATACTCTGACCTGTGCAAGGCTGCAGCAGCAAGTGATGTCATAGACAGGGCCTGCTAATGTTTTTATAAATGTATGTTTTAAAGTAACTGTGAAGCACTTTGGGCAACAACATTGCAATTAAATGTGCTATATAAATAAATAATAACAGTTACTCCGCCCACTCCAGTTGTAGACTACTGATGGAGGCAAGAACACTTCACACAATTTCCCCAGAAATTGTAGCTTTTCTAGTTATTATTATTATTATTATAGCCAAATTTGCCACCCTAACTCCTCCCACAGTTTTTACACTACATAGACAAAAATATACCAAAACGTGCAGATTGTTCCCGATCGGATTGCTATTACTTTGTGGAACGTTTCGCCGAATGGTTCACGGAATATCGTTGTTCTTGTGGCGAAATTTGTCCCATAGGAATGAATGGCAAAGCTAGAGTGGGAGCTGGCAAAAGCTGAAAAATCAGGACATGATTTCTAAACTGCCACCACTCCCTCATTTTCAGGCCCACCTACACAAATCTTATATCAAAACGTTCAGCTATCCCTGCTGCCACTAGAAATGTCCACGGCTAAGCCATAGTCCTGATAGTTTTCACAATATGACCATTTGTTTGCAACTCACGCCTTCCATTGACATTCATTGAAACTCCACTCTGCAAAGCTCACATTTGAAGGGCAATTTCTAAACTGCGACTGTGCCTTCATTGTTAATATCTCAGAGACATACTATACATCAAAATGTAGGTCTGGGTCTTGTGATTCTCACAATATAAAGCTCTTCACTGTAGGAATTATAGTTTTTAAAATACGACCGTTTGAAGATGGCAACCGCCAAAATACTCTGACCTGTGCAAGGCTGCAGCAGCAAGTGATGTCATAGACAAAGCCTTTTACACCTGCTAATTTTTTATAACTGTATGTTTTAATGTAACTGTGAAGCACTTTGGGCAACAACATTGCAATTAAATGTGCTATATAAATAAATAACAGTTACTCCGCCCACTCCAGTTGTAGACTACTGATGGAGGCAAGAACACTTCACACAATTTCCCCAGAAATTGTAGCTTTTCTAGTTAAGTGTTCTTGCATAGCAAGACCACTTAATGTTATCTCACATATATATTATTATTATTATTCTTATTATTCTTATTATAGCCAAATTTGCCACCCTAACTCCTCCCACAGTTTTTACACTACATAGACAAAAATATACCAAAACGTGCAGATTGTTCCCGATCGGATTGCTATTACTTTGTGGAACGTTTCGCCGAATGGTTCACGGAATATCGTCGTTCTTGTGGCGAAATTTGTCCCATAGGAATGAATGGCAAAGCTAGAGTGGGAGCTGGCAAAAGCTGAAAAATCAGGACATGATTTCTAAACTGCCACCACTCCCTCATTTTCAGGCCCACCTACACAAATCTTATATCAAAACGTTCAGCTATCCCTGCTGCCACTAGAAATGTCCACGGCTAAGCCATAGTCCTGATAGTTTTCACAATATGACCATTTGTTTGCAACTCACGCCTTCCATTGACATTCATTGAAACTCCACTCTGCAAAGCTCACATTTGAAGGGCAATTTCTAAACTGCGACTGTGCCTTCATTGTTAATATCTCAGAGACATACTATACATCAAAATGTAGGTCTGGGTCTTGTGATTCTCACAATATAAAGCTCTTCACTGTAGGAATTATAGTTTTTAAAATACGACAGTTTGAAGATGGCAACCGCCAAAATACTCTGACCTGTGCAAGGCTGCAGCAGCAAGTGATGTCATAGACAAAGCCTTTTACACCTGCTAATTTTTTATAACTGTATGTTTTAATGTAACTGTGAAGCACTTTGGGCAACAACATTGCAATTAAATGTGCTATATAAATAAATACTAACAGTTACTCCGCCCACTCTAGTTGTAGACTACTGATGGAGGCAAGAACACTTCACACAATTTCCCCAGAAATTGTAGCTTTTCTAGTTCTTATTATTCTTATTATAGCCAAATTTGCCACCCTAACTCCTCCCACAGTTTTTACACTACATAGACAAAAATATACCAAAACGTGCAGATTGTTCCCGATCGGATTGCTATTACTTTGTGGAACGTTTCGCCGAATGGTTCACGGAATATCGTCGTTCTTGTGGCGAAATTTGTCCCATAGGAATGAATGGCAAAGCTAGAGTGGGAGCTGGCAAAAGCTGAAAAATCAGGACATGATTTCTAAACTGCCACCACTCCCTCATTTTCAGGCCCACCTACACAAATCTTATATCAAAACGTTCAGCTATCCCTGCTGCCACTAGAAATGTCCACGGCTAAGCCATAGTCCTTATAGTTTTCACAATATGACCATTTGTTTGCAACTCACGCCTTCCATTGACATTCATTGAAACTCCACTCTGCAAAGCTCACATTTGAAGGGCAATTTCTAAACTGCGACTGTGCCTTCATTGTTAATATCTCAGAGACATACTATACATCAAAATGTAGGTCTGGGTCTTGTGATTCTCACAATATAAAGCTCTTCACTGTAGGAATTATAGTTTTTAAAATACGACCGTTTGAAGATGGCAACCGCCAAAATACTCTGACCTGTGCAAGGCTGCAGCAGCAAGTGATGTCATAGACAAAGCCTTTTACACCTGCTAATTTTTTTATAACTGTATGTTTTAACCCCTTAAGGACTGGACTTTTTTTGCGATGTTGTACATTTGCGACCAGGCATCTTTTTGACACTTTTGTGGTGTTTGTGTTTAGCTGTAATTTTCCGCTCTCTCATTTACTGTTCCCATACAAATTATATATTGTTTTTTTCAGGACAAAAGGGGCTTTCTTTACATACCATTATTTATATAATCTCATCTAATTTAATTTAAAAAAAATGAAAAAATATGATGAAAAATTGAAAAAAATACACGTTTTTTGAATTTTATGTGAAAAATCTTTTACTCATCTACAAAAGCGAATGAAAAAAACTGCTAAATAGATTCAAAATGTTAATCAAAATAGAGAAAACTACCTCAATAAAGAGATAGAAAGTGTTTCTTTACAGTGCCCAAAATGTAAAAGCTGCTCAACACTAAAAGTGGAATACCCCTTACCCACAATAAAAAACTAATATTCAGAAAAAAGGTATACAAATTATACCAAACAAGTGGAGCGCTCTAAACAGTAGAGGGGTTTACTCACCCCTTTGGTACAGTGACAGTCTTGAAAAACTTGAATGTACATATAAAAGGAAACAAGAGAAACAAAAATATAGTGCAGATGTTCCAAAATGGATAATTGGTAGTAAGTAATGACTGAAACCACTCACATGGACAGGAGCCTATATGGTATTGGCTCCGTAAAAGGATCCTTTATGCTTTTAGGGCAGCAACACACCCCTTTATCCCAGGTAGTGTCCCTCCAGGAGTATACAACGAGAAGAAAAGCAGAAAAACAACTGTGTAGAATTGCACATACTATAATGGTATTTTGAAATATAAATAGTTGTGCTCACCTTCTGCAGAGCCCTGAAATCCCGGCTCTGAGGTTGATAAACAATGTGCTACTTTAGAGGGGGAATAGCACTCTCCCCAATGGAGTTCCTGATGGCTATAAAGGACTTTGGACTAAAGTATAAAATAGTAAATAACATTTATTGTTAATACATTAAAAACAAAATAAATGGGTACTTAGAAAGTAAAAAGATCCAATAAAAGTCCAATAAAAAGTCCAGAATAATCAGCTAAACGCGTTTCACTCTATGAGCTACTGAGGAAGCTCATAGAGTGAAACGCGTTTAGCTGATTATTCTGGACTTTTTATTGGACTTTTATTGGATCTTTTTACTTTCTAAGTACCCATTTATTTTGTTTTTAATGTATTAACAATAAATGTTATTTACTATTTTATACTTTAGTCCAAAGTCCTTTATAGCCATCAGGAACTCCATTGGGGAGAGTGCTATTCCCCCTCTAAAGTAGCACATTGTTTATCAACCTCAGAGCCGGGATTTCAGGGCTCTGCAGAAGGTGAGCACAACTATTTATATTTCAAAATACCATTATAGTATGTGCAATTCTACACAGTTGTTTTTCTGCTTTTCTTCTCGTTGTATACTCCTGGAGGGACACTACCTGGGATAAAGGGGTGTGTTGCTGCCCTAAAAGCATAAAGGATCCTTTTACGGAGCCAATACCATATAGGCTCCTGTCCATGTGAGTGGTTTCAGTCATTACTTACTACCAATTATCCATTTTGGAACATCTGCACTATATTTTTGTTTCTCTTGTTTCCTTTTATATGTACATTCAAGTTTTTCAAGACTGTCACTGTACCAAAGGGGTGAGTAAACCCCTCTACTGTTTAGAGCGCTCCACTTGTTTGGTATAATTTGTATACCTTTTTTCTGAATATTAGATTCAAAATGTTGTCCTGAGTTCAAAAATACCCAGTGTTTACATGCTTTTTGCTTTTTTTTTGCATGTTATAGGGCTATAAGTACAAGTAGGATATTGCGGTTTCAAAACATACATTTTTAAAATGTATCAATAGTGACATTGTAACACTGTTATCTGTCATAAATTGCTAAATAACACCCCGCATGTACATATTTTTTTAAAAGTAGACAACCCAGGGTATTCAATATGGGGTATGTCCAGACTTTTTTAGTAGCCACTTAGTCGCAAACACTGGCCAAAGTTAGCTTTCATATTTGTTTGTGTGTGAAAAAAGTAAAAAACTAAATTGAACGCTAATTTTGGCCAGTGTTTGTGACTAAGTGGTTACTAAAAACGACTGGACTTACCCCATTTGCAATACCTTGGGTTGTCTTCTTTTGCAAATGGTATGCCATCATGGGGGTAATTCTCATTCCTGGGCTACCATACGCTCTCAAAGGCAACGTAACCAACCTGGCCATTTTCAATGTAAAAATATTTGACCTATATATTTGACCCTGTAACTTTCAAAAACGCTATAAAACCTGTACATGGGGGGTCCTGTTCTACTCAGGAGACTTTGCTGAACACAAATATTAGTGTTTCAAAACTGGAAAATGTATCACAACAATTATATCATCAGTAAAAGTGCTGTTTGTGTGTGAAAAATGCAAAAAAAGTCACTTTCACTGACAATATCATCGCTGTGATATGTTTTACTGTTTTGAATCACTAATATTTGTGTTCAGCGAAGTCTCCCGAGTAAAACAGTACCCCCCATGTACAGGTTTTAGGGTGTCGTAGAACGTTACAGGGTAAAATACAGTGATAGCAAATTAAATTCTCTGGTCTTTCGGCCTGGGTTGGCAGGCAGGTCCCTTAAATTGCAATCAATAAAATAACTTAATTATGTAAAAATATTACATAAATACGCACGTGGAATTTAAATATATATGCATATTTATATATTTGAAGTCTACGTGTATATTTATATAATTATTTATGTAATTTTGTATATCGACATATGAATAGTTCGCATTCTTTTTATTTATTTAAATATACATAGATATATATACAATTTCATTCTAAGTGTATTTTGATATAAATATATATATATTAATATCAAAATACAGTTAGAATAAAATTTCGTATAGATATATAATTTTTTTTCAATTTTTTATTATTATTTTTAATTTTTTTAATTTAATTTAAATTATTTATTATTCGTATTTTATAATAATATATATATACAATATATATAGTTATTATATATATTATATATATACGTGTGCAAATTAATTATAAGTGTATTTTTATATTAATATATGTACATATTAATATAAAAATACACTTAGCATGACATTATATATATGATATATAGACATATATTATATAGGTATAATATATGTCTATATATCATATATATATACACATATATAATAATATATTTTTTTTTTATTAACTATAACTTTAAAATTTTTTTTGATTTTACAGTTGCAGGGAGACTGCCTGTCAGCACAGACAGTCCCCCTGCAGGCAGATACTTGGACACCTATTGTGACCATGTGGTCGCCCTGTTGGGCGATCACATGGCCACAGGGGTCCTAAACCGCCATGGGGAGACTGTCTGGGCTGCAGGCAGTCTCCCCACACCGGGAGCACCGCCGATCGCCGCCGGGGGAACGACGGCGATCGGGTAAGTACATTTTAAATTTAGGACGGTTCAGGACCGTCGTCGGTCGGCAACGCAAAAATGCCGATGACGGTCCTGAACCGTCCTGCGTCCTCAAGGGGTTAATGTAACTGTGAAGCACTTTGGGCAACAACATTGCAATTAAATGTGCTATATAAATAAATACTAACAGTTACTCCGCCCACTCTAGTTGTAGACTACTGATGGAGGCAAGAACACTTCACACAATTTCCCCAGAAATTGTAGCTTTTCTAGTTATTATTATTATTCTTATTATTCTTATTATAGCCAAATTTGCCACCCTAACTCCTCCCACAGTTTTTACACTACATAGACAAAAATATACCAAAACGTGCAGATTGTTCCCGATCGCGTTGCTATTACTTTGTGGAACATTTCGCTGAATGGTTCTCGGAATATCGTCGTTCTTGTGGCGAAATTTGTCCCATAGGAATGAATGGCAAAGCTAGAGTGGGAGCTGGCAAAAGCTGAAAAATCAGGACATGATTTCTAAACTGCCACTACTCCCTCATTTTCAAGCCCACCTACACAAATCTTATATCAAAACGTTCAGCTATCCCTGCTGCCACTAAAAATGTCCACGGCTAAGCCATAGTCCTGATTGTTTTCGCACTATGACCATTTGTTTGCAACTCACGCAGTCCATTGACATTCATTGAAACGCCACTCTGCAAAGCTCACATTTGAAGGGCAATTTCTAATCTGCGACTGTGCCTTCCTTGTTAATATCTCAGAGACATACTATACATCAAAATGTAGGTCTGGGTCTTGTGATTCTCACAATATAAAGCTCTTCACTGTAGGATTTATAGTTTTTAAAATACGACCGTTTGAAGATGGCAACCGCAAAAATACTCTGACCTGTGCAAGGCTGCAGCAGCAAGTGATGTCATAGACAGGGCCATTTGCACCTGCTAATGTTTTTATAACTGTATGTTTTAATGTAACTGTGCAACAACGTTGCAATTAAATGTGCTATATAAATAAATAATAACAGTTACTCCGCCCACTCCAGTTGTATACTACTGGTGGAGGCAAGAACACTTCACAATTTCCCCAGAAATTTTAGCTTTTCTAGTTATTATTATTAAGTGTTCTTGCATAGCAAGACCACTTAATGTTATCTCACATATATATTATTCTTATTCTTATTCTTATTATAGCCAAATTTGCCACCCTAACTCCTCCCACAGTTTTTACACTACATAGACAAAAATTTACCAAAACGTGCAGATTGTTCCCGATCGGATTGCTATTACTTTTTGGAACGTTTCGCCGAATGATTCACGTAATATCGTCGTTCTTGTGGCGAAATTTGTCCCATAGGAATGAATGGCAAAGCTAGAGTGGGAGCTGGCAAAAGCAGAAAAATCAGGACATGATTTCTAAACTGCCACTACTCCCTCATTTTCAAGCCCACCTACACAAATTTTATATCAAAACGTTCAGCTATCCCTGCTGCCACTAAAAATGTCCACGGCTAAGCCATAGTCCTGATTGTTTTCACACTATGACCATTTGTTTGCAACTCACGCAGTCCATTGACATTCATTGAAACGCCACTCTGCAAAGCTCACATTTGAAGGGCAATTTCTAATCTGCGACTGTGCCTTCCTTGTTAATATCTCAGAGACATACTATACATCAAAATGTAGGTCTGGGTCTTGTGATTCTCACAATATAAAGCTCTTCACTGTAGGATTTATAGTTTTAAAAATATGACCGTTTGAAGATGTCAAACTCAAAAATACTCTAACCTGTGCCAGGCTGCAGCAGCAAGTGATGTCATAGACAGGGCCTTTTGCACCTGCTAATGTTTTTATAACTGTATGTTTTAACCCCTTAAGACCGCAGCCAAATGTACAAGTTGTGATCCAAAAAAAACGTAAACAAAACCTGGCATTTGCGCTATATGTCTGTCTAACCGTAATTCACCTCTTTCATATTAAATGCACCCACACTTATATATCATTTTATTCAGGGGAAACAGGGCTTTCGTTTAACATCAAATATTTAGGTATGGAACATAATTTAATATGAAAAAAAAAATGGGAGAAAATAAGAATTTTTTTAATTGTTTTAGTTCTACGTGACATTTTAACTGTGAATGTCAAAATACTGTTTGCTTTTACTGCAATACAATACGCATATTTGTATTCAGCGATGTCTCACGTGTAAAACAGTACACCCTATGTACAGGTTTTATGGTGTTTTGGGAAGTTACAGAGTCAAATATAGCGTAATATATATTTCAGTTTTTTCACATTGAAATTCGCCAGATTGGTTACGTTGCCTTTGAGACCATATGGTAGCCCAAGAATAAGAATTACCCCCATGATGGCATATCATTTGCAAAAGTAGACAACCCAATGTATTGCAAATTGAGTATGTCCAGTCTTTTTTAGTAGCCACTTGGTCACAAACACTGGCCAAATTTAGTGTTAATATTTGAAAATGCAAAAAACTAATTTGAACGCAAATTTTGGCCAGTGTTTGTGACTAAGTGGCTACTAAAAAAAACTGAACATACCCTATTTGCAATACCCTGGGTTGTCTACTATTGCAAATGGTATGCCATCATGGGGATAATTTTCATTCCTGGGCTACCATACGGTCTCAAAGGCAACCAGGCGAATTTTAATGTGAAAAAACTGAAACGCAAACCTTATATTTGACTCTGTAACTTTTGAAAACACCATAAAACCTGTACATGAGGGTTACTGTTATACTCAGGAGACTTCGCTGAACACAAATATTAGTGTTTCAAAACAGTAAAATGTATCACAACAATTATATCGTCAGTGTAAGTGCCATTTGTGTGTGAAAAATGCAAAAAATGTCACTGTCACTGACGATATCGTCGTTGTAATATATTTTACTGTTTTGAAACACTAATATTTCAGCAAAGTATTCCGAGTAAAACAGTACCCCCCATGTAGTGCTAGAAAATGTAAGTCCCTGAACTTTCGGCCTGGGTTGTCAGGCAGGTCCTGCAAATTGTAATTAATAAAATTACCTAATTATGTAAAATTATTACATAAATATATACGTAGAATTATTATATATATATATATATATATATATATATATATATATATATATATATATGTATATATATATATATATATATATATATGTGTATATATATATATATGTATATAATTTTTTTTATTATTTTTATTTATATATAGGTATATATATAGTGATATATACGTATATACTTATGTATATAGATATATATATTATTTTGTTCTACATGTATTTTGATATCAATATATATATATATATTAGTTTTAAAATACAGTTAGAACGAAATTACGCATGTTTATATATTTTTTATCTATTTATTTTTTATTATTTTTTTAATTTTATTTTTTAACATATTTATATATATTTTTTTATTATATATAAATATATAAATATATAATGCAAATTATATATATTTAATCAATATCATTGTACGTGTATTTTGAAATTAATATATATATATATAATTATGTATATATTAATATTAAAATACACGTAGACAGTGTATGTATATTTATGTGTATATGTGTATATGTGTATATATATATATATATACTTAGATCATATATATAATAAATATATATATGATCTAAGTATATATAATCTTATTTTTACACTGTTTTAACTTATTTTATTTTATTTCCAGGCAGCAGGGGGAGTACCTGTCATTACAGGCACTCCCCCTGCTGGCATTGACATGGACGGCTATGCCGACCGGGTAAGTACAAAAGATCGCAGGACGTTCTATGCCGTCCTGCAGCGTTTAGAGCCATATAAATAAGGACGGCATAGAACGTCCTGTGGTCTTAAGGGATTAATGTAACTGTGAAGCACTTTGGGCAACAACGTTGCAATTGAATGTGCTATATAAATAAATAATAACAGTTACTCCGCCCACTTCAGTTGTAGACTACTGGTGGAGGTAAGAACACTTCACACAATTTCCCCAGAAATTGTAGCTTTTCTAGTTAAACGTACAGTACATACCACACTATCAGAGATTCTCTATGCTCTTTATTTTTACATATACCATCTACACCTGCATTTGCATTTGGAAGACCAGCATCATCTACACCAGCATATATCCTTAGACGGGGATCATACCGTCCATGCGCTACAAAGCAGAGCTCTTATATAGCTCCTCTAAATGTGAGGGGTTCTCCTACAGCTATTAATTTAATATGTTCTTACCCTGCAAAAATTGTATTGCACTATTATTGTCTGTTTTTATTCTGAGGTTTTCAATCAGCCCTCTTCACTACAGCTGTATGTGCGTATAATTCTGGGCGCAGTATACAATTCACTCTTTTTGAATGTAATGGTATTTTAACAGCTGCTCTCTTGATCCGATGCATGGATCTGGCAGAAATCTTCCTCAATGTGCCTTTATCTGCACGATCACGCCTGTGCTCTAAATCAGCCACAAATCTCTTAATAGTGCGATGATCATGCTTAAGTTTTTATGAAATATCTAATGTTTTCATATCTCATCCAAAGCATTGAACTATTTCACTCTTTTCGGCAGCAGAGAGATCCTTTTTTTCCCCCATATTGCATGAAAATGGTGCTCTGCTTAATAATATGGAACACCTTCCTTTAGTAGTTTTTCCTTAAATTGGGCTCACCTTGCAATCTAATTATCACAGGTGTCCGAGATTTTTTTCAGTGTTCAAAAGACGCCTGAGACACAATGACATCCATGAGTTAAACTGAAAAACAAAGTATTTAATCTTTGTGACACTTAAATAGAATTTGCATAATAATTTGGAACAGGGTGTATATTTATCACTATATTTAACAAATATATATTAGTAAGGTGTGAAATAATAAATTCAGTGTAAATTCACACCTCCTTATTGTCACATACTGTCAGGATTACTAGTTGATCCAGCATGTAGAATTGTGTCACACTGATAACTAATAGGTAACGTATTACCAGGCTTTAGGATGGCCGGACTTAACGTACCAAAGAGTAGTCAGGATACTTGCCGAGGTCAAGGATACAGAAAGAGACACAACGATAATGGAAAGCCAGAAGTCAGGGATACCAGAATACAGGGAAGTCAAAACAAAGCCAAAGTCAAAAAACAGAAAATCGTTGAATAAGGGACGCACTCTCTGACAACCACTAGGGAAATCACGACAGGGCAATGAGGAAAGGTAATTTGGGGTTTAAATACCTGCTTTACCTTTCTGATTGGCCAAGATCGATCTTTGACCCCAAAACGTGCCGACGTCGTCATTCACATGAGCAGACGTGGGGGTATAATTGGATCCGCAGTGGCTGGCGTCTATTAGCATGCCGCAAGTGTCAGTCATGCAGACGCACGGTCGCTGGGTGCAGAGACCGCAAGGTGAGGAAGAATATGTTACATTACCCCCCACCTGAAGACCGCCCACCAGACAGGCAGGACCAGACATGAGAGGAAATTTAGCATGAAAATAGCGGATCTTGTGGCCAGTATGTATGTATGTCAGAGGCCGGAACCCAAGAACGGTCGGCAAGCCCATAACTCTTCCAATCAACTAAGTACTGCAAAGTGCCCCTAGAAAACCTGGAATCAATTATGGAGGAGACCTCATACTCCTCCTGTCCAGAAACAACCAAGGGAGGAGGGGGGACGCATGGGACAGAATCCTTACAAAAAGAGAAAGGTGATAGCGCACAAACACAGTAATATGTTTTACCTTTTTACATGTAAAAATGTAGGAGGGCCAGAAAATATGACACAGGGTTAATTCTCTGAAGGATACGAAAGGGGCCCAGGAATCTGGGTGCAAACGTCATACTAGCTGCAAGTGTCAGTCATGCAGACGCATGGCCGCTGGGTGCAGAGACCGCAAGATGAGGAAGAATATGTTACACATACTTACTTTTAATCGGCGCCCGCGCTGCTCCTCTCCTCGGGCCGCGTGGCCCAAATGCTTCACGTGGCCGCACAGCCTGAATAGAATGCTTACCTTTGGTCCCTGTCACGTCCTGCTCTGTTCTGTAGAGATGTCTGGTCTTGGCTTCTGGTATCCAGTACTCTTGTTACAATTCTTGTTTAGTTTTTCTTCGTTTTTGGTTTTCTATTCTATGTCTGGTTTTCTTTCTGCTGGGATTTCTGGGTTCATTCCTATAGTTTGTCCCTGGATTTCCCAGTCTCCAGGTTTCCTTTAAATGTTTGTTTTATTTGCCACACCCGTATGTTTCCATCTTTCATTATGTGTCAGAGTTCCTGCAGGCAGCTGCGCAAAGCTTCTGCCCTTTCTTGCAGGTAAGTGCTATATATGTGTTCTGAATCTGTAGTTATTTTAGCATACATTAGGCAGGTTAGGACCTGCCAGATATGGGGTACATTGGTGTTGTTGGCAGGCTTATGCAATGTATGATCATATAGTGTGACTAAATCTCCATGATTTCCATATGTAGTACTTAGTTATTTCTCCTCTTGTTTTGCCTTTGTTATCTTGTCTTGTTTTAGTTTGTATACCCAGTCCATGTACAGTCTTGTCCAGTCATGCCCATGTTATGTTCATGTTTTCCTCATGTCTTGTGTATATGTTCTGGGTTTAGCTTACTATCCTTCTCTGGTTCTGGGTTCTATTAGTTCTGTCTTGTTTTCATGTTTGGTGCCTATCTCTAGTCTTGCCTTGTTTCTAGTACTGGATACAATCTTGCTGCAGAGCCTCCCTATTAAGCCCCTGGGAGGTCTGCTAATTTCCATGCTCCTAGTTCCTGGTATCCGCTGAAGCTGATTCAGGGTCTTGGTATGTGGCTGCACAAACGCTGGTGCTCAACACCAGGGGGCGTGCGGTTACCCTGCACCAGACCCTGCTAATCCACCTCCACACTGTGACTCCTACTCTGAACATCAGGCATACTGGGTCCCGGTCCTGCTCCGCCACCTGGACACTGTGTCTGGGTTCCGGACATCGGACCGCCACCCGGACAGTCCCGTAAACGTCTCCCACTGCTGGTTTGCGGGATGAACTGCAGCCTCTAGAAATAATATATGAAGTCATGACATCATTACCTTAAATGGACCATGTTGTCTTAGCGATCCAATGCTGTTTTGAACTCTTTTGAGCCTATTTAAGGCTTGTTTTAGCCTCCACTCATTGCCCTATCATGATTTCTGTTAGATCCCCATTTAGTGCTCCTAGTGATTCCCTTGTGATTTCCTGTGCTTGATCTTGCCTTCGTATTTGACTCCTGATTTCTGGTATCCTGATCCCGGCTTCATATTTGACTCCTGATTTCTGGAATCCTGACCCCGGCTTCATTTTTGATTCATGATTTCTGGTATCCTGACCCCGGCTATGTATTTGACTTGTTATTTTCTGGTATCCTGACCCGGCTTTGTCTTGACTCTGTTTCTTGTTGTATTAATATGTTAAGTTTTGCTATTCTAAAGCTCGGTAATATGTCTTTCTAATCCGCTTTTTGTGGTTTTCCTCTTCCCTGTGTGTTGGGGTACAACTCCTGTGACACTTATCCTATTTCCTCGTATCTCATCCACACTCTGTCTCCCTCTCTTGCTCTTCATCTCACTAATATTTTCAATATCTCCCTTTCCTCCGGCACATTTCCTTTACCCTTAAAGCATGTAACCATAATGCCGATTCTGAAAAAGCCCAACCTTGACCCCAACTCCCCATCCAACTACCGCCCTATATCGCTACTGCCTTTTGCATTCAAGATCCTTGAGAGAGTTGTGTATGCAAGATTGACCGACTTCCTCAAATCCAACTCTCTGCTTGACCCGATTCAGTCTGGATTCCACGCTCGTCACTCTGTTGAAACAGCTGTGACCAAAGTACCCAACTATCTAATCGCTGCTAAATCTCATGGCCATTACTCTATCCTAATTCTCCTTGATCTTTCTGATGCCTTTTAAACTGTTGATCATCGACAGCTTCTTCTTATTCTCCTTATTATGGATCGAAGTTAAGCAAAATATGCTTGTGATACATCCTACCATACTCCGTACTAAATATAAGGAAAATAGTTAGTCCTGCCTAAAATGGTAGCAGAGTCTCTAAAAAGACAAAAAATAATTAAATACAGCAGGAAATAAAAATGTGGAAAAAAATCAGCAAAACAAGTCTCTATATGTAAGATCTTCTGACTACTCAAAAAGAAAATAAAGAAAATATGCAAAAAAGATTGTTAGGATCTCACCAAATTCAGTTGAAGCAGGATATTTGAATGTTGCAGTATCAGGTAGTGTGTGTCATAAAGAGGCCCCTGTGCTCTGGCGAAGACCTATGCCTATCCTCTCACCGTACTCCCACATCTGAGGCCCCTGTGCTCTGGCGAAGACCTATGCCTATCCTCTCACCGTACTCCCACATCTGATGCTCGTCTCCAAGACTTCTCCAGGGCTGCACTGTTTCTGTGGAACTCCCTTCCCTTCTCTGTTAGACTTTTGCCCAGTCTCCACTCCTTTGAAAACACACTTCTTCAGTATCATTTAAACTGTTAGCGGGTTTTTATCCCCCTCCATGACTCATCTTCTGCAACTGTCAAAAATACCCTGTTACGTTCTCAGTGATTACTTTTTTAGCAACCTATTTCATTACCCCTACTTATAACCTTTGTGTCACTATACCCCACTCCCTCTAGCATCTAAGCTCATTGAGTGAGCAGGGCACTCAACCCCTCCATTCCTGTGTTTTCATTTGTCTGGCTACAATATTGTGTCTGTTAGTCCACCCATTGTACAGTGCTACGGAATTTGCTGGTGCTATATAAATAATATAATAATAATATTAACAACCGGGCACCTCCATCTTGGCTCATAGAGAAGCCTTGGATTGGACCATTAACCTGGCACAGGGCACATGCACGCACTCTGAGCTGGCAAGAAGGGTGTGGGGAGGGAGTCTGCAAAAATATTTGAACAATGTGACCAGGAGGCAAGAGCAAGGGGACACATAAGACTCCTCACACAGAAAGCAAGGGAATAATCAAATTACGTCTATTGCCATCGTTCTGTGCGGGCTGTCAACAGATATAAAATATGCACAGAATTTACATTAGCATGGAACAGAGTTCTTGGCTGCCAATGTCATGTGTGCGGGGGGTTCAAATAGCTCCCGGCACACAAGTGCAAATTACACTGTATGTGCAGTGTTTAAAGCTGAAACACTGCTGCACATCCATTCTCCTACCACCATGACCACTTCTAAAAGCAGAAGTGGTCATGGATTTTGGAGTAACCCTTTAATAATGATTTAAAGGAAAATGGTGCCTCTCATGAAATAAAGATTAATATGTTTTAGGTGATTTAGAATGTTTTATTCAAAGGTGTAAATTACAAAGAAGTTACAGTTCACCTTTAAAACACTTTGAGTCTGGTACCTGTTAGAATGTGTTTTTTATTATATATATTTTTGTCACTTAGAAACATGTTTGGCTCTGTTTTGGGTAGAGGAGGACCAGTTATCCAGTTCACAGCTGCTCGGTCTTTTAACAGAAGAGGCACAGAGTTAATGGAAGCAACATGTAAGTAACAAGAACATGCGCATATCAGCTAGATTGTAAATAGACTGTAAGATACTGTCTGGATCTGCAGATTTCTTTTTGTAATTGGGTAAAAAACACCAGTTAAAAGATATGTTTTTCTCTAAACTGAGAGCTTTTTTTTATTTGCAAGTGTGAGATTTAATATATCCAAATGTAAAACTATATTTTTCCAATTTCAAACATATAAAAGAAAAAACAAACACGTTGATGGTTGAAATACAGGTTTATCTCAACATAAAAAATATGTATCATCAGCATCTTTTGCCAGTTTTTATTCAGCTATTCCTGTTGATATCCCTTTCAATGTTACAATAGTAGAATAAGAATTTCATGCATGTCAATTTGTCAGGATTGTATTTGTTTACCACCTATCCCTAGCACACCCCTGTCTCACATCTTATCCCATCAAAGCATACTCAAATATAGCAATAAACTGCTTTGATGGGATAATACCCCATACCGCAAATAGACAGCCCTATATTCAGAGCCCTCTCCAACCGCTGGATGCTAACCTATTCAAGAGTCATAACAACAATGTGATACAACAGCTATATACATAGCTCTCTACGGATTTTTGAGGCCAATTCAAAGTAGGACGTCAGACAGAGGCTAAATTAAGTCATAAGTATTTTCTTACCCTTCAAACAAACTAACCAATCCAACCATCCATCCACAATCCTGCTATTTCCCACTAACAATAACTGATGCCCAGTTAATACTAGCATACCTGACTAATTCACCTCTGGTCTTACTTCAAGGATACCCACTTAATAGCTCCAAATTTATATTTCGTATAACAACTCTACTCTTGAGACTGGACTACAACCCAGAATCCTTTTCCTTTTCATTCAGGATATGGGCAGCATCTGCAGACTCTAGTTTTGACACCTCAGTGCATCAAGATACTGGGGAGATGGAAATCCTCAATCTATAACACATGCATCCCTCAACCTGATAAAGTACTTATATACTTACATAGTTACATAGCTGAAAAGAGACTTGTGTCCATCAAGTTCAGCCTTCCTCACATATGTTTTTGCTGTTGATCCAGAAGAAGGCAAAAACTAGGAAATTCCTTCTTGACCCCAAAATGGCAGTCAGATATCTCCTTGGATGAAGTAGCTATTACCCCACCTTTTAGAAATTGTATCCCTGTATGTTATGTTTTTGGAAGTACTTAGTTAGCTTTTAAGTTTAGCTTTGTAATTTTAGCATGAAGTGTGTGTTCTTGTTATACATTTTTGCCCTCTTTTATTTACAGGCCTACCTGTACGTTGGTTTTGGCACACCCCAACCGACTTATCACCACCACTAATTGATGCATACTACTATTATGTTTCTGACCACAAGTCTGAGGCCAAAAGCCTATATTTGTAGGAGGAGTTTGTCCTATAAAAACCCTACCCCCCTTTTACCTGGGCCATTCTGTTTCAGGTCATCACAGCAACCTCACCCTTTATTTTATTTATTTATTCAATTTTTCTCCTTGGTGGGCCCTCTTTTATTTACAGGCCTACCCGTAAATTGGTTTCGGCACACCACAACCAACTTATCATCACCACTAATTGATACATACTAGTACCATGTTTCCAACCACAAATTGAGGAAGACCTGAAAAGGGGTCGAAACGTTGATCGGATTTATGTAACTTTGTTGGATATTAAATACCAGTGATTTCTTCTAAAGACCGCAGAGTGCATCTCTTTTTCATTTAAAATATATATATATATATATTTATAAAATATAGTGAAAAATAACTTAAATGTGACTCCAAACATATTGAAACATGCAAAGAACCAAGGAAATTGAGAGATATAAACACCATTAGGCATCCCTTACTCATAAATTGAGCAGCCAGTTTATTATGATCATATTACTCGGCGCACATAACCTTGTTCCAGGGTATGTGGAGTTGCTACAGCACTTACACTCTTTAACTGTAAGGTGTATCTCCAACAAGTAACAGGTATATTTAATCTCATAAGGTCAAACGACATGCGCGATGCATAATCTGAAACATTTAATACATTGCTTGCATCTCTATTTTTGAGTGCAATTTGTAAGCCTGTGCTATATAGAGCAGTACATATGACTTCTCCCACTTGTTTGTGTTAACTGGTTCCCTCCAAGAGTAATGGTAATTACACATGCTTGTCTTTTAAATTATATCTGCTGCTCTCATATCGAACTTTAAGTTAAATTCTGTCCCATGGAATGTGAATGGCCCCACATTTTAAAATAGCAATTGGAATTTTCAACGTTTAATTGTAGTCCACAACGTTCCTTACAAACAGGGCCAGCGCTACCAGGGCCGCCATCAGGGCATGACAACCATGGCGGTTGTCATGGGCACGGCGGTCCTGGGGGGCCTGGATTGCTCAGGGCGTCCCTGGCCCCACATTAGTTATATGCACACACATATAGAGCTTAACGCTATATGTATTTTGCAGGGGGCCCAGCACACTTAAAATATACTGCCCAGATGCTCTGCTCTGTCGAAGTCTCGCGAGCGACGCGAGCGTCAGAGCGTAGCCACGGGTTACCATGGCAACGCTCCCCACGGCTTGCAAGACTTTGACAGAGCAGAGCATCGGGGCAGTATATTTCAAGTGTGCTGGGCTCCCTGCAAAATACAGGTAGTGGGGACTGCACCATGCCTCAGGACCTCCAGCTCCAGTCAATGTGATCTCCCCTCTCCATGGTCACAGGTGAGATGCAGGGAGGGGGAAATAAAACAAAACAATTAATGTAAGAAAAAAAATACTGTTGGCTTTTCCCCCCACATTATGCAGCCCCATACATTTACACACACACTATTCACTAACATTTACACACACTATTCACTAACCTTTACACACACTATATACTAACATTTACACACACTATACACTAATATGTACACAAACTATACACTAACATACACACACTATTCACTAACATTTACACACTACATCCTTACACAAACACACACTCTGCAGTCACTACACAAACACACACACACACACCCTGCAGTCACTACACACATTACATTCTTACACAAACACACACTCTGCAGTCACTACACAAACAAACACGCACTCAGCAGTCACTACACACACTATATCCACTACACAAACATACACTCTGCAGTCACTACACACACTACATCCTTACACAAACACACACTCTGCAGTCACTGCACCCACTACTTCCTTACACACACTCTGCAGTCACTACACAAACACACACACACACTCTCTCTGCAGTCACTACACACACTACATCCACTACACAAACAGTCTGCAGTCACTATACACACATTAAATACTTACACAAACACACAATATGTAGTCACTATACACACACTACATCGACTACACAAAGACACGCTCTGCATTCACTATAAGCACACACTACACTCACACACTGTATTCACTAAACACTACATCCACTACACACACTCTGCATTCACTGCACACGCACTACTTCCACTACACAAACACACACTCTGCATTCACTATACACATCACATTTAATACACACAAACACTACATCCACTACACAAACACACACTCTGCATCTAATATACACCTCATACATTACACAAATGTACAATCTGCATCCATTACACGTACTGCATCTGTTAAACACACACCGCATCCACTTTACACACGAACTCTGCATCCACTACACACATTCTACATCCACTATACACACACCAGAATCAGTACAGACACTGCATGCATGTGGGCAGACTCAGGGTGGGGCAGCACTTTGGGTGGACTCGGGTGCAGGCACCGAAGGGCCCAGACCTTGAGCTGTGTCAGGGCCCCCAAAATTTCTGATGGCAGCCCTGGGCGCTACCACCACCCTCCTGCCGGTCACTGAGTGTAGAATGGCCGACAGGGCGGAATGCTACTTACCCGGTCTGACAGGAAATGCAACAGACTGCTTTCTGTCAGACCAGGACAGGAAACCAGATACTCCGCCGCAGTTCACCAGCTCAGCCACAAGGATGGAGGTGTGGGGGCAAAATAAAAGGTACGGGGGGATAGGCACAGGAGGGGAGGGGGAGCAATAAAATATACAGGGGACAACAATAAAAGGTACAAGAGGGGAGGGGGGACAATAAAATATACAGGAGGGTAGGGGGGACAATAAAAGGTACAGGAGGGGAGAGGAAGGACAAAAAAGGTAAGGGGGGACAATAAAAGGGACAGGAAGGGAGGGGTGACTATGACAAATGCAAGAGGGGAGACAATTAAAGCCACAGGACGGGGGTTATAAAAGATACAGTAGGGGGGAGGGACAATGAAAGGTACATAAGGGGAGGGGAGACCATAAAAGGTACAGGAGGGTAGGGCAGGTATGTGTGTACCGCGAGGCAAACAAGGCATTTGCCTTGGGCTGCAATTTCCAGGGGGCAGCAAAAAAACTCTGCCCCCAAATGCCCAGGCAAATACCCTGTTTGCCTTGTTTTATGGGAGGCCAAGAGGTGGCCTCCTGGCCACCTTTGGGCTCCCCCAGGGCAGCAGGCAGTTGGTTCTCGGGCGGGCGGCGAGGGAGCACTTTCCCCTGAGCTCTCTGCTCAGCTCCCTCGTGCGACCCGCAGTAATGCCAGGAGCCGGAATATGACTTCACAGCAGTGCTTGCCTGCACGTCCGTCCGCCTACCTGCCCAGCAGCCCCACTGGACCCCGGGTGAGAGATCCACCCGGCTATCCCAAACGTAGAGAGGCTGGGTGGATTTAAATTAAAAATAATAAAAAATAATATTAATTGAGTGTGGGGAATTGTGTGTGTTAGCGAATGTGTGTTAGTGAATGTGAGTGTGTGTGTCAGTAAATGTGTGTCAGTGAATGTGTGTGTCGGTCAGTGCATGCGTCTGACAGTCAGTGTGTGTACGAGTAAGTGTATGTCTGTCTATCAGTGAGTGTGTGTATGTCATTGTTTGTCAGTGTATATGAGAGTGTGTGTCTGTCAATGACTGTATGCATCTACCAGTGAGTCTGTGCGTCTGTCAGTGAGTGTGCGTCTGTCGGTCAAAGTGCGGCCTTGACAGGAAGGGGTGGGGAAACTTTAACTTAGGGGAGGTGCCCGAGCACTATTTTGCCTAGGGCAGCACAAAACCTAAATACGCCACAGGGGTAGGGGGACAATAAAAGGTACAGGAGGGGAAGGGGGAACAATAAAATGGACCGGAAGGGAGGGGGGGAATATAAAAAGTTCAGGAGGGGAGACAATAAAAGGTACAGGAGGGGGGATTATAAAAGGTACCGAAGGGGAGGGGACAATAAAAGGTACACGAGGGGAAGAGGGGAATGAAAGGTACAGGGGGGTATTAAAAGGTACAGGAGTGCTGGGTGCACAAATAGACATACACAGGGTTGAGGGGGACAAATACACACAGAGGGGCTGGGGGAGGAAGATATGCACAGAGAGTTGAGGGGATGGGGGAAGATGCACAGAGGGGCTGTGGGGGAGAAAGATTCACATAGGGACTAGGGGGAGAAAGAGATGCACAAAGGTGCAGGGGTTAAAAGACACACATATATGTTGGGGAGAAAGAGCCACAAAAAGGAGCTGGGGGAGAAAGAGACACAGAAAGGGGCAGGGGGACAAAATACCTACAAAAGGGCTGGGGAGAAGAAAGAGACAGACAAAGGGGCTGGGGAAGTTAAAGATACAAAAGGGGAGTTGTAAGAGACACACGAAGAATAAAATACAGCAAAGGAGAAAAGGGGGGCATGACATTAAAAATGGGATATAAAACACTAAAGGGGGTACAAGACACACAGGGGAAGATATATTTTTTGGTGGGCGGGGAGGAGGGTGGCAAAATGCATCTTTGCCTGTGCAGTCAAAAATCCTTGCACCAGCCCTGCTTAAAAATTTATATTTCCGGGAGAGTGGGGCCAAGCTGTTGGGTTGATCAGCTCCGGATATGGGCCTGAAATGATACTAAAGTAAAATGCACTAAAGGCTTCCCTGCATACAAGCTGCATAGATTTAAAGAGGGGAATACACCAGTATTGAATTACATTTGATAAAGCTGAGATCACTTTTCTCCCCTGAACCAGGCGTGTGGGGGGTGGGGGGTGGGCGGGGTGGGGCGGGTTGTCATCTTGATCCACTGTTGCAAGCCACATCTTTAGCTGTTCCTGTCCACGTGGGTCCACACATCCATCTCTACCCCAGGTCTATACCTGTTTGGAGAACCTAAAATGGGATTGTGACAAACAACCCTGTGATTCCCTCTCCCCTGTTATTTGATATTTATTAAGTGGTTTGATCTACCAAATGCAGACCACCGCCCTGGCTCAATATCTTCAAAGTAACCACAAAG
This sequence comes from Pelobates fuscus, assembly GCF_036172605.1. Classification (NCBI taxonomy): domain Eukaryota; kingdom Metazoa; phylum Chordata; class Amphibia; order Anura; family Pelobatidae; genus Pelobates; species Pelobates fuscus. Next base: position 65,883,685 of record NC_086329.1, on the reverse strand, counting down.
TTAAGTGCTCTCTCTGGGCGGACACCGTTCACATACCTGAAAGACACGTGGAATGGAAAACGGCAACCATCTTGTCTCCCGAACGCAAGCAGTGGTATTTGGTCATCGTGTGTCTGGAACTCCAAGCCAGACACTCTAACTTGCCAATACCGGTAACTTTGTACTGCTGCCTGCTTCTTTCCCGACAAGGCAGGAGAGCGCTATTGGGTGAAAAGGTACACACGAACTAGACAAACAATCGCTACCTATGAGCCAGAGTAACCATTTGGTATTTTATTATTATTATTATTATTATTGCAATTTATATAGCGCCAACAGATTCCGTAGCGCTTTACAATATTATGAGAAGGGATTTAACTATAGATAGGACAATTACAAATAAACTTACAGGAACAATAGGTTGAAGAGGACCCTGCTCGATCGAGCTTACATTCTATAGGAGGTGGGTGTAAAACACATTGGGACAGGAATTTGCAATCAAATAAGGTGGACTGCCCTTTAGGAGAGGGCAAGAGACAGGTATGTGAGGTAAGGGTTAGTCTTGGAGGCCATATGCTTTCCTAAAGAGATGAGTTTTAAGGCACTTCTTAAAAGATGCAAGACTAGGGGAGAGTCTGATGGCGGTAGGCAGGCTATTCCATAGGAAGGGAGCCGCCCTCAAGAAGTCCTGCAAGCGCGAGTTGGCCGTACGAGTGCGGACAACGGACAGGAGGTGGTCACGGGCCGAACGGAGAGACCGAGAAGGGACATACCTATGGATCTGTGAGGAGATATAAGAGGGGCTAGAGTTGTTCAGTGCTTTATAGGTGTGAGTTAGTACCTTGAATTGACTCCTATAGCATACAGGAAGCCAATGTAAGGACTGGCAGAGGGGTGAGGTGTGAGAGAAATGACTAGAGAGGAAAATCAGTCTAGCAGCAGCGTTCATTACGGACTGTAGGGGTGCAGTACGGCTTTTGGGAAGACCAATCAGGAGAGGGTTACAGTAATCCATGCGGGAGATTACCAGAGCATGGACAAGCTCCTTGGTAGTATCTGGTGCAAGAAAGGGGCGGATGCGGGCTATGTTTTTAAGATGGAATCTACAGGATTTGGCAACATGCTGGATGTGAGGCTCAAAGGTGAGACCAGAGTCAAGTATGACGCCAAGACAGCGCGCTTGCAGGGATGGACTGATGTTGGTACCACAAACTTGAAGGGAGAGTGAAAGAGGAGGATCAGTATTAGGAGGAGAAAAGACAAGGAGCTCAGTTTTTGAGAGATTGAGTTTCAGAAAGCGGGAGGACATCCAGTCAGAGATGGAAGAAAGGCAAGCAGTGACACGTTGCAGGATGGCAGGGGAGAGGTCCGGGGAGGAGAGATATAGCTGGGTGTCATCAGCGTACAGGTGGTAGTGGAATCCAAAAGAGGTAATAAGTTTGCCAAGAGAGGCAGTATAAAGAGAAAATAGAAGTGGACCAAGGACGGAGCCTTGGGGAACTCCAACCGAGACAGGGCGAGGGGAGGAGGTATCATTAGAAAAGGAGACACTGAATGAGCGTTGGGAGAGATAAGAGGAAAACCACGAGAGGACAGAGTCACAGAGACCAAGCGATTGAAGAGTTTGAAGAAGGAGAGCATGATCAACGGTGTCAAAGGCCGCTGAGAGGTCAAGAAGAATTAGTATGGAGTAGTGGCCTTTGGATTTAGCTGCGATTAGGTCGTTAGTGACTTTGATAAGGGCAGTCTCTGTAGAGTGGAGAGGGCGGAAGCCAGATTGAAGGGGGTCAAGGAGAGAGTTGGAATTGAGGAAATGAGACACACGGGTAAAGACAAGCCTTTCCAGAAGCTTTGAGGAAAAAGGGAGCAGGGATATGCAGAGTGCAGAGTGCTGTCCTTTAGGAGATAGCAAGATAGTATATGAGGTAGAGGTTACTCTGGGATGCCATAAACTTTCCTAAAGAAATAGGTTTTAAGGCACTTCTTAAAAGATTGAAGACTGGGGGAGAGTCTGATGGTGGTAAGCAGGCTATTCCATAGGAAGGGAGCTGCCCGTGAGAAGTCCTGCAAGCGAGATGGCTGTATGTGTGCGAGCAGCGGGCAGGAGAAGGTCATGAGCAGAGTGTAGAGATCGAGAAGGAGCATACCTATGAATCAGTGAAGAGATGTAGGAGGGGCTAAAATTGTTCAATGCTTTATAGGTATGGATTAGTACTTTGAATTGACTCCTATATGATACAGGAAGCCAATGTAAGGAATGACAGAGGGGTGAGGTGTGAGAGGACCAACTGGAGAGACATTTTATTGGCGGCAGCATTCATTACAGACTGTAAAAGGCAATACAGCTTTTTGGAAGACCAATTAGGAGAGGGTTACAATAATCTATGCAAGAGATTACTAGAGCATGGACAAGGTCCTTAGTAATATCTTGTGTAAGAAAGGGGCGAATGTGGGCTATGTTTTTTATGTGGAATCTACAGGATTTGGTAAAAGACTGGATGTGAGACTCAAAGGTGAGGCCAGAATCAAGTATAATGCCAAGACAGCATGCTTGCAAGGATGGACTGATGTGGGTACCACTAACTTGAAGGGAGAGCAAAGAGGAGGATCAGTATTAGAAGGAGGAAAAACAAGAAGTTCAGTTCAGAAAGCGGAAGGACATCCAGTCAGAGATGGAAGAGAGGCAAGCAGTGACATGTTGCAGGACAGCATGGGGGGAGGTCCGGGGGGGGGGGGAGATATATATCTGGGTGTCATCGGCATACAGGAGGTGGTGGAATCCAAATGAGGTGATAAGTTTATCAAGAGAGACAGTGTAAAGAGAAAATAGAAGGGGTTCTTGGGGGACTGCAAATGAGACCGGACGAAGGGAGGATGTATCATTAGAAAAGGAGACACTGAATGAGTGTTGTGAGAGATAAGAGAAAAACCATGAGAGGACAGTGTCACACAGACTGAGTGATTAAAGAGTGTGAAGAAGGAGAACATGATCAACAGTGTCAAAGGCAGCAGAGAGGTCAAGAAGAATTAGTATGGAGTAGTGGCCTTTGATTTAGCTGCAATTAGGTTGTTAGTAACTTTGTTTTGAATATTTTTATTGTTTTCACAATATAAATACATGTATCAAACTGATTCGTAAAACAACAAAGCGAGTAATTGCCCACGCAGGGGCTTAAGCATCGGTTTAAAACAGTGTAAACCTTTAGTTGCCTGTGCAGAGGACTGTTTAGCGTAACATTTTTGTTCACAGTTCGTTGCTTTGTGTCATATACTCTTATTTGTTAAATTTGTTTATGGATTCCTAACACAGTACATTGCAAACGTAGTGTTCGAAAAGCGGGTCAGTGCCTGCGCAGAGGCCTGGTTATATTTGCATGAACGGATTCACAGGTTGTGGCCTGCACAGAGGTTCTTAGAACCTGGCAAATGTTGTGTAGCGTTTAACATAGGAACATTTTCGGGCATATGCCCTCTAGGTGCTGGTAGGTCATTAAAAAGTAAGCAGGTAGATTAGGGCAAATAAACTATGCATCGGCTATGCATCACTACAAATTTTTACATCATAAACATCGTGGGTGTAATCAACATATTGTATCTAGCTGGTGCCTTACGGCCATTGCAAGACTCAATTGTGTAACAGCTCTTAAATAATCACTGTGCTGGTATATATATCATGGAGAGGTGCGTAGTGGTTAAGTATCACCAGTAAGAGACATGGTGGTACGAGAGCAGGCCTGTAGCGACCCTTAAGGTGTTTCCCTGTATGCGTCTGCCTATACCTATATTTGTGTCGGGCGTAGTCCCTCGCTACAGTAATTGTATCTGGTACACCTAATGTGTTAACCAGGGGTGAGGGAGTAGGACTGGCACTGGGCCACTCAAAAACTGGAAAAATAGTAGTCCCTCGCTACGTTGCATGGATAAATGTATCTTTTTGGGGTGGGTCAGTCACCGTAGTCGCTGTAATTTGTGGTGGCTCTATGGTGTTGTTCACATGAGTTGGGTCATTTGTAGTATCTCCTCCATTGCGTGTGTGTCACATGTGTGGTGTGTGTTGCGTTGTTTTCGTTTAGTACTGTGTCGGCTATGTCTTCCTGCCATCTCCAGCTTAAGTGTCTATCGTCATGGTTCTGTACCGTGTGGTGCGCCCACCAGTTGTCTACTCCATTGTGCTCGAGCAGCAGAATATAGTTTCTCCCCTGTCATATGTGACGTCGCGTATACGACCCTCATTGGTGACCGGTGATGTGGAGTGGTCCGTTGGTGTGGTCTATGTGCTTGTGGTCCCTCGTGTCTGCGTGGGTGCCTCTGAGTGGTTTGTCTGACACCTTCGGCTCCTATGTCATCGTGACTCCTTCACCAGGTCGGTCACCTGTTTTTGTGATCATTCTGTGTCTTACATGTCCAGGTGTTGGGCACGGTACGGTGTTGGGCCTAGTGTGTGGTCCTGTGTGGTGTGTTATCTGTCATCTGTTCGCGTGAGGGCTATATGTCTAGCCATCCCCATGCGCAGTTGTGGCCTGGCAGGTGGTCATGTGTGTGGCATGTGTACGTCGTCGTGTCTGTGGGTGTCATGGCCGTCTCCGTCGGCTGTGGTAGTCGCCCTTTCGCCTTCTGTGTTTCTCTAGGTCACTTCCTCCTGCCACCGGTTACGTGTGGTTACATTTTGCCGGAAGGAGTCCGACGTGGTTAGTCTCGTCCAGTGGAACCATCGTTTGGTATGACGGTCTCTGAGGTCCTCGAATGACCTTGTGGCTTCCACCTCCTCTATCCACCTCATTATGGGCGGTGTGCTGGTCTGTTTCCAGAAGATGGGGATGGTTACCTTAGCTGCATTCAGGAGTCGAGGAATAACCTACCTCTTGTACGTTTGTGTCGCCATGGTGGTGTAGGAGGAAGGCGGCTGGGGACTGTGGCAGGAGCTCCTCCGTGACCTTGTGCATTATTGTCCTAATTCTGTCCCAGAATGGTCTGATGCGGGTGCATGCCACCATATATGTATAAACGTACCAGCTTCCTCCCCGCATCACCAGCATGTGTCTTGGAGTTCTGGTTTCCTGGCGTGTAGCGCCGTTGGTGTCAGGTACCATCTGGTAAGGATCTTGTACGAGTTTTCTTGGGAGCGTGCCGAGCTCGGTGTCTTTTGTATCAGGGTAATGCTTTTGTCCCAGTCCGTGTCTGTCATAGTTTCCTCAAGGTCCTCCTCCTATGTTCTGATGCAAAGGGTGCTAGCAAGTATCTGCTCGTGATTAAAGGGAAACTCCAGTGCCAGAAAAATGATCCGTTTTTCTGGCACTGGAGGGTCCCTCTCCCTCCCACCCACCAATCCCCGGTTTCTGAAGGGGTGACTTACCTGGGACAGCGGCGATGTCCCTTGCCGCTGTCTCCGCCTCCGCAACGCTCCTCCTAGTGATTACGTCGGCCGGTGGGCGAGACTAATCCCGCTCACCGGCCGAGGAGACCTAATGCGCATGCGCGGAAATTCCGCGCATGCGCATTACGTCTCCCCATAGGAAAGCATTGAAAAATCATTTCAATGCTTTCCTATGGGGTTTTGAGCGACGCTGGAGGTCCTCACACAGCGTGAGGACGTCCAGCGACGCTCTAGCACAGGAAACCTATGCTAGAACCCAGGAAGTGACCTCTAGTGGCTGTCTAATAGACAGCCACTAGAGGTGGAGTTAACCCTGCAATGTAAATATTGGTTTATGAAAAACTGCAATAATTACAGTTGCAGGGTTAAGGGTAGTGGGAGTTGGCACCCAGATCACTCCAATGAGCAGAAGTGGTCTGGGTGCCTGGAGTGTCCCTTTAAGATAGTGTAAATTTGTGAGATGGCTCGAGGTGGTTCCCTGTCTTGCGTGCAGAGAAGTTCAAATTCTGTTAAGTCCCTCAGTAGGGAAGGTTTTTGCGGGATGGATCTAGCATATTGAGTAATTTGCGTTTTTGCTAGGGCGTGGGCAAATGTGCGCGGTCTGTCTGGGTACAGTTCTTCCAGTGGCCGGATGTCAAATGGTTGGTGGAGAACGTCTTTTATGCGGGGTATCGTATTGTGTCTTGCTGGGCCTAGTGTTGGGCCGTAATCTCCGGCCGGAAAATCTGGGTTTCCCTTCAGGGGCAGGAGCGGGCCTTGGTCCGTAGTCGGGTATTGTTTTGTGCCCTGCCCGTGCCATACCTGCATGGTGGCCGCCACGAATGGGTTGGTGATGCGTTTGCTCCTATATGCTGCCTTAGTGATCCACGGTAGGGTTCTGAGGTCACAGCTGGTTATGTCAGCTTCTAGTTGTGTGCACTGTTTGGTGCCGCTGGCTATCGACCAGCTGTTGACCCTGGTGATGTGTGCCGCGTGGTAGTACTTTTCGAAGTCTGGGAGTGCTAGGCCCCCTCTGAGCTTGGGTAAGATCAGTTGGGTGTGCGCTATGCGTGGGGATTTGCCCTTCCAAATAAAGGTGCGGACCTTCGTCTTGAGTGCCGAGAAGAACGTTTGTGGGACTTTTATCGGCACTGTTTGAAATATGAAGAGTAGTTTCGGCAGTAGCGTCATTTTCACCGCATTCACTCTGCCCAGCCAGGATATGTAATAGGATCCCCATCTTTGCAATTCCTCCGTCACCTTTCTCCGTATCGGGAGGTAGTTGTAGGCGTATAGATCTACCGGGTTGGGCGTAAGCCATATCCCCAGATATTTCATGCGTTGGTCACACCAGCGATATGAGTGTTGGTCCTGGATCACGCGTTTGAGAGTTTGGCTGGTAGTTAAGTTTAATATCTCCAATTTCGTGTAGTTGATTCGGAGGTTCGAGATGTTGCCATACTCGTCGAATTCTGTCTGGATCGCACGTAGGGATGTCTCCGGGTCCGTGACCATGAACAGCATCCGCGTATGCCAGAGTTTTGTGGTGCACGTTTCCGACTGTCAGTCCCCGGATGTCTGTGTTGTGTCTAATCTTGTTGAGTAAGGGTTCCAGTGTCAGTGCAAAGAGTTTGGGCGAGAGTGGGCAACCCTGCCTGGTGCCGTTGTGGATCTGAAACGGTTCTGTCAGTGCGCCATTGATCCAGATCGCTCCGTTGGATTAGTGTAGAGCGTCTGCGCCCAGGTCATATAATTTGGCCCGATGCCGAGGGAGCGGAGTGTTTTGAACATCAGATCCCAGTCCACCCTATCGAACGCTTTTTCAGCGTCAGTGGACAGGAGTAGGGTTGGGACCTTCTGCACTTTTGCGTGTGCTATGAGGTTCAGGGCTCTGATAGTGTTGTCCCGTACCTCCCTGCCTGGTATGAAACCCGTTTGATCCGGGTGGATTACGGCGTGCCGCCAGTACACTCGCCAGAAGTTTGAGGTCTGTATTCAGTACGGAGATCGGGCGATAGCTTGGGCATAGTGTCCGGTCCTTATCCTCCATCGGAAGAAGGGTAATGTTCGCCGAGGTGAATTGGGCCGATGGTGTGGCCCCGTCCTGGACCGAGTTCAGTGCCACCAAGAGTTTCGGCAGTAAGTCCCCTGCAAAGGTTTTGTAATATTGGAGGAGTAGGCCATCTGGTCCCAGTGCTCTGCCCGTTTTTGCTCTTTTGATGGCATGCCCTAATTCCTCTGGGGTTATGGGGGCTTCTAGTGCTTCCTGACGCGTCCAGGTAGTATATCCGCCGCGTCCAGGTATCTGTGGATGTCCTCTAGTTTTGGGGGTCTCGGTACCTCCGGAGCGGTGTGTCGGAGACCATATAAGTTTTGGTAGTACGCGTGGAACGCTACCGAAATCTGTTCCGGTAGGTGTCTGAGTTGTTGTTGTGTGTCCTTGATTTTCGGGATATATAGTTGGTTCCTGCGTTGCTTCAGGAGATTCGCTAACAGTCTCCCACATTTGTCCCCGTGTTCATGGATCATATGTTTGTAGTGTTGGTATGAGCGTTGGTGTAATGGACCGTTTCAGCAAACAAGGGGTTAAAATCCGTTTAGGCGATATTCCCCTTTCAGATATAAAGGCAGCTTCAGTAAAACACCAAACTCCCGAACTGGATACAAGGGAATGCACCAAACTCCCGAACCGGAACCTCACGAATAGCTGCTAGCAGATGACCAGGAAAAGCTCCCAAGCGGCTTACACTCCTGGCAATCAGTCTCTAACAGCATACAGTGAATCCCCCCCAAGAACGAGACAGAGCTCCGTGTTGACGGTCAAGCAGTGGTCTGTTTTAATTAACACACAGACTTTTATGCAAGTCCCCATGCAAGGGGACATCCCACAGGGAGGGACAACATATAACCAATCCCATACAGTAAAACATAAAACACACCCAGCACAAACACATACAATCCTCCCCTCTGCCTGTGGTATAATTACTGAACACAATGGGTTAATGTAATTTATCACAGGCAGGAAAAATACAGTTTTTACAGCATATTCATAACTTCTAAAATATACATCACATTCACATAAAAATCATATATTCACAATCAATCCATTCAGGGGAACAACATATCAAAAACATGGCATGAATCAGACCAGGGGTTCAGAAGTTAGTAAAGTATCTTTTGGGGCCTGGCTGGCAGCATGGCTATCTGGCCCAAACCGGTTTTACAGAGCCCTCTATCCTGGAGACAATGGGGAAAATAATAAAATTTTATATCCAGGGATATAGGCAGACTCCATTGAGCACATGTTACCAGTAAAACACAAAAGGATACAAAATACATAACTCCTATCATACTGAATTGAACGGGCCAAATCTCCCAGGGTCCATAGTCACAGGGCAACAGGCGGGCAACCAGGCTCCTCCAATGCAATGTGGCGAGATTGGTCTCGTCACAGTTGGATTGCGCGGTTCAGGTGTGTGGTGAGTTGGTTCCGTTTGGACAGTAGTTCCACGTAGGTCGTCGCGTCTAAGGTACGTTTGTGTCTGGCCTCTAATATCTCAATTTCCGTGCTGAGCTCATGTATCGTCTGTATTGCCCTCTTCTTGCGGGTCGCACATATCGCGATGAGCCGGCCTCGGATAACTGTTTTGTGCGCTTCCCAGCATGTCAGTGGGGTAACATCATCCGTTTCGTTGTCTTCTAAGTACCCCTGGATGTGTTGGTGGATCTGGTCTACGATAGTAGTGATTCGTTCAATCGCCACGACATTTGTCTGGGTTTGTGTAGCGATGATTTCATACGTATGCGGATTGGGCTGTGGTCCGACCATGTCATCGGTAGGATTTTCACGGTGTTGAGCAGGGCTAGGTTGCGGTGAGGTACCAGGAAGTAGTTCAGTCTTGTATAGGTCGAGTGGGTTGTTGAGTAGAACGTATAGTCCCTGGTGGAGGGGTGCAATACCCGCCAGCAGTCCGCCAGCTGGTGGAGGTGTAAGAAGCAGAGTGTGTTGGCATGCCTGTTGTGTGGTGTGTTCCCATGTGAGGATGTTGAGTCCTGGTCTGGGTGTATCGCTAGGTTGAGATCTCCGCCTATGACCAAGGTGCCCTCCGCAAATTTCATCAAATGCGTCACGTAGGAAATGGTATTGTTTTGTGTTTGGAGCATACACATTAGCGAACGTATACTTGCATCTTGCATCTTACGGTGGCTTGCTCCATGTATGGGACTCGTCGTGAGAAGAGGATGCATACTCCCTGCGAGCGTCTGTCTGGGTTGTGGCTGAAATATCCCGTTTGAAAGTTGTGGTCTTTCAGGGCTGGTGCCCTACCTTCCTGGAAGTGCATTTCCTGGAGGAATGCTATCGAAGCTTTGTAGTGTTTCAAGTCACGCAGAAGTCTTGAGCGTTTCTCTCTGACGTTCAGGCCACGGAAAGTATAGGAGACTATGCATAAGTCCTCCCTGGCGAATCCGCCGGGTCCTGGCGTCGGCATCTTCTGGGCGGGACCCAGGGGCGGGGTGGGCGGGTCGTGTAAGTGTGTACGTGTGTCACTTGGTGCAGTCAGCGGTGCGTCTGGGTTCTGAGTGGAGCTGAATAGGTATTAACTGTCGATTAAGTCTTTGCGTGCGTAAAGGAAATCTGATCCCGATTTTTCGGCCTCTAGGTCACACCCAGTGGTGTGCCTGTGTCGGTGTTGGGAGTGATTCGTCCCCTGCTAAGTGGGGACTTTTATGTCCTACGCCTGTGGGGGAGTTGGGTTATACGTCCGAGTATGTTCGGGCCGCCTCTTGGCGTCTGCCGATTCCATGCAGGTGCGGAATGTGGTACCGTGTACGATACGTGGTATGTAGTCACCTGCCTCCTTGGTGGCTATGTGGCTGGAGCAGCCGCTCCGTCCTTTCTTTATAGGGCATATGTGGGTCAGTGTATGCTGGGCATGCTGGATGTAGTGTGTCGCGTCTCTCAGTTGACTTAGCGCTCTGTGCTGCAGTGGCGTCACTCGACCTGTGTGTCATGTCTCGGGCGTGGCCTCGGTTCGTGAGTCCCTGGTTGGGTACATGCGAGTTGTAGCTGCGTGTCTGGCGGGGTGAGGTTTGGCTCTACTGGTGTGATCAGCGGGCAATAATATGCAGGTGGGGTTTCAGGGTGGGTAGTCATTAGTGTCGGGGCTGGTGTCGACACCTGACGTCTTGCTTCCCTCCAGTCATGTGGTTGTGAGGGGAGCGTGGGTCGTGTGTGTTCGGGAATTAGTCCCTGTGTGACCTATCACTCCGATATGGCAGTGTGACTGCCTCCACTATGGTCTGTCGGGTCCCTGCCACTATATTGACGTCAGTGTTATGAGCCATGGCAAGGGCCGCTCTGCGGTTATGCGAGCGTGAGTTGCAGTGTGCAGCCTATGCGGTGGGCTGCGTCTCATTGTCCCCCCCTGGGGTCCCATCGTAGTGGTTGCGGGTAGGCCAACCTAAGGGCTGTCGCTTAGTCTTCCTTAGATTAGTCATCTGGGTTGTTTTTTTTTCCCTCTTCTTCCCCCCCTCCCTGGTGCCTGTAGGCATTGCCTCTGGGTATCAGTCCCATGTCCTCCCATATCCTCACCCGTCCCCCTTCTCCACCCACCCCTCCCTGCCTTACGTTCAGCCACCTGTCTCTTGCCTTCCCCCCTCCTCTGTTACCTTCTCATGTGTCTATCCCTCCCGATCAGCCCACCTCCCCCCTTGCGCGTATGCAAGTCATTCCTCTCTCCCCTCCCTCCCACATCCCCCTTCCCGCTCCGTCCTCCATAAGGGATGTGGAATATTTACAGGGTGTGGGGGATGAAGGACGAATCACCCAGCACAGGTGGCAAGCAAAGGTGCATAGAGGGTACAATTCCTGTTTTTCTACTGAGTATACTTCAGAATAAAATAACCATTTTCATTATTGAGCCGACAGGTTTTGACTAACATTAAACTGCCAATATTGTAAAATTGGGCAGACAGTCAGAAGTAGGCATGGTATTACAGGTAGGCCAATGTACCTAAGCGCTGGTTGGTTAAGGTTTGCATTGAGTCACTTGAAGGAGTACATGTATTCACAGTGCCATGGGTATAGGACAATGGGAGTTAGTGCCTTACCAAAGGAAAAATCCCAACGGGTCTTAGCAATAGAACACCTGGCTCAAGACCTTGTTCGGTGGGAGAAACTTTCCGTCCTTAGCTCAGACCCACATGGGTTGCCCTTCTAATCCCTCCCCCTGTTGACATGCTAATTATTTTGGCCCAGGTGTGGCTCCGTATGTGGCTCCCTGTTTAATGGCTCATAGCTTAACACCAGCAGTTTGCAGTTCTTGTGTGTCAGTGTCAGTGTGCAGTGTCAGTGTAAATGCTGGACCCGGTACCCTACCCCAAGTGTCCTGAGTTACCCCCCCCGGTTGCTCTGCAAGTGCGGAGTGGTGTTCCTCAGCATGTATCTCTCGCGTTCGGAAGTCCCTGCGCTGCATGGTGTGCTGCTGTCCCATGACCCCGTATCCCCGTCCCCCACCCCAGCTTTTGTCCATGCGACTAGTATGTGTTATTGTGTCCCCCCAGGTAGTACTCATGGTTTGTCTATTACTCTTTGCTGCTAGCAGGTCTCCAACCTAGAGGCCCTGCTTCTCCGAGTGACATTCAGCTAGTGCTCCTGCTCGCGCCTTGCCGGGCCCGGGTTCCAATCCCTGCGGCGTTGTTGCTGGGGTCTTTGAGGACCTTTGTCCAGCTGTGCCTGGTTGTTGTGGTCCCGGCGGAGGTTGGAGAAACGACCTTGCCTGGGGTTTTTCGGGCCATCTCAAGGGGTAGGGCGAGGAAGCACCGAGTTGTGGGTGGGGACAGGGTTGTGGCCTCCATTTGGCTGGACTATTCTAGTTGAGCGGGTTTTGGGTGGGGTGACAGGGTCTTTTTTTTTCTTTTCTCTCTGTGCCTCACTGATGGGGTCCATGTGTGCTTGCCGTATGGTGGGGGTCCTCTGCCTTTATTCCGCTACCACCGATGCTCCCGCAAAGAGAGGGCCTCAATCTATTTTTGGGAGGGGAGGGTGTGGGCAGTGGCTCCGGATGGAGAACTCGGGTGACATTGGGACGAAATGGCCGCGGATCCTCTGTGACGACCATGGCCGGCTGGCTAGGAACTGGGTTTCTCCGGCTTGGAAATGGAGCCTACAGACCTCCGTGGCTTGTACGGGGAGGCCATACTCCCCTTTGAAGCCTTATTGGTTTTTTTGCTCTCCATATAGCCTTGGGGTCCAATCTGCTGGGCACTAAATACCAGACGCAGGTCGGACACAATACGACCTCTGGTACACAAAAGGATAGGAGGCCCTGCTCTGTAACCGTTTGTACCTGTTTTTATTTTACTCTGTTTGCCTCATGAACCTGGTATATCTCCCGATTTTTTTTATTTTTTTTCCACTTGGTTTGAAATGTAGTAAGTTTATTTCTGCTTCCCCCAAACAGCTTAACCTACAAAAACAACGACAAAAGGGGGGGAAGAAGAAGAAAAAAAAAAAAGAGGGGAATAAAAGGAGGAAAAAAAACAGTTAAAAATGTAAATTCTGCATACTGTTGCTCAGGTGCATGGGTGGAGGGGATGGGACGGGGGAACGTAATTTGTGTCGCTAAACGGTTCTCTGGGGGGGGAGGGGGCGGGGAAAGGCATCTTGTATAGTGCCATATTCGATTAGGTCCCGATATTGCTGCACCTAATGTTGTCAATGCCTCTCACTGTCATGCCTTAACTACCGGTAATTCCTTGTCTCTTCCGGGTTGACGGAGTTTAGCCACACCCCTTCTCTGACGCGGTCTCCCCACGCTACATAATGCGACCGCGCCAGATACAAGACGCTGGATTATTGAACAGCGTTACTGCGATATCAAACCGGCTAAAGATTCTCTGCAAACTCTACTTGTGTACCGAACCGGACTGGGAATCTACTTACCCTCCTTCTCCACTCCTCGACCACGGCTAGTATCTGGACTTTCCTCATCCTGTTTGAGAAACTTCCCTCCCCGGAGGAGAACTCCGGGAACCTGATTCTTCACCCTTTTGAAGCTAAGTCAATTGTTATATCTGTAATAGGAGCTTTCCTGCTCTCAAGCCCGTTAAGCATTCCTGCTACAGCCTGCTCTCAAGTATGCTAAGCATTCATGCTACAGCTGCTCTCAGGCCTGCTATCTCTAACTCCAAAACGAATCACTCCTGCTTCAACTTCATTTCTAACTTCCTCCGTTTCCTTAAAACTTGCAAACTCCAATGTGCTAGATTGCATGTATGTCGGAAGCTGCTTACTCGATTTAAACAAACAGCGAAGTAATTAAAGATACAGTACCTGTATTTCCCATAATTGAATACACAGTTCCTATTCTATTCTCTAAGTATCCTAATCAACAATCTAACTCCTAAGAGATCTGCAGTTGTGCTCCATATCAATATATGTAAGCGTTACACTCACTTTGCTCATGGTTTAAGCTGTAGTTACAGGGTAAAGGGGTAATTCTACTATAGGCTGACATGATATGCTATCTGTGAAGTACCCAATCCCATAAAGCACATGGTTGGCATAGGATAGTGTGTTCACAGTGCCTACGTTTAGTACCATGCCCTAAATGGTCGCGTCCCTGTCTTTTGCACGTGGCTTTGGTTTTGCATGCCCACCGTTAGCATCCGGACTCTGCGGCCTCCTCTTACTCTAACCCTTCACGGGGTAATGAAGGCTCGGGAACAGGGGGGCGCTTGCTGTCCTCTGCCCCCTCTCCCTCCCTCCCAGCCGAGGCGGGGGGTGCTCCAGGTCGAAAGCGCTGCCTGCTCGGCACTGTGTTCTCTCACGGAGGCGGGACGGAGGGACAGGGGTGGGGGGGGCGGCATACCCCGGGAACCGGGTATCCATCCCAGTGTGCCTAGCCCTGCCTCCCTTATTTAATTATGCCACTCTAAGGGTCGTTTGGCACTGGGAGGGAGGGATGGGCCCTACAGTAGAAGGGAGTTGTTGGGTTAGGGGATAGCCACTATTCAAGATAAAGATAGGGGTGTGTATATCTGAAAGCCTTGTTGAACCTCTCCCCCGAAGATATAAGGGTTTGGGTTGCTGCCGGGTCCACAGTTTAGATATCTTGGAACATGGCTCATAGGAAAACGTCCCACAGGGGCAAATAGCGGACCAATATTACATTGCAGAAGATAGAATAATGATCTTTGTAAACATTGTTTTGGAAGGATAGGTTCCTCACTGCATCAGGGACCTATATAGTTGCTCGGGGCGGAGCGAGGCACGGTGCACTAGGAGACGGTCTCTTACGTCACATCGGAGCATGTTGCCTGAGGGGTTATCCCAGAATGGAGGGTTCGGCACTGTAGGCACTGACCACATGGGGGTGGCACCACGTGCCAGGGGACGCAATCAATTGGGAATACAGCAACCGGAGGCCCTTAGGGAAGTCTGCCCCAAATGATGGGCGAGCGCGGTTGATGGCATGGGGGGTACAGGTGGAGGGATATGTGGAAACAACGTTTATTTAGACACTTGAAGGTCAATTATGAGTTGGCAGGGCGGGTATGAGATAGGGCTCTGGGTTCCACAGCTCCTCCCAGAGTGACCATAGAAGAGATGTGGGAACGAATGCCCCACACAAATCTGGCGATGGGTAAGACCAGATTTATTGGGCATTGGCTGATGCCCAGGATGTTCTCTTTTCAAACACTATCTTACTTTCCATTTATTCTTCTTCCTTTCTCCTTCTTTTCCTTTTTCCTTGGGGGCGGGGGAGTTATCCCAGAGGGAGAAAGTTTTGGGGTTGACAAGGGCCCTATATGACGTAACGAGAGTGGTATCATCGGGGATACGGGACCAACTGACATGGACGAACCAGAGGACCTAGGGACACGAAGTCAAACAGTAGAGAGAGGAATTGCACATAATGGAGATTAAGATCACTTCATTAAACGTAAACGGCCTTAACGGCCCGAAGAAGCGCTGCCTCATGTTCAAAGAACTGAAGAGACTGAAATCGGATATTGCGTTTCTACAAGAGACTCATGTTCCTAAGCAAGCCAAGTTTAGATTGCGGGATCGCACTTATATGGGAGCATACGAAGCTAGGTCCCATCGCAAACGCAACGGTGTAGCCATTCCAACTAACCTATCAAGGCATCGACCTGGAGGGCCGGTATGTTATCGTGTCGGGCACCTTGCATTCCCATGCCGTACATCTGATAAATATGTACGCACCGAACCAACAGGACTCCAGTTTCTGGCACGAGTTAAGGGATAAAATCTCAACATTGCCACGAGGCATGGTCATTATGGGAGGGGACTTCAATGCTGCCCCGTGCCCTGCGGTGGACAGGAGTACAAAGGATGGAGTCCCAAGGTCCCAAGGGAGGGGTAGACAGTACCAGTTACTCAAAGACTTTATTTCAGAAACCGGGATGGTAGATGTGTGGAGGGCCCACCGTCCAGGAACCAAGGACTACACTTTTTATTCAGTCCCCCATGGCACATACTCACGGATTGACCTATTCTTGGTGAATGCTGCAGGTTTCTCCCGCACGGTGGGGTCACAGGTAGGTAGCATATCATGGTCGGACCACGCAGAAGTCTCCATCACTCTGGGCAAACTGTGCGTAGCCACGCCATGGACTTGGAAACTGAACTCATCCTTGCTACGTGATCCCGAAGCGGTGGAACGGATCAGAAAAGAGATGACGGAATACTTTGAGGTGAATGACACCCCGGAGGTGTCGGCCAGTACGGTGTGGGCGGCACATAAGGCTGTGGTGCGAGGAATAATGATCAAATTAGCTTCCAGGAAGAAAAAGCTGAAACATCAAAAGCTGGAGGCCCTGTTGGGGCAACTAAGAACCCTCGAACAGAGACACCAAACGACCCTGAATGGTGAACTCTACAGACAATTAGAAACAGTGAGACGAAACATTCGCACCCTGTTACTGGACGACACGGCTAGGTCCATGGTGTGGTCAAAATGCGCCTTTTTCGAAAAGGCGAACAAGATGGACACTCTCCTGGCCAGGACGCTTCGACCGAGACAGGAACGGTCCCATATCACGGCCATACGACACTCGGACGGCACGATCAAATCGAAGCCGACGGACATAGAGGAGGTCTTTGAGGAATACTACAAACAGTTACACAATCACACTCCGAAGGGAGATGCTCACGCCAAACAAGAAGAAGAACATATACTACGTTACCTAGATGCTTTGGGAGTGCAGAAATTAAATAGAGACGTGGTGGCTGGTCTGGCTGCAGAGATCACGGAGGAGGAAGTGGACAGAGCCATCTCTGGCCTGAAAGGTAACAAAGCACCGGGACCAGGCGGATTCGATGGTACGTACTATAAGGTCTACAGGGAGGAGCTTATGCCTCGCCTGGTAAAGTTTTTTGAAAATTTGCGGCAAGGCGGGACATTATACCCCGAGATGTCCATAGCCACGATTGTGCTCCTGCCTAAACCTGAAAAAGATCCACTCCAACCCGAGAACCATAGGCCTATTTCGTTAATCAATCACGACATGAAGATCAAGGGCAAGGGTACAAGCGGATAGATTGAACCAGTTACTGACCTCACTTATATCACGCTGATCAGGTGGGCTTTATCCAGGGACGTAATAGCGAATAAACCGTGCTATATAGGCGCTCAAAATGTAATGTAATGAAGAACCTGATTCCACTAAGCAGCTCAACACACGTGAAGGTACCTCCAAACCTTAACACAATAACATGCAAAAAAGTGGGGTGATGAAAGTGGGGCAGAAAGGTCACAACAAACAAGATCCAGTGGAGCGCTAATAAAATAACTTGACTCACCCTTATATTAAGGGATATGGAGTATGAGAAAATCTAGAGGGAAAGAAATATAATGGAGACAATGGTGTAGTATGTATGGACTTGGTGCTCTTAGAGAGAAGGACTGTGAATATAACAAACTCACATGGTTCAGAGCCTGAGAGGGATAGGCTCAGATCATAAACGCAAGGGTATTTTAAAGCATATACCAGGCTTCTTCAGTAGCTGTATGACAATCCTCAGAGAAAAGGAGAAAAAGGGACAATGGACCAGAGTCCTAGTGTATTATCCTTAACCCAATGTAATGGCAAAACAAATACAGGTGTTTGCTCACCTTTATGAGAGCCAATCCAAACTGGGCTCTCAGTATAATAAGTAGTGTGCCTTTAAGAGGGCACTGCTCTTCTTTGTTTGCAGGAAAATAGATGCAGGTCGTAGGCTCATATAAAGAATAAAAAACGAATTTATTGTAAAACACTTACATAAAATGCAAATAAAAATCCCATAAAATAATGGTGTAGATATGAGTCCTTGTCCGAGACGCGTTTCGCCTTGTAGAAAGGCTTTTTTTAATTGGTGTCCTATTTAATTGGTGTTAATTTAATTGCCCTATTAACCATATATATATATAGGGTACTAGATACATAACTGAGTCTTCGATAGTATTACTGCCTTAAAGGGATACATAGCCAATTAATTGTTGGCAAAATAGAAAAATAAATTACAGGCATATGTCATCCATGTGAAGCAACTTGCCCTGTTGACCATATGTATATGATACATAAATTCATACATGAGTATTTGATAGTATTATACCTTAAAGGGGTACACAGCCAATTAATTATTAGCAAGATATAGAGATAAATTGAATTGAATTACAGGCACATAGTGAAGACCATGTGGAAAGGCTGAGATAAAGAAGAGGGGAAAAAAAAAAAGGGAAAATATATTTATAAAAAATTACAAAGTTCAAAATCATAATTAAGACCTCTGGGATATAGAGTATCTAAGTCAAAAATCCATTTCATCTCAGCCTTGCCCATTCTCTTCACCAAATCGTCACCTCTCCAGTCTGTAATTACTTCTGAATGCCCATGAATTGCATACCTTTTGGATCACTATTATGTGCGTTTTTAAAATGAAGTGATACGTTGTGTTTTGCAAATCCCTTTTTTACATTTCTGACGTGTTCCTGTATCCTCACCTGTAGAGGGCGTATAGTTCGCCCAATATATGAGGCCGCATGGGCACGTCAGCATGTAAATTACTGTAAATTAATGTCCTTTATTTTATAGCTCTTATTGGGATTATTGGGATCTGCAAATTCCCTAATTACTCTTTTATGATTGCTGGTATTTTTACAGGCCCCACAGACCCCCACATCCATAAAAAACCTTTGGACTCATTAAATGGGTTTGAAACTTATTTAGCTCTAGTCAAATTATTGTTGGAAAGGCTGTTTCTTAAGTTGGATACTCCCCTATAGATAATTTTAGGTTGTTCCGGTAAGAGAATGTTTAATATCTCATCATTTTTAAGGATAGGCCAATGTTTATGAATTACTTTTTTGACTTGTTTGCTCTGTATGTTAAAGTCACAAATAAAGGCCAATTTGTTATCTACGGAGGTGGTTGGTTTCACTTTATATTTCAAAAGAGCTTCTCTCTCTCTAAGACTTATCTCATCATAAGCGTTATCAAGTAGTTGTTTATTATAACCCTTATCTGAGAAATCCGTCATAATTTTTTGTGCTTGTTTGTGAAACATGGCAGTATCAGTACAGTTGCGTCTTATTCTGAGAAGTTGTGCCTTTGGTGCGTTACATCAGTTGTTTGAAAATACCAGGAGAACCGCAGATTTGATTTGGAAGCAAAAGACCACTGGAACGCCCACCCTGGTTGTATCTATGCTGAAAAGGCCTTCGATAGGGTTCGATGGCAATTTCTGTTTTCTGTACTAAAGCACCTAGGATTCCCGGTGGAATTCATAACTGTCATCAGGGCAATGTACCATCAGGTTAGGGCACAGGTTATGATTATGGGGGCCCCAATGAAGCCATTTAGGCTAAACAACGGGACCAGACAGGGGTGTCCGCTCTCCCCTCTTCTCTTCGTATTGGCACTGGAACCCTTGTTACAAGCGATACACGAACATCCGAATATCAGGGGAGTCAAAGTGGGGGACCAAGAATTTACCGTATCGGCATATGCGGATGACGTCCTCCTGACCTTAACAGAACCTGCCGCTTCCATGTCGGCGTTACAAGAGGTAATGACAGAATATGGAGAACTATCTGGCTATAAAGCGAATATCCATAAGTCCAGCGCTATGCCGATAGGCCTTTCGGAACTGGAAATGAGGGACGTACAGGCGACCTACAACATACGGATGGAAAAGGACTCGTTGAAGTATATAGGGATTCACCTAACGGTGGAACCAGACGGCTTATATTCTGCAAATTATACTCCCATACTCTGGGCTTTGATACGGGATCTAGAAAAATGGACAGACAAGCCCATATCTTGGATAGGGCGGATCAACTCCTTCTATTCCTATTCCAAGCTCTGCCGGTCCGTGTAGCAAAGTCTCAACTGGCACCATTACAAAAATCGATAGGGGACTTCATCTGGCAAAACAAAAGACACAGGATCTCCAGAAAAATCCTATATAGGCGCAAAAACAGAGGGGGGCTAGGCCTACCTAACCTGTATTGTTACTATCTTGCGGCTCAATTGACGCAGATAGCTATGTGGCATTCCCCACCGGAGGAAAGACGGTGGGTGGAGATTGAATCTATGCTGGTGGGTTCGGATATACCCCAATTCACGATGTGGGTTCCTAAGGAATACAGACCTATAATAAGAGTGACTTGTCCAGCCATACTCAACTCACTACGTATTTGGGATACGACCAATACCAAATACGGGTTGATGTCGACCCCCTCCCCTCTCACCCCTAAACTTCAAAACCGAGGCATGGCTCAGAGGAACTTTCAAAGTCTTGAAAAAAACGGACTCCAGCGTGTCCATCACTTATATCGAAATACGGAGCTTGTACAGTTTGGGGACTTACAACAGGGCAACCATTTAACTCTGTCCGATTTTTTTTTTTTTTATATATCCAGCTCAGGGATTTTGCTAGAAAACCACATATTAGAGCCGCAGCCCTGAGCAAGCCGATGTTTTTTGAGAAAATGTGTTCAGACGAAATGGTACCTAAGGGTATGATCTCACTTTTGTATGCCCATCTCAGTACAGAAAATAAGGAATGGGGGGGATTGACTTATACTGCGCAATGGGAGGCAGATTTAGGAGAGGTCCTGGAGGGAGTCGAATGGCAGGAGATATGGGAAGTGAACAAAAATGCTTCCATATGTGTCACGCTGCAGGAGCAGACTTGGAAGACCATGTTCAGGTGGTATACCACGCCTGTTCAACTGTATAAAATGCATAAGCTAGATACAGACGACTGCTGGAGAGGCTGTGGATCCCGCGGAACGTATATCCACATGTGGTGGGAATGCTCGAAGACACACACCTTTTGGAAAGAGGTGGAAGATCTGTTGAAACAAACTTTTGGTAGATTACTGAAGATGGACCCCTGGACCTATTTGCTAAACAGGACAGTAGAAGGGTGGACTAGGAGAGAGCAGAAACTAATACATAAAATAACACTGAGTGCACGTAGGGAGATAGCGACTAAGTGGTTAAATCCAGTTGGCCCAGAGTTTGTGGGTGTGATCTCTAGAATACGGGAATGTAGAATAATGGATGATTTGACGGCCAGGATAAAGGGAGCGACGGCGACTTTCCAAAAACTCTCGGAGCCGTGGGACACCAGCCCAATAGGCTCAAGGGGTGACTGACAGGTTACTGACCGGAGAATAGCATTGAAGCACGAAAAGGTCCCTTTAGACCGACACGGATGTAAAGTGACTAGGAGGGAGGTTCACCCCCCCTCTCTTCCCCCCCCCCCCCTCTTCCTCTTTTTCTCTTTGTCTCTCTCTTTCCTGATTACTAGTCTTTTCTCACCTTCTTTCATACTTTTCTTACTTTTCCTCGTCTTTTTTCATGTTATTTCTATTTTTCTTGTCCCTTGCATTGCAAAAAAAAATCCCCATGAGTAGGTTTGGATGTAAGATATAGGGTTCACAAGGGGCCCCATAATCCGCCCTCATGCCTGAATCGAAATGAAAATATCTTGATGGGGTAATGGATGTGCGGGGATGCTAGAAGGACTCGCACAGCCTGCTTAATTTGCGTTGTTTTACTATATACATTTTTACTGTTGGCCTTAGTGTAAGCCCGAATGTTCCTGTACACTCGTTCTCATCTGTTGAGTAAAGAGAAAGTATTTTTCGAAAAATAACAAATCATTGACGAGTAGCCAAATAAGCTTACAGTTATACGTGCTGGTTTAAATGTCTAATGTATAGAACACTGTATAAATCCGTATAAACATGTTGTACAATGTTGGGCTTTTGCACAAGCCGTATACACTATTATCTGCATGCTTATCTTGTCAGGATGAAAAATAAAGAATTAAAAAAAAAAAACATAACTTTCTCATAATTCACCTTATTTGCACGAATGGACATTCGGTAGATAGCTGGGGTCTGGGGGTACCTTTCGTAAGAATACCGCTTAGATCCCAGCTAAAACAACCGAACGCCGCACAAAATAGACTTTGCCATCAAGTTCGTTTAAAACTACCGCTGAGGAGACAAAGGATCCAAGATGGCCGACCGCCGCGTGGTCGGTAGTCGAACGACGGCCACCTAGGAGAGCCTTTAAGTACCGATTGCAACAATGTTGCAATCGGTTAACGAGCGCCACACGTCCCCCTATGAGTGGTCTATCAGGGGGGCCCGAATTCGTTTCACGAACAGCCCATACCGTCGCTGTTCGTGAAACGAACTACATGAATGCTAGTGGCTTACGGCTGCTAGCATACGAATTATATGGGCAAAACAATACACATTCAAGTTATACATACACCACAGCAATACATACAGACAACCTTTGGCTACATAAAGTCCAGTATCCTAGAAGTGGCTATAATTGGGATCCCAGTCTCCATTCCCCAGCGGCAGGCTGAGCTACCAGGGGCAGAGACGGTTGGTCCTTTCCCCCAGCAACAGGGCTGTTTAGCCAAAGGGGAGACAGTCGGTCTCCCCCTCCAGCAGCAGAGCTGTGCATCTAAAGGGGAGACAGTCAGTCTCCCCCTCCGGCAGCAGAACTGTGTATCTAAAGGGGAGACAGTCGGTCTCCCCCTCCAGCAGCAGAGCTGTGTATCTAAAGGGGAGACAGTCGGTCTCCCCCTCCAGCAGCAAAGCTGTGTATCTAAAGAACCCACCATGTCAGCTTACCAGTCCCCCACACAGCCATGGTGAGGCACCTGGACATGGACAAGTTTCTTCTCTTCCCAGGTGTAGTAACCACTTATTGTGGGTGGGCTGTATTACTGTTTGTGCTTCGTGGCTGGGCTGCTAGACTAACCAGGGCACTGACCGGCAGGAGGTCAGATACCCTGTTAGTCTGTCTGGAAAAGGGGAGAGATGTGACGAGACCAATCTTGCCACATTGCATTGGAGGAGCCTGGTTGCCCGCCTGCTGCCTTTAGACTATGGCCCCATGTGGAAACGCTTGATTTTCCCCTGCAAAGACACGGAAGCCGGGTCATTCGGTGCTTGCCCTGTTTGAGCAGTGATACCCCAGATAGCTATGCCATAGAGCCCATTCGTATAATGAAAGACTATGGGAAAGACTTTAGCTCCATGGCAATTGAACTGTATGTATGTGATCTGAGAGCCATTCAGTAATAATGTGCGCTCAGATCTGAGCTATCTGGGGATATGTTGAATGTACCTGTTTAGGCAATGGCTGCACAGTTATATATTTTTATGTATTTTATTGTCTTTTGCTGCCATGTGTTCAATGGAGTTTTGCCTCTGTCCTTGGAGATAATTGGATTACTTCCCAATTAACTCCAGGATAGAAGACTCTGTGGAACTGGTTTTGGGCAGAAAAGCCATGCTTCATTTGGTCACAAAGGACTATGATCTATCTTTTGAACCACTGGACCAATTTGTATGATTTTGACGTATGTTTGTATTTGCTTGTTTGAGTATGCTGATTCTGAAAATGTTTTTTTTATGTGAATGTGATGCATACTTTTAAAGTTAGGAATAATGTGGAAAAACTGTATTTCTCTGCCGGTGATAATTACATTACCCATTGTGTAAGGTAATTGTATCACAGGCAGAGGGGAGGATTTTGTGTGGGAGTGTATTGTACGTGTTTATTGGTTGTTTTCCAAAACCCTGTGGGTGGTACTAATGTGTATATAAGAACAATAAACTCACAGCTCTGTCTGTTCACTGCTTGACCCTCAACACAGAGCTTTGTCTCGATCTTGGGGGGATTTACTGTATGCTGTTCCAGTTTGACTGCTAGGAGTGTAAACCTATTAGTATGTTTTTTCCTATTCGGCTGTTTACAGCATTCGTATGGTTCCGGATCAGCTGTTTACGGCATTCATATGCTACTCTGGTTCGGTGGATTGGTGTCTACAGTAGCTGCCTGTATATCTGGAAGGGAATATCTCCTAAACGCCGGTTAACCCCTTTTATGCCTGGGGGTGCCGTTACAACCGCTGACCCTTACCTTCTCCTGCACTCCGTTTTCAGCTCCAGAGACTAAGTCCCATTCGGCAGTTTGAACTCACTGTTATACTAAGCTAAATGCACGAACTGCCCCGTTCGTGCATTCAATTGGGAGTCATTTTTCTGTGTGCAGGAAAATATGTTTGCGGTCGGTCAAAAAGGACTCCCAGCTAACTTTTTATCTACTGGATGGATTTGTCTGATTTTTGAGAGTGTGCTGATTCTGAATATGTAATTTTTATGAAGATTGGTCGTATATTTTTAAAGTTATAGTACCTGTATAAAAACTGTATTTTTCCTGCTTGTGATAATTATGTTAACCCATTGTGTACCATAATTATATCACAGGCAGAGGTGAGGATTTTGTGTATAATTGCTGGGAGTGTTTTCTGTAATGTACGTGTGTTATTGGTTGTTCTGTAAAACCCTGTGGGTGGTCCTATGTAAGGAAAACCTGCATAAAAGAAGGCCCTTTGGTGCCAAGTAAATGAGATCTCCTTGACCCTCAACATGAAGTCTTGTCTCGTGATTGGAGGGAACTGCTATATCACACTGGGGATTGCTATGCTCTGCATACTCCCTTGAGCTTCAATCACTTATACCACCTTCCGAGCTCCAGACACAGTCGTTAGTCACTTGTATTCCCGGTTCCCCCAATAACGAGACCAAGCTCCATTATGAGGGTAAAACATGAACTGAGGACTGGAACAGCCAGCCTGCCTTTTATTTGCATTTCACACACACAGGCCACACCCAAGGGGAGGCATAAAACAACCACTGACATCGATGGTACATCCCACACATTCCCTCCCCTTGGTGTGACACATAATCTTATTATACAGGCAGTTTAGAATATATTTTTATACAACTTTCATAACTCCAAATCCATCCATCATATTCACATAAAAGGCACATATTCAGATTCAGCATACTTAAATCATAAACAGTCTCAAAAA
Source organism: Pelobates fuscus (assembly GCF_036172605.1). NCBI lineage: Eukaryota > Metazoa > Chordata > Amphibia > Anura > Pelobatidae > Pelobates > Pelobates fuscus. The sequence continues at coordinate 65,858,924 of NC_086329.1, read as the reverse complement.
TCACACCAATCCCTTCAGTGAATCCAAAGTTACTCGAATGTCCGTTTATGACCGACCGCAGCTACCGTTTCGTGCCCAAAAGAGTTCCCTGGATTCGGGCTATACGGTCGGTCACTTGTTGGCCTAAAAATGTCTACGTCCTGTTCGAAGTGGATCGGTACTTCGACTACGTTGTACTGTCGAAGTATCGTCGATAGTACGGGTCGGCGGATTCGAAGTTAAAATGGCCGCCGCCACGTGGCCCTTTGTCCGATGTCGGCCACCACGAGGCTTTGATAGCTTTAGCGCTTCGTTGGTTTCGGCTGTATTCGAACTGTTAGTTGTGCAAAGTCACAACTCTCCGCAGGATCTCTCAGGGACCATAAGTACTGGGCAAATCAGACGAACCCAATAGGTTTAGTCCAGCGGGATGGGTCTGTCACATAGCTCTTTTAATAGCTTGTTCCTGATACGCTCTCCTGGAGGAGAGGTCTTCCCCACATGGTCCTGGAGGATGTAAGATCCAGGGTGTAAGGAAGATGGCAAGACTCCAGTTAAGCTATGGCGGTTGTGGAGTCTGCGGTGCTTGTGGTCCTTGTCGCAAGCTAGGAAGCGTCCATCAACGGAAGGTACTCGGTCGGAGTACCGTTACACAAGTCTTTCCAGAAGCTCTGAGAAAAAAGGGAGCAGGCATAGAAACATAGAAACATAGAATGTGACGGCAGATAAGAACCATTCGGCCCATCTAGTCTGCCCAGTTTTCTAAATACTTTCATTAGTCCCTGGCCTTATCTTATAGTTAGGATAGCCTTATGCCTATCCCACGCATGCTTAAACTCCTTTACTGTGTTAACCTCTACCACTTCAGCTGGAAGGCTATTCCATGCATCCACTACCCTCTCAGTAAAGTAATACTTCCTGATATTATTTTTAAACCTTTGTCCCTCTAATTTAAGACTATGTCCTCTTGTTGTGGTAGTTTTTCTTCTTTTAAATATAGTCTCCTCCTTTACTGTGTTGATTCCCTTTATGTATTTAAATGTTTCTATCATATCCCCCCTGTCTCGTCTTTCCTCCATATGGGACGAAAGTTGGAAGCGGAGGACAGTTTGAGATGATTTTTTCACGATGGGTACTACAGTGGCATGTTTAAGGGCAGCAGGGACAATATCAGAAGAGAGAGAGCAGTGGAAAATGTGAGTTAAGAATGGCACAAGGCAAGGGGAGAGAGATCTGAGATGGGACAGGATCAAGGGGAGAGAGGTGAGATGGGACAGGATCAAGTGGGCAAGTGGTGGGGCGAGAGGAAAGCAGCCACCTCTTGTTTGTACCAGCACACTCCACCTCCACTTCTTAGCTGCTCTTCTCTCTCTGAGTCTTGCAAGCCCTGCGGTCAGGCAGTAAGAAGCAGGGAGGTGGGAATAAAACAAAATGTATTATAATAAATTAAAAAACAACAACAAAGATGCCGTTTCCCCAGCCCAACTGTATGCAGCCCCACAACAACATTTTACACAACATTTACACACACTACATCTTCACACAAACACACACACTGCATTCACTATACGCCCTCTACAGTCACTATACACTATTCACTACACAAAAATACACTATGCAGTCACCATACACACACTTCGTCCTTACACAAATGCACACACTGCATTCACTATACACACCACATCCACTACACAAACACTCTGCATTCATTACACACTCTGTATTCATTACATCCACTACACAAACACACACTCTGCATTCATTATACACACACTACATCCACTATACAACACACACTCTGAATTCACTATACACATACTACATCCACTATACAAACACACTCTGCATTCACTATACACACTACATCCAGTATACAAACATATACTCTGCATTCACTATACACACTACATCAACCACACAAACATACACTCTGCATCTAATACTGCTCTCTCAAACTGCTCTCTTTCATCTGGTGTTGTGTTATGCTACTGCCGTACCCATCCTAAAAAAGCCATCCCTAGACCCGTCTTCCCCCTCCAACTATCGTCCCATATGCCTGCTTCCTTTTTCCTCAAAATGTCTAGAAAGACTTGTCTTTACTAGTATGACTCACTTCCTAAATTCCAACTCCCTTCTCGATCCACTTCAATCTGGCTTTTGCCACCTCCACTCTACTGAGACTGCTCTCATTAAAGTTGCAAATGGCCTAATCACAGCTAAATCCAAAGGCCACTGCTCCATACTAATTCTTCTTGACCTCTCTGCTGCCTTTGACACTGTTGATCATATCCTCCTCCTCCAAACTCTTAAACCCCGTGTTCTTGGTGACACTGTCCTCTTGTGGTTCTCCTTCTATCTCCCCCAACGTTCGTTCAGTGTCTACCTTTGCAATGACACCTCCTCCTTTAACCCTGTTTTGGTTGGAGTCCACCAAGGATCTGTTCTCGGTCCCCTTTTGTTCTCTCTTTATACTTTCTCTCTTGGCAAACTAATTAAAGGGACACTATAGTCACCAGAACAACTACAGCTTATTGCATTTGTTCTGGTGAGTGAATAATTACATTCAGGCTTTTTGCTGTAAACACGTAACTTCACTGGCCACTCCTCAGATAGCTGTTAGAGATCCTTCCTGGGTCATGGCTGCCTAAAATGCATCCAAACATTCAGTGTTTCCTCCCTCTTCATGCAGACACTGAACTTTCCTCATAGAGATTCATTGATTCAATTAATCTCTATTAGGAGATGCTGATTGGCCAGGGCTGTGTTTAAATCATGCTGGCTCTGCCCCTGATCTGCCTCCTTGTCAGTCTCAGCCAATCCTATGGAGAAGCACTGTGATTGGATCAGGATACCACTTCTGATTATGTCAGCAGACTGCTTGTTTTTTGAGGCAAACAGCATGCAGATCTACAGCTTCAGGCTTGAATACCGTAATATTTTGCTATATTTATGGAGGCATGAGGGGCCCAGGGGGCTAGGTGGTGGTTTTAACACTATAGGGTCAGGAATACATGTTTGTGTTCCTGACCCTATAGTGATTCTTTAACTCCTTTGGATTCCGCTACCATTTGTATGCCGAAGACACCCAGATATATTTCTCCTCCCCTGATCTCTCCCCTGCAGTCTGTAATGGATCACCTGGCACCCCGACTAGGTACCTCCGTTGAAGGATGCTCCTAGCGCTTACAGAGGGCTCCAAGCGCTCTGCAGACACCACAACCACCGCACACGCCACGAACCGCCGCAGCTTAGTTGGGGTCTCGCCGTCTCCTTTCCACCCTGGACCTCCGACAAGGCTCCAGGTTCCAGTGGGTGAACCTCTCCTCCAAGAGAGTGAAGCAGGAGCAAGCTCTTACAAGAGCTTAGAAGTGATTATCCAAGGGAGCATGCAAAGCAAAGCAATCCCTTGTAGTGATATAGCAATTCCCCCAATAAGAGACAGGACTCTAGATTGATGGTGAAGAAGAACTCTGGTTTAATGTCAGGGACTCTACTTTTATGCAGTGCTCCCCTGCAAGGGAGACGCCCACAGGCAATTAGGCATTAACCAATAAGATAACGGTTACATCCCACATATTCCCTCCCCTCTGCTTGGGAGATAATTGAGTTTCTTACTGTATCTACTCAGTTATCTCCAAGCTAAAAAATCATACATTTTTATACATTTCTATAACTTTACAACTATACATTCCATCTTCATAAAAAACATATTAATAATCAGCATACTTTAAGCATAAACATAACCAAAAAACACACAGTGGATAAAAAGTTAGATGGAAGTCCTTTATGACCGACCGCAAGCAAATTTTCATGCCCAAAACAGTTCCACAGATTCAGGATGTGCGGTCGGTCTATTTCTGCCCTGAAAAGTTACAAAGTCCCATCCGAAGGCGGCGTTCGAATCGTCGAACTCACTTCGACTTTTGACGAAGTGTCGAAGTGGAACCGGGGTTGCTCTCCAGCAGTGTTCAACAGTACACTGGAGGTCTATTTTACCCCAAAATGACAATGTCCCGTTCGAACGTGTGTTCGAATCTTGGAACAGGACTTAGTCTCCAGCCGCAGTGTCGAAGGGTAGGGGATAGAACAGGTCACCGCGTTCGACGGGATTAAAATGGCCACCGCCACGTGTTCGACTGTCTTATGGCGGCCACTTTGACGACTTCGACACTTCGACGGCTTCGGCACTTTGACTGCAGTGCCAGTTTAAAAGTACAAACCCTTTCTTTGAACAACAGTTAAAGGGCCAGAAACAGTATACCAAGATCCATTAGGCCCAAATGCAAGTCTCAAAGGGCAATACCTTCCAGGGCCATAGTCGCAGGGCAGGAGGCTAGCAATAAGTCCTCTCCAATGCCCAGTGGCAAATGCCAGTTTGTCACACAGTCCAGCAATGTGTCACTGCTTGCCTTTCTTCTATTTCTGATTGGATGTTGTTGTGGTCGTGACTTAAATATGAATATTAATCTCTTAATACATAATAATTAAGCAATACGGAACAACATTAATATTTTTATAGTTCATGGTATTATGGTCAATTATGTGGATAGAAAATACACAAAACATTGTAATATTAAATGTATATTTAATATAACTATAATAAATAAACAGATGCTAGCAGAATGTCAATTTACCACAATAATTATACAATACAAAATTACTTACAAAAGGTTACTAAATGTTTTACAAAAGGCTATTACAATTGCTAAATGTTACAATGGATTTATATTACTTACAAGGCCCCAGCCCTTTGGCTGGGGTTAGGGCAGAGCTGGTACTACATCTTAGGTCCAGTCAGGTACAGGCAAAGAGAGCCAGAGTTTCTCATACATCTGGTTTTTATTCAGTGTAAGTAGGCTGGCCTGTGATGTCACTGCCAGAAGCACATGTCTTCCTACACACTGCCCCTAGTGGTGCCTCCAAAGCATTACACTAAATATGCTTTCTTTATGATGTAAAGTCATTAATTAATAGATACCATTACAGATGTCCTCCCACTTTCTGGAACTCAATCTCTCTAAAACTGAGCTTCTTATTTTTCCCCCTCATAATGCTGATCCCCCTCCTACGCTCTCCCTGCAAGTTGATGGTGCTTTCATCAGTCCATCCTTGCAAGCTTGTTGCCTTGGTGTTATCTTTGATCCTGGCCTCACCTTTGCCCACATATCCATACCTTTCGATTCCACCTTAAAAATATTGCCCGCATTCGCCCCTTTCTCACGCAAGATGCTGCCAAGGAGCTTGTTCATGCTCTGGTAATGTCTTACTGTAATTCAGGGTCTCCCCAAAAGCCGAACTGCCCCTCTACAATTGGCAATGAATGCTGCTGCCAGGCTGATCTTTTTTTTACCCGTCGTTCCTCCCATACCTCGCCCCTCTGTCGATTCTTACACTGGCTTCCTGTATCATATAGTCAAATACTAACCCTTACCTATAAAGCTCTAACCAACTCTAGCCCCTCTTACATTTCTTCCTTGATTCAAAGATATGCCCTTTTCTGCCTCTCCGCTCTGTCGGTAACCTTCACCTGTCCGCACCCTTACTGCTAACTCGCGCTTGCAGGACTTCTCACGGGCGGCTCCCTTCTTTTGGAACAGCTTGCCTACCCAATCACTCTCCCCTAGTCTTCAATTGTTTAAGAAGTCCCTCAAAACACATCTCTTCAGAAATACTTATGAAGGGAAGAGACTGTCTTTTGCTCTTTAAAGAGCCCTACTCCACTCTCACCTCCAGCTCTGCTACTTTTCCACCTTGTTTGGTGGCCTTCACCCTTGCTGCCCTGTTGTGTACTTGTACCCCACCTCATCTAGACTGTAAGCTTGTTTGAGCAGGGTCCTCATCTACCTATTGTTCCTGTGTCACTGTGTAAATGTCTCATGTATTGTAATGCCTCATGTACACGTTTCATAATATTGTAAAGCGCTGCAGAATTAGTTGGCGCTATATAAATACCGACAATAATAATAATAATAATAATACATACAAACACTACGTACATTACACAAACATACAATCTGTATCCACTATATACACTACATCCTTGACACACACACTCTGCATCCACTGTACACATTCTACATCCTCCATACACACACAACATTCAGTACACACACACTTCATCCTTGTGGGTGGACTCAGGATGGGCCCTGTGGGTGAACTTGGGGGGCAGCCCTGTGGGTGGACTCGGTGCAGGGCCCCGAACTTGAGCTGTGTCAGGGGCCCAAAAATTTCTGATGGCAGCCCTGCTTACCGCTGTACCTCCTGAACCAACAGCTGAATATGTCAGTGGAGTTTGGGCTTCAGAGGGGGACCTGGGGAATGTTTGCCCTGAAGCTGGGCAAGCTGGCAGAATGCGTACTTCCGGTACGCAAATAACATTAGGGTAATGGAAGAAAGACTTTCTCCGGCGGATAATATTGCCGGACCAGTATTTCCATAACTACATATAAAGAGACTAAATTATCTGTTTTGGACGTTATATGGACTTCTACATGATGATTCTATAAGACAGAACCTTTCCAGCATCCTACTAGAATGCAGCGGCGCCATCTTGGCTCCGTATGCGTTCCAAGTTGGACCGCACAGACCACCTCCCTGGACTATGCCGCGTCACTTCCGATGTGACGCGTGCGGTCCAGGGTGGTTACAGGAAGCCAGGACCCACGCACACCAGGAAGTAATTGTGTAATTAAACGGTAAATATAAACGGAACACGAGAGGACTCCATCACACGATTGAAGAAGCCCTGGACGGGCGAAACGCGTCAGTGGAACCCTTTTATTGTTACCTATCTTTGTTTTTATACTTTTGTTCAATAAATAGTTAGTTTTATTATACTTTACTTATTTATATATTTTTTTACTTCCTGGCACCATCACATCCTTAGGTGGGGATTGTACCACCCAGGCTGTCCATACTAGAGCAAGTCCTGCTCTAGTAAATGTAAGTACAACACTCGATTTCCTCTTATATGGAATAGTACTTACTTCACCATAGAAGTATCTCTTTGTAATTTTGAGACGACAAGAGACAGCCATACCCACAAAATCCTTAGACGGGGATCAATCCGTCCACGCGCATTGCAGTAGAGCTACAAGTCAGCTCTTATATTATAGTTAATGTGAGTTCTACCATATAGAAGTATCTTACATCTCTCATCAGACATATTGCACTATTGTATATATTTTTTGTTTCTCTTTTTGAGGTTAATTACATGTACTACTACGGAAAGAATTGTGTATGTATATATTAACATACATTTACTGATATACTTGTTTGGGGCGCGTTCTCCCACCATTTCTCTGTAGTATATCCTCTTCTCTACCAGTGTCTTGTATGTCTCTAAGGTTGTCAGTTTTTTTTTTTTTATTTTATAATTCTTTATTTTTGCATGTGCATATAAGTTACAGACAAGCGTGCAGGGCCACGACAGCAACTGCAGGCATATTCATGGCATTTCAATTGAGTGGCATTTTGATACAGCACATTTTTTTTTTTTTACATGCAACAGCAACTTTTGTTACATTCTAGGCATGCATAAAACATTCCTAGGTGCTTCTAGGTTTAGTAATATATGCAGTGGTTTGTCATTGAATTGTTAAGCTCGGACAACAACATTACTCATATTATTAGGATTGGGTAGTCGCTATGAGACCATGTTAGGTTAGATAAACCATGCTAGTGAGGCTGTCGCTTACAAACATGTTACGCATTGTAGTAATAGCTGGAGAAAGTGTGATTGTCACCCTGGTGTTTTGGGGTTCTGCGAGCTACCTCCGTGGGAGAGAGTCGGCATCCCAGTGAGTCCAAGACTTTACATAAATGGGCAGTCCAGTTTTACCCCGATACCTGCTCTGTGGTGTCTGTGTAGTGGTATGTAAGCTTCCTTCAGAGCAGGATTCGGGTTTATCAGAGTGTTATTTTGCTTGTTCACTGCGGTCCTCTGGGGTGTAGCTTGAGCAGGGAGGGCTTGCCGCTCTCGGTCATCTGCAGGTTGGTGTCCGCCATGTTCAGGCTCTGGGGGTATCCGTGGAGATCTGTAGCTCTCCGGGGTATCCTGTCCAAGGCCGAGTTGGAAGCGGGTACAGGGTTAGGTTATTAGTAAAGGTGTCTTGCTGGGCAGATGTCACCCCGGACTGGAATGGTCGACGCTTAGTGACCTATCACCGTGGTGCCGCTGCTGTTACCCGCACCCTCAAAGCTCCTATTGCTTGCGTTGGTGGCATATATGATTGCTGGGATTAGTATGATCATTTCTGCTTCCCTGTGTAGCGGGATCATCTCTTAGGAGCCGTTTTATAAGTAGAGGACACTAGGAGGGGGGTTTTACCTTCATGCAGTCGGCGCACGTGGCGCCCGCCATCTTGGAGGCAGCGATCTGGTTCCCCGGCCTCAGATGCAGGATCTCGCTTATGGTCACCGGGTGAGGACCGGGATCACCCCCATAGGGGGGGGACGGAGCCAGGTCTGAGTCGATCAGTGCTTTTGGCCTGGCTCAGTGGTGCAGGATAGCGAGGCAGCGGCCGTCTGCCTCGCTCACCGCCGGAGAAGGCCCGGGTTATGGCACCGCGTTTCTCTCCCCTGGGGGACTGTAGCTCAGCGAGCCAGCCTCTCCCCAGGTCCATCTGTACCGCGGCACTGGGCGTCGGTGCTGTTGGTTCGCTTTTGGTGAAAAATATGAGGTTTTAGCGTGTTTTTCGTTATATTTTGCCGGAGCCGCTCTGACTTGCGACCGCCCAGGTCGGCGGCCTGGCCCCGCCCCAAGTCAGTTTTATGTGCGGTTTCTAGGTTCCTGATATCTTGGATGAGTTGTGTTATTTGTTTATCCCTCTGTTATTTATGGGTGGAGGCAATTTGGATCAATGTGCCCCTGATCATACTCTTGTGTGCTTCCCATTTGATTGGGTATGAGGAGTAAGGCTGTACATTAATGGAGAAATATTGTTTAAGGTCTGAGGTGATTCAAGTTTGTACCTCGGGGTAATTTAAGAGTGAGTAATTTAGTTTCCACTGGGCCCTTGTTGTGTGTAAGGAAGGGATCTTCCGGAGTGAAGGGAATTGTTTCTTGTTGGGTAGATATACATTTGTAAAGGTAGTCATGGTGTGCCCCACATTACCCTTTAGGAACAGGAATTGACCACTATCATCTGCTCTATGGTCTTTATATGTGAAAGGGAGAAGTGAGTTCAATAGAATTACTACTCCCCTGGATTTTGACCCAGGGTAGTTGCTGAAGTAGTCCTTCGGGTAGTGTTTATTCCCAAATGAGGGCACGGAGTCTTTACGGAAGTGGGTTTCTTGTATAAACACTACCTCTGCTTTGTGTTTGTGGTAGTCGGCAAGGCCTATGTGACATTTTTCGGGAGTATTTAAGCCTTGGGCGTTATGGGAGATGATGGTGATAGACGCCATCTGGGTTTCCTTGGTTTGTGGAGGATTGAGATGGTATACAGGATGACACACAGTGCAAGTTACTCAGTGTTGTCTCTTACTCTGTAGGACTTGGTGTTAGGCTTAGGATGTAGTGGGAACAAAAATATAAGGAAATTTAGAATGACAACTATATACAACAGGTCAGTTCTGAAGCGTGTCCTGGTGTGTGGTTAGTGTATGAACCTAAAAAAGCAATACAGGCTGGTGTCGGCCTCTGTAGTGGTCCAGATACCACAGAGGGCTTAATGAGGTGTGTGAGACACCGCCAATTCTGTGGAGTGCGTGATATATTGTAGGTCAGCTTGTGTGGCTGAGGGATATGCGCGTGGTATGTTAGTGTAATGGGGTGCTGTTGTGTCACAGGATATGTGTGGTTTATATGTAGTTGTTTGTGTTTATACGAAAAGGTGGGTGTGCAGGCACTTTTTGTATGTGTAATAGAACGGTTGTGGAGGCGATTAAGTATGTCTTGGTGGTGTGCCAGCAGGGTCCAAGGGTTAAGGGATAGGCCAAACCTGTAAGCCCTCTTTGTGTGTGTGTGTGTGTGTGTGTGTGTGTGTGTGTTTGTAAGTATGGATTGAGAGCATTCCTTTGTTCATTGTTCCCCAAGACCGGACTTCGTGATCGAGTGCCACTGAATGGTGTCCCACCCTGGTTGATAATATTGGCAGCATTCCCATAGGTCAGCACCTTGAATTTTCCCAAAAGAGTGGTGTATGATCTCTGGGGCGGCATGCATCATACATAGCAATACATTACTGATATTACATTGATGGGCAGGCATACGATGAGTTGAGTCTATCGTCCGGTGTTGCTGTGCTTGTGGGGTAACGGTTCAGCAGTTCAGTGATGCTGGATCTCGTGCTATAGTCTCAGTCAGCGACCTGGGTTAGTAGCCCGTAGCCCCACAAGGCATCCAGTCCCAGAGATACAAGAGTTCAGCCTATCTTGAGTTATTTTGGCCTTTCAGGGTTGCAGTGTCTTTGTGGTCTGGCTGAGGTTCCGGTTGTGTAAGTGTCCATCTCTGGTGTCAGTCCCATGGAATTATAACGGGAACTCTGCTCAGTCCATGCGGATGGCAGACTTGGTTCAGTCTAGAGGGTTGTGGTGGCTGAGGTCCTCTTGGGGTGCCCCATCTTTGCTCACAGCTTCCTCCGTATTCGCTTTTGTGCCTGCTAAACCCAGAGCTGAGTTAGCATGCGGCCGTTCCGCCCGGCAGTTGGCCACGCCCCTAGGCCTTCCATTTTTTTATCTGGTTACGTAGAGTGTAGGCACAAGTCTTTTTTTTTTTTCCACTCTGTCTCTTATAAATAAACTTTGACATCTTGAGCACATTAGCTTTGTAATTACCAGTTGTTAATCAGTATGCCGGGTGCTATATATCTCAACTAGTAATTAGCTCAAGTGCTTTCCCTGGGTGTTAGGCCATCCGTATCCCTGAACACACATGCTCTAGTGAATGGCGGCCATTTTGTCTCACGAACGCAGGCAGTTGTACATGGTTGTACATTACTGTATAATGATACTTTGCTATGAATCTAAGAATAAGAGAGCGCAATAAACAATTTTTAAAATCTCGAATATATTTTAAAAAAATATATAGAATGTATATATCCCAAAGGCAGCTAAACACATAAGAAATTACCTTTAAACTTTCAACTCAATAAACATTTAATAGAAAGTGACAGAATAATCTTCTAATCGAATATGGAGAAAACATAGAAAATGTATACACATATATAATCAGTGAGGAAAACTAAAATAAGATCAATCACTTTAAGATGCAACAATAAAAGCTTTGTGTAGAGTAGGTCTAGTTAATGATACCGTCCGATCCTCTTGTCTTCCACATGCTGGCTGAACGTTCAAGCCGAAGAATAATATTGTGTGCCCGGGAGGACGCCGGGATTGGAGTCTGCTACTGTTACCAAGCTCTCCATTTCTCTCACCGCCTGCACTTCAACGCGTTTCGGCCGTACTTGCAGGCTTTCTCAAGATAGTGAATTAGTGATAATTCAAAGCTCTTTTATATGCTCCTGTTAGTTGGTTTAAAGTGCCATATTAACTAAACTGTCCCATGTGGGTTTTCCATGAAAAGTCCTCCACTTTTTCCTTTAATAAAAAAAGGAAAAGGAAATATAATAAAAACAAATAAATAATGTACAACATACTAACAACAACTATATTTATAATAAATAGATCACATAAAAACGAATTTAAAAAGAAAATCTGAAAGAATTTATCTGGTGTTTAAAAACAACTAGTGTAAATGGACTGCCTTAGAATCCATAAAGAACTTTTGTAAAAAAAGGGACTTATACATACACATTCCATATAAAAATTAATATGAAATAACAAATATGGTTTCACTGTAGGAGGTTTCATGTGAAAGTTAGTATGATAATATAATTTTAAAAAATGGTGTTCAAAATTAATCAATTTGTATATGCATCCATAAATCAAATGTCATTCCAATAGGAGTTCTATTAGAAAAAGAATAAATGGAACCTTAGCCTCTCGGCTGATTCTTTTTAAATCCAATAGACTGTAATAATGTAAACTATAGTATATAATATAAATTAAATATCCTCATCTCGCAAGTTTAGAAAAAACAACAATATATTTAGACCAATAAAGAATTCTTAATTGAAAGAAAAAAGATCACTAGTTACAAGAAATTTTCTTCACTATATGTTAAAAGGTCTCCATTACTTAGGCATATATTTACCTCTGCATATGCATCCCAATGTCAAAAACCAAGATCTCTAGTTGAATTCATAGAATGCTTGACAATTTTAGTTCTGCATTCAGACCAAAAGGTGCTGTTTTCAATTTAAAAACCCATGACATTTCTTGATGTGTCAGCTTTTTGATTAGTTCACCCCCTCTCCATGGAATATTAATTCTTTCAATCCCACAAAATTGCAAATTTACTGGATTACCTGCATGGTGTTCTAAATAGTGTTTCGATGGAGAGAGTTTTTCAAATTTTCTCTTGATGTTGTAAACATGTTTATTTAATCTAACCTTAAGCATTCTCTTTGTTTGGCCTACATATTGTATTCCACAAGGGCAACTTAAAAGATACATAATTTGCTTAGAATGACAAGTTATACATTCTTGTATGTCAAAAAAATGTTAGTGACAAAAGATTGAAAACTTTTGGTTTTACCATATGGGGGACCCGTTACTTAACAGATACTACAGTTGCCACATTTAAAAAAAATAATTTTTCTGAATTTATAAAAGGGTGTTTTTGGTTTTGGTTGTCAGTAACTATGTGCTAGTTTGTCTTTAATAGTTGACGCCCCCCTAAACACTATTTTTGGTTTATCCGATAAAAATGTGGCTAAAAGAGGGTCCTGTCTTAAAAGGTGACACGATTTGAACAGTTATGTTCCACACACTCAATATCAAAAAAGGTTCTATCTACCATGTACAAACTGGCTCAAGAGTCCCAGATTCCTGGACTTCCTAATTGCACCACGATTTGGTCAGGAGAATTACAAATAGACATCTCACGATAACAATGGCATTCTATTTTACATATAGCCCACAAGTCGTCCTCATCCACTACAGCCCAAGAAAGTAACTATAAACGCATCACCAGATGGCACTACACTCCAGCGTTAATTCGCAAGATACACAATACAAACACAGATAGCTGCTGGAGATGTCAACATACGGAAGCTCACCACTCACACATCTGGTGGCAATGCCCACAAATAGCAAAGTTCTGGGATAGAATACACGTTCTAATACAGACGATTCTCCAAAAAAAAAAAAATCCCTTTGAAACCTCAACACTTCATATTCATGCTCACTCCTCAGGGTTTCCGAAGGAGGGAAACCGATCTATTCAATCATCTAGTTATGGCAGCAGCACAACTCATACCCAAATACTGGAAACAAGCGCAGATCCTATCAATTAGGGAATGGATATTGAGAGTAGAAGACACTAAACAGTTAGAGGAACTAACGTATGCCAAATCAAAAAACTTTAAAATATTGTCCCACGTCTGGGAACCCTGGAACAACTTTCTAAAAAATGAGCCCTCAACAAGTAGCTGAGGCATGAGATCCAGTAGACCCGATATGACCTGCTAAGACCTTTACATACCATAGTCACGTATCCCAGATCTGGTAGTTCACAGAAGTAACTAGGGTCCTAACTTAACAATCCTGAGACCAAAACCTAATCTCCCTACCCCACACAGAAACCGTCTCATATCTTATCATTAGAGCACAGAACTACATTGGGCAGTTTTCAACTATGACGTTTGTTTCAGATTATCCCCAATATACTGGTAATAACCCATATCCGTATACTCTTATCAGTAAGTGTACTTACATAGAAAAGTTTTATCTTGACGAAACGTTGCATATGTTCAATGTCTGCAAATCAAGCTCTCCACTTATTATGTTTATTTCATTTTTGTTAAAACAACAGTACTATGTCATATGGTGTAACCAGAGGTGGCTCTCTAATTAGGCGGTTTAGGCAGCCGCCTAAGGCCTCGCGCTGGCGGGGGCCTCGCGGCCGCCTAAACCGCCTGTTGGCAGAGTGTGTCAGGTCCTCTGTCACTGACCGAGGACCTGACACCAGGAGGGGGCCCGGCGGCTTGCCCGGTATGCCGCCGGGTGCGAGGCCCCTCCTGGATTCCCGGCCACCATCGCAGACACTGGTCTGCAGCTCCGCAGTGTGCAGAGCTGCGGACCATGTGACTCCCGAGAATTGGCAAATCAGAGCGTTGCCGCGGGTTACCACGGCAACGCTCTGAAATCTCGCGAGACTGCACGGTCTGCAGCTCTGCGGAGCTGCAGACCGGGAGCAGTGGCCACCGGACCACCAGGGAGCCCACTGGACCACCAGGGAAAGGTAGGCTCTCCCTCACCATCACCCCCCACCAGCCTCGCCATCACCCCCCACCCCCCTCACCATCACCCCCCACCACCCTCACCATCACCCACCACCCTCAGCCTCACCATCAACCCCCACCACCCTCACCATCACCCCCCACCACCCTCAGCCTCACCATCACCCCCACCACCCTCAGCCTCACCATCACCCTCCACCACCCTCAGCCTCACCCACCACCACCCTCACCCCCACCACCCTCAGCCTCACCCCCACCACCCTCAGCCTCACCCCCACCACCCTCACCATCACCCCCACCACCCTCAGCCTCACCATCACCCCCACCACCCTCACCCTCACCATCACCCCCCCACCACCCTCACCATCACCCCCCACCACCCTCACCATCACCCCCCACCACCCTCACCATCACCCCCCACCACCCTCAGCCTCACCCCCCACCCCCCTCAGCATCACCCCCCCACCACCTTCAGCCTCACCCCACTCACCATCACCCCCTCCTCACATCACCCCCCTCTCACTCTCACATTACCCCCTCTCACTCTCACATTACCCCCTCTCACTCTCACATTACCCCCTCTCACTCTCACATTACCCCCTCTCACTCTCACATTACCCCCTCTCACTCTCACATTACCCCCTCTCACTCTCACATTACCCCCTCTCACTCTCACATTACCCCCTCTCACTCTCACATTACCCCCCTCACTCTCACATTACCCCCCTAACTCTCACATTACCCCCCTCACTCTCACATTACCCCCCTCACTCTCACATTACCCTCACTCTCACATTACCCTCACTCTCACATTACCCTCACTCTCACATTACCCTCACTCTCACATTACCCTCACTCCCACATTACCCCCTCTCACTCTCACATTACCCCCTCTCACTCTCACATTACTCCTTCTCACTCTCACATTACTCCTTCTCACTCTCACATTACTCCTTCTCACTCTCACATTACTCCTTCTCACTCTCACATTACTCCTTCTCACTCTCACATTACTCCTTCTCACTCTCACATTACCCTCACTCTCACATTACCCTCACTCCCACATTACCCCCTCTCACTCTCACATTACTCCTTCTCACTCTCACATTACTCCTTCTCACTCTCACATTACTCCTTCTCACTCTCACATTACTCCTTCTCACTCTCACATTACTCCTTCTCACTCTCACATTACCCTCACTCTCACATTACCCTCACTCTCACATTACCCTCACTCTCACATTACCCTCACTCTCACATTACCCTCACTCTCACATTACCCTCACTCTCACATTACCCTCACTCTCACATTACCCTCACTCTCACATTACCCTCACTCTCACATTACCCTCACTCTCACATTACCCTCACTCTCACATTACCCTCACTCTCACATTCCCCCTCACTCTCACTCTCACATTACCCCCCTCTCACTCTCACATTACCATCACCCTCCTCCCTCTCACATTACCATCACCCCCCTCCCTCTCACATTACCATCATCCCCCTCCCTCTCATATTACCATCACCCCCCGCTCCCTCTCACCATCGCACCCGCTCTCCCTCTCACCATCGCACCCCCTCTCCCTCTCACCATCGCACCTCCTCTCCCTCTCACCATCACCCCCACACCATCACCCGTCTCTCCCTCTCACCATAACCCCCCCCTATACACACAACACACTTCAAGCAGCTACCCCATACACATAGGGTCTCAGACAAAAATGCAAACATGCTCACAGAGACATACATTCACACACACAAGGATACTCTCTGTCAGACACACTCTCAGGCACATACACAGGTAGACAGAGCATCAATGTGTATATGTGACACTTTTTTGTTAGTGGGGCCTCATGTTTGCATTTCGCCTAAGGCCTCATAAAGTCTAGAGCCGCCTCTGGGTGTAACCTTGCACATTTTCAATGTCTTTACAATTAATATTGTACGTCTACATATGTTTATGAAAAATAAAAAACTTTAAAAATCAAAAAAACTGATTCCTCTCTTGCAACTGTCACTAGTCTAATACTATCCTTACCTTTTGTGTCACTTAACCCCACTCCCTCTAGCATGTAAGCTCATTAACCCCCCTGTGTCCAACTTGTCTGGTTACAACTACTTGTCCATTCATCCACCCATTGGAAAGCGCTGCGGAATTTGATGGCGCTATATAAATAATAACATAATAATAATAACATAATATTTTATAGATATATTTTGTATGATCTGAAGTAGTCGGAACAAGCAATTTAAAAGGACGCTAAGAAGCCTCTGCACACTACTACCGATTGAGGAAGCCCCTGGTACGGGGCAAAACACGTTTCGGACTATATCAGGCACTATATAGTCCAATTTGGCTACATTGGACTTTGGACTGATTTAGCCCTATAGTCTGTGTTTTATTTATTTATACCGATTTTTTTTTTTTTTTTTTTTTATTGGTTTTACTGCATATTTTGGATCAATAAAGCTCTTTGTGAAGAAATCCTGCCTGCACAGATCAGCTGTATTCTTATGCTGCTGGGGAAATCACAAGAACATCTAGAAGACGGATTGTATGTATTGTACTTTTGTATTTTTTAGAGTAGTTTAAGGGGTCCCCACTCAGGTGGTTTATAGCATTCTTTGCTATCACATTCATTTACCTCTATTCACTGTATATATTTTATTTTCATTGTCTGTGTATTTTGTGTTAATTATTGATTCATGTTAATGACTTTCACTTAAGTGAATTATTGTTTGACCTTTTCCTTGACATTACTTGCTATATATACACTTATGTTTGTTCTGTGGTGTTAGCTTAAAAAAAAGATCTCTTAGAAGGTCGAAACGTTGCTGCCTTTTTTTTTCATTAAATCTGCCTGCAGCTTTAACACTCAGAGTGCCTGGGAATTTCTTTGTTGCCTCTAACTTCATAAGACATTTTAGTGTTAGTCGATATAAAGTGCGTAGTTTTTGATTTTATACTCTGATCTGTGTTTCTAAATACCGTACATCTATTACATTTTTTTTTTAAAAAAAAAAGCGTTGGCTTGTGGTAAGAAAGATGAGAAATGGCTGGTTTAAGTCCTAGTGTAGTTTGTGGTCAGAATAGATGTGAAAAATGGGGCACCTCTAAAAACGATGTTAGCCTTATCTGGAATAAAATCCTTTAAAATATCATCTTGTTTTAAAATGTGCCAATGTTTATTAATGATATTTCTCACAATATTACTTTTGATTATTAAAATTAAAAATGACTGGCATAAAAGTTGAGTTCTTATTATCTTTAACCTTATAGTCTAAGAGGTCTGATTTGTTTGTTTGGTAGATTGACGTTAAACTTCTGTTCAGGTTATCTGCTGAATATTTTTTATCAATACATTTTTCTTTAAGGTTCTGGGCTTGTTCTTTAAAATCTACTTCGCGTGAACAGTTCCTTCTGAGATGTAAAGATTTACTCTTGTGTATTCTGTCTAACCATAGTCTATAGTGACAGCTTGTTTTATCAATGATAGTATTGGTACAGACCTTTTTTTAAAAAAAGTTATCGTATGAATGACAGCTGTATAAAAATTTGTAAGTCTAAAAAGTTAATAAAATGTTATTTTTATTATATTTATCTTATTTTACATTTATTTGCATTTTAGGTCTCTTATCCTATCCCATGTTTTAAGTGAATCTACCTATTTAAGGCAACTTATGTTGGTTATAATGTTCTCACCAGTGTCTTTTTAGAGTGGCGCTAATCCTCTGCACTTTTATTTTATTTCTTATTGCCTATTATAAGTGTCATGTATTGTCTCACAACTTTTTTGAGGCTTTGTTGCAATACTGCTTTTACAATAGAAGTCTATTTAAAACAAATTTATATTTCCTATTAATTTTTTTTTTTTTAAATCACTAAGACAAATTAAGCCTGCAGGAAGAGGAGCTGCAGGCTAAAGTTCCCGTGCCTTCGCTGTACCTCCAGGGATTGCAATGTCTCCACTTTCCCCCTTTATTCCCTTTTTAAAAAAAACAAAATATATAAACTTTGTTCCCTTATGAAACCCATATAGCGGGGCCGGCTTTGCGTGGAAGATGAAAGGATCTCCCCTGTCGGCCTTGGCATATGGGCAATGAGATGGGGCCCCTATGATTGTGGGGGCCCCGGACAACTGCCCAGCATGCACATGCGTAAAGACGGCCCTGACAAGTGGATGATAATGCTGTGGTGGCCACCCAGATGGGAAGAGGGGTTCCGCCGCCAGAAGACGTTCTTTTCTCCCCTAGTGGAATGGATGGATGCTGTAATGCAGAGCAGGAACATCTCTTCCAAGAGCTTGTGATTTAGCACTCCAAGCAGAAGGGAAACAGCTGTTATAGCTTTCTCCCACAAACATGAGACGAGGCTCTATGCTGTGGGACAACTGGTTTTAATGGGGCCACACACGGCCTTTTATGTCAATCCCAATGCAAGGGGCACTCCCCTCTGGACCTAAGAGTTGACTACAGTAAAAACAAACACACGATTACATTGGCTCTCAAGTCCAGGACACTCCCATGCAAAATAAGATAATCTATCCCATGTGCCTGGGAGATAATTGAGTCAGGAACTGTATTAACTCAATTATCTCCAGGTACAGAGAACACACATTTTACCCCCAAAGTACCCCCAAAACCCATTAAAAGCCCACAATACAATACAATACATCCCCTGATAGCCCCAATCTGGGTGACCAACATATCCAAAAATCACCCATATCGGTTCAGGGGTTCGGGATTTCCATGGAGGTCTTATTTTGACCGACCGCACATGAGGCTCCTGCCCAAAATAGTTTCATGAAATCAGGCTGTGCGGTTGGTCTCTTTCGGCACTACTCAATATACCAAAATACCGAACATAGCGGTTCGTGAATAGGTTCAGTCTATGTCTCTTGTTCGGGAGCTTGCTCCCACTGAAGCCTTTCAATTCCCATATGTTTAGCCGAACGTCGATGGCAGGGACGTTCTAGCGGTGTTCATGCTGTTGAGTGTCCGATTTGGTTTCCATGCATTCGACACCCAAACACCACTCAGTGTGTTCGTGGCTAAAGATTGCTGCCGCCACCTGTTCATATCCTGAACGGCAACCACCCAGCTGACCGCTTACTACGCTTGCGGTTTTAGAAGTGTTAATGAGGTGACAGATGTTAATGAGTGGCACACTCCACATATCTAGTCTAGTCATTCGGTAGTTTGTTCGGTAGGTAAATTAAAAAAAAAAATGAAGGAGAATACAATGTACTGTATTCATAGGGGATTGAAACAAAGGGATTACAATCCAGGGACAGGGTGGTCTGTCACAAATGCCATCTCAGGGTTTTAGAAAAATGTATGTCTCTAGAAATTATTTAAGAGGCTGCATTCATGCATCTAACAGAAACTAGTCAAGAGATTGTATTTTCTGCCTCTAGTAATACAGAATATCTGCTTTTACAGTGGACAGCATCGGGATTAGTGGTGAGCTGAAATTCAAACTTAAAGATGTACTCATTCAACAGCAGCAGTTCACCCTTGGGCGTACTTTGGGAAAAGGTAAGTTCTAAACAGGGTAAGAATATATGCATTTTTCTAAGGTAGAAATAGACCATCTGCTGCCCATTATTAATTGGTTAGGGTCCTCCAGTGTGGTTTATAGCTGGTATTTCTGCAGGTTTCTCCAGAGGCATCTGGGTGTGGTATTTATGGGACTTGCATTTAAACTTTTTGGACATTCATGAAATGTTATTGCTGACTTATGAATGCATGTTTTTTAATGCTATACTTTTGTAAGATTTTTTTCAACATTTCTTTGTATCTATTTCATTGAATTTGTCTGGATATTTTTGCTAATCAGGAGAGTTTGGCTCTGTGCGGGAAGCTCAGCTGAAGCTGGAAGATGGTTCCCTTCAAAAAGTCGCTGTAAAGATGCTAAAGAGTAAGTAGACAGTCGCACGGATGTCTTCAGCATTTGCCACTCAACATTAAATACACCGGCTCCTATACCAAACTGACCCATAGATGTAATCTTGTTAGTGTTTGCTGGGCACCTTTATATGCCATAGATCTGTGGTATTAAGCTTTGCTCAAGCTCTTATCATTCACTGGGTTTCAAAGGGAGTTTGTGTTAAGTTCCAAATCTGTCCCTCTACAACCAGACACTACTAGAAATATATAAATGCTAGATTGGATTAGAACTTGCATTGGATTTATTGCATGTGGTTTTTATTTTAGTTTTTTTTTAATAAAAAAATGCTTGCCAATTTCTGTGTTTTTTTTAATTTCTAAACACATCAAACCTTGATATATTTCTTATTAAACTGTATCTCTTTATCTCAAAATAATTTTAAAACCTTTGACTTTTTACTTCTTTTTATTGTACATATTACATGTCTGTACCTTTAATCTGATATATCTAGTACATTAAAAACCAAAGGAAAAAAGTTATCTGCGCACTAGCCCAAATCCCTATGCATATTTAAATAAATTGAGGTTATTTAGTAACTCCAATGGCCATGAGCAGGGCCGTCTTTAATAACGATTGGACCTTGGGCAAGCATTTGCTTGGGCTGCCTGGGCCCTGCCGCCCTCGCCCCTCCCTGGTATGCAATCACGGCATCCATCCCAACGCAGTGGCGGTACTAAAGTAGAATGCATTTTATTGGGACCCCCAATTGCAAGGTTGGACTAAAGGTACAACCCCATCTGTCGTGCAACTCTAACAATGCTTTGACAGCTGGGGCTCTACCAGTTTCCCATGCTTGCAGGGTTATATTTAGCACTGAGCCATGTTTGCGTATTTGAATGTAAGCATGTGTTTGTATAGAGTATGTTTGTGTGAATGTGTTTGTATGTGGTACTGGAGTTTGAATGCAAGTGTGCATTTATGTGTAGTGTTCCCTAAATTACTTTTAAAGCATTGCATGACTTACATGTTCCTAAATATAAACATAGGAAGTTAAGACGATGTATTGTTATCAGTTACAGACCCTGCCATATCACTTACCCATGTTGTCAAGAAATTAGAGCTCTACTCCTCACTTTCCCACTACAAAGTAAACTCTGACACATGTGAGTTACTGGCTCTGTTAGATCGCCGACCTCTAGAATATTTAGCTCCCAGTGGACAAAGTTCAGTGTTAAATATTTGGGCATCCAGTTGACCCCCTACGGTGGCTGGTCTTTACAAAACTAACTATGCCCGATTAATGGAATGGATCAGGCAAGAATTTGATGCTTGGAATTAACCGCGTTTGTTACATAGCTGAAAAGAGACTTGCATCTATCAAGTTAGCCTTCCTTGCATTTGTTTTTTGCTGTTGATCCAAAAGAAAACAAAAAAAAACAGTTTGAAGCACTTCCAATTTTGCAACAAGCTAGGAAAAAAAATCCTTCTTGACCTCAGAATGGCAGTAGGATTTATCCTTGGATCAAGCAGTTATTACCCTACATTGAAAGATTATATCCTTGAATATTCTGTTTTTGTACATAAATTTTGTACATAAATATTCTGTTTTGTCAGGTCCATAAATATTGGGACATCGACACAATTCTAATATTTTTGGTTCTATACACCACCACAATGGATTTGAAATGAAAGGAACAAGATATGCTTTAACTGCAGACTTTCAGCTTTAATTTGAGGGTATTTACATCCAAATCAGGTGAACGGTTTAGGAATTACAACAGTTTGTATATGTGCCTCTCACTTTTCAAGGGACCAAAAGTAATGGGACAATTGGCTGCTCAGCTGTTCCATAGTCAGGTGTGTGTTATTCCCTCATTATCCCATTTAGAAGCAGATAAAAGGTCCAGAGTTCCTTTCAAGTGTGCTATTTGCATTTGGAATCTGTTGCTGTCAACTCTCAATATGAGATCCAACGAGCTGTCACTATCAGTGAAGCAAGCCATCATTGGGCTGAAAAAAACAAAACAAACCCATCAGAGAGATGGCAAAAACATTAAGTGTGGCCAAATCAACTGTTTGGAACATCCTTAAGAAGAAAGAACGCACCGGTGAGCTCAGCAACACCAAAAGACCCGGGAGACCATGGAAAACAACTGTGGTGGATGACCGAAGAATTCTTTCCATGGTGAAGAAAACACCCTTCACAACAGTTGGCCAGATCAAGAACACTCTCTAGGAGGTAGGTGTATGTGTGTCAAAGTCAACAATCAAGAGAAGACTTCACCAGAGTGAATACAGAGGGTTCACCACAATATGGTTACCATCAAAAGCCTCAAAAACAGGAAAGCCAGTTTAGAGTTTGCCAAACAACATCTAAAAAAGCCTTCACAGTTCTGGAACAGCATCCTATGGACAGATGAGACCAAGATCAACTTGTACCAGAGTGATGGGAAGAGAAGAGTATGGAGAAGGAAAGGAACTGCTCATGATCCAAAGCATACCACCTCATCAGTGAAGCATGGTGGTGGTAGTGTCATGGCGTGGGCATGTATGGCTGCCAATGAAACTGGTTCTCTTGTATTTATTGATGATGTGACTGCTGACAAAAGCAGCAGGATGAATTCTGAAGTGTTTCGGCAATATTATCTGCTCATATTCAGCTAAATGCTTCAGAACTCATTGGACGGCGCTTCACAGTGCAGATAGACAATGACCTGAAGCATACTGCAAAAGCAACCAAAGAGTTTTTTAAGGGAAAGAAGTGGAAAGTTATGCAATGGCCAAGTCAATCACCTGACCTGAATCTGATTGAGCATGCATTTCACTTGCTGAAGACAAAACTGAAGGGAAAATGCCCCTAGAACAAACAGAAACTTAAGATAGTTGCAGTAGAGGCCTGGCAGAGCATCACCAGGGATGAAACCCAGTGTGTGGTGATGTCTATGCGTTCCAGACTTCAGGCTGTAATTGACTGCAAAGGATTTGCAACCAAGTATTAAAAAGTGAAAGTTTGATTTATGACTGTTAATCTGTCCCATTACTTTTGGTCCCTTAAAAAGTGGGAGGCACATATACAAACTGTTGTAACTCCTACACCGTTCATCACCTGATTTGGATGTAAATACCCTCACATTAAAGCTGAAAGTCTGCAGTTAAAGCACATCTTGTTTGTTTCATTTCAAACCCATTGTGTTAGTGTATAGAGCCAAAAAGATTAGAATTGTGTCGATGTCCAATATTTATGGACCTGATTGTATGCATCTAGTAGCTGTTTGAACATCTGTATGGACTCTGATAAAACCACTTCTTCAGGCAGAGGATTCCACATCCTTATTGTTCTTACAGTAAAAAAACCTTTCCTTTGCCTTAGATGAAATATGATGAAATCTTCTTTCTTCCAGTCTAAACGCATGACCTCGTATCCTATGTAAAGTCCGGTTTGTGAACAGATTTCCACACAATGGTTTGTTTTAAATATGTTTATTGTTATCATGTCTTGAATTCTTACATCAAACAGATTTTCATGAAAGCGAACAGTCGCCTGCGCAGAGGCTTAAGTATCGGTATATAAGAATAGATGCAAATTGTCGCCTGCGCAGAGGCGAATTGATCAGATCATATTATACATAAACTTTGCAGGGATGCATATGTCTAAGCTTAAAACTAACACATGACCACAGTATTCCGATTTAACGTTTCAACATACATGTCCATAAGAAAAACAATTAACGACCTGTGTCCGGCTAGTTTCTCAGTTATGGAAGCTGATGTGTGTGTTCGTATCATGAGCCGATCACGGTTATCAGTCTGCGTGCGACAAAAGTTTGATCTCAGGCTATTGCTTTATCGCAGTATGGGTGCTGTTGCGTTAACAGGTCCAAGTTGTGTATTGCAAATAACAGTGTTGGATGGTTCTGAATAGACCCTTATGAAAATGCAATGTTACAGTGAGGAGCATATAGAGGCAGTGTCATTTAGGTATGCTACCTAAGTGGATAATGAAAGTGCTAGGCCTTTGATATTTCGCACAGCTAGCTCGAGGATGGTAACGCGTGACTAATGTAATTTTGTTGCAAATATTATTATCGGTATCATGTCATAGGTGTGGTTTACGATTGCATGTTAACATTACAGTCAATTGCCTGTGCAGAGGCGTGTTTCTCGTTGCATTAATCGGAGCAGTCAGTTGCCTGCGCAGAGGCGTTTTATACATTGCTTCTAACATAGCGTTTAGTTGCCTGCGCAGAGGTGTGTTTCTCAATGCATCTATCATAGCGTTTTATTGCCTGCGCAGAGGCTCATTTCACATTGCAGCAG
This sequence comes from Pelobates fuscus, assembly GCF_036172605.1. Lineage (NCBI taxonomy): Eukaryota > Metazoa > Chordata > Amphibia > Anura > Pelobatidae > Pelobates > Pelobates fuscus. The sequence continues at coordinate 65,834,426 of NC_086329.1, read as the reverse complement.
ATTTGACGTTTAGTTGCCTGCGCAGAGGCTGTTCGAGCATGTCAATTGCATCCTTATTAGCTTTCATAGTTTGTGTGCTGTGTATGGTTTGATGTGTGTGTGTTGTTCGATGAGTGTGGTGCGTATTCCGGTATCTATAGAGGAATCTGTCTGCGCCGCATGCGCATAAAATGTTCTTAGGCTGTGTGTGGTTCAGTGTTGTACGGGTGTGTGGTATGAATGCTTGTTGCATTTCGGGCAACTGGATTGTTGTCGCTCAGACGGCGTCTTTCCCGCACGTCTCAGTCGTGGCTCCCTTTGTCACATCTTATTTTCCTGCATGTTGTCGTGTGTTGTGCCAGGTCTGTTGCGGTCTCGTGTGCAGCACAGCTTTCTAGTGGGTTTGTTATTGCGGCCCATGTCTCCTGTGTTCTAGGCGGTAGTGTGTCGGCGTTTGTGTTGCGCTGTTCCATCTTGTTCTGTCTGTATTTGGTTGCTGTAGTCCCTCGGTATATTCCCTGGTATCTGTGTTGTGTGTAGTTGGTATGTCATGTGTGTGTCGCCTTAGCAGGTGGTTGTTTACTGTCGTATTATGTGTCTCCATTCTCTTCGTCTGGTAATGTGGCTGTCTCTTGTGTCTGAGGTCATTTGTCGAGTGTAAGTGTGTGTGGTCGTGTCCTGGGTGGGTAAGTGAGGGGGTTGTGGGTTGGTGGTCTGTTATCCAGTCCCCTGTCGCCGCCCTGTTCCGCTCAGCCCCCGGGTCTCTCGGCTCCCCGCTCGGGCCCGCCTCTTTCTTGCTCGTTCCTCTCGGGGGTGTTTGCTGCAAGGCGGCTTTGGAAGGGGTCGGACGTGGTGTGGCGTAGCCAGTAGAACCAGCGTTGTGTGTAACGGTCCCTTTGTCGTGTGGTGACGGCTTTCACGTCTTCGAATTTCCGCGTCGCTTCCACTTCTGCTACCCATCGTCTCAGTGGGGGTGTAACGGTTTGCTTCCAGTAGATGGGGATGGTCGCCTTGGCCGCGTTGATCAGTCTGGGTATGATGGATCTGATGTATGCCTGTGTTGGCATGGTAGTTTTGTGTAGGAGGAAGGCGGCTGGGGTCTCTGGCAGTTTTCCTAATCGTCTCCCAGTATGGACGGATCTTGGGGCACGTCCACCAAATGTGCTTGAATATGCCTACTGCCTCCTCACATCTCCAGCAGGTGTCTGTTACCTCTGGGTTCCTTGCATGGAGCATTGATGGTGTCAGGTACCACCTGGTGAGGATCTTGTAGGAATTTTCCTGTAAGCGTGGAGGGATGGTTTCTGAGGGATGGATCGGGCGTATTGTGTCATTTGCGCTCTCTGGAGTGTGTGTACGAAGGTAAGAGGTCTATCTGGGAATAGTTTGTGTAGTGGTTGGATGTCGAAGGGGTTCCGGAGGATGTCCTTTATGCGGATGATTGGCTTGTGTCCTATTGGGTGCGGGGTTGGGCCCATGTCCCCTGCCGGGAAGTCTGGGTTGCCTCTCAAGGGGAGGAGTGGGCCGGGGTCTGTCGTCAGGTATTGTTTTGTGCCCTGTCTGTGCCAGATTTGCATGGTGGCCACCACGAATGGGTTGTTGATGTTTGTGTTTGTATGTTGCTTTTGGGATCCAGGGTAGCGTCCTGAGGTTGCATTTGGTCGTGTCTGATTCCAGTTGGGTCCACGGTTTCGTGCCGCTGGCCACCGTCCAACTCATGATTCTCGTGAGGTGTGCCGCGTGGTAGTACTTGCTCAAATTCCGGCAGTGCCAGTCCCCCTCGGAGTTTCGGCAGGATTAGTTGGGCATGTGCTATACGGGGAGACCTGCCCTTCCATATAAATTTGCGGACTTCCGTTTTCAGTGCCGTGAAAAATGATGGTGGGGCTGTTATCGGGACTGTTTGAAATATGAACAGTAGCTTGGGAAGCAGCGTTATTTTGACCGCGTTCACCCGTCCTAGCCATGATATGTAGTAGGAGTTCCATTTGTGTAGTTCCTCTGTTGCTTTTTTCAGTATTGACAGGTAGTTTTGCGTGTATAGGTCTGCTGGGTTGGGTGTGAGCCAGACCCCCAGGTATCTCATTCGGTGATCACACCAGCGGTATGGGTGTTGTATCTGGATCGTTGTTCTCAATGCGTGGTTGACCGTTAGGTTTAGGGTCTCCGACTTCGAGTGATTGATTTGGAGATTTGAAAGTCGGCCATATAGTTTGAATTCTGTCTGTATGGCCCTGAGGGAGGTCTCTAGGTTCGTGACCACGAACAACAGGTCGTCCGCGTACGCCATGATTTTGTGGTGCGTGTTTCCAATCCCTATTCCATGTATATCCGCGTTCTGTCTGATCTTATTGAGGAAGGGCTCCAGCGTCATAGCAAACAGTAAGGGTGAGAGCGGGCATCCTTGCCTGGTTCCGTTGAGGATGTGGAACGGGTCTGATAGTGCGCCTTTGATCCTGATCCTTGCTGACGGGTTTGTGTAGAGCACCATCACCCAGGTGAGGTACCTCGCCCCTACACCGAATTGTCGCAGTGTTGCGAACATCATGTCCCAGTCTACTCTGTCAAACGCTTTTTCTGCGTCTGTTGACAGGAGTAGTACCGGCGTCTTTTGCGTTTTGGCGTGGGCTATGATATTCAGGGCTCTGATGGTGTTGTCCCTCACTTCCCTGCCTGGGATGAATCCCGTTTGGTCTGGGTGGATTGATGCAGGGAGCAGTGGCGCCAGTCCGGTCGCGAGGATGCTTGCGAGGAGCTTGAGGTCTGTGTTTAACACAGATATCGGGCGGTAGCTGGGGCACAGTGTTGGGTCCTTCCCTTCCTTCGGGAGTAGGGTGATGTTGGCCGAGGTGAATTTGGCCGTCGGTGTGTCCCCATCTTGGATGGAGATAAGTGCCGCCAGGAGTTTCGGTGTCGTTACTTGTGTAAACGTTTTGTAATATTGGAGGGGAAGGCCGTCCGGTACTGGTGCTCTGCCGGTTTTCGCCCTCTTGATGGCATACGCTATGTCCTCGGGTGTTATGGGTGCTTCTAATGCTTCTCGTGCTATGTAGCCTATGTCGGGCACGTTCGCGGAGTCCAGGTAGTCCCTGATATTTTCAGTGATGTTTGTCCGTGGAGCTCCTGGGGCTGTTTGGCGGAGGTTATACAGGTTCTGGTAATATGCTCGGAATGCTGCGGATATGTGGTCTGGCCTGTGTCTGAGTTGCTGTCTTGCGTCCTTGATTTTCGGGATGTAGAGTTGGGTCCTGCGTTGTTTGAGGAGGTTTGCAAGTAGCCTCCCGCATTTGTCCCCGTGTTCATGTATCATGTGTTTGAAGTGTTGGTATGAGCGTTGTATCGAGCGGTTGAGGTGTGTGGGGAGTTGATCACGTTTGGTTACCAGGTCCCTATACGTTGTCGCGTCCAGGGTGCGTTTATGTCGCACCTCTAGGGTTGCTATGTCCCGGCCGAGGTCGAGGGTCGCTTGTATCGCCGTCTTCTTACGTGATGCGCTGAGTGCGATGATCTGGCCTTGGATCACAGTTTTGTGTGCCTCCCAACATGTCAGTGGCGTCACGTCGTCGGTTTCGTTTTCCGCAAAGTATGTTCGTATGGATTCGCTGATTTTATCTACTACTGTCGTGTCGGATAGTAGCGATTCGTTCAGCCGCCACGACATTTGTTTGGGTCTGAACAGCGGCGATTTCATCCGCATGCGGATCGGGCAATGGTCTGACCATGTCATCGGTAGGATCTCTGCGGCGGTGAGCAGAGTCAGGTTCTGATGTGGTGTGAGGAAGTAGTCGAGCCTTGTGTATGTTGCGTGGGTCCTTGAGTAGAAGGTGTAGTCGCGGTCCGTTGGGTGCAAAGCCCGCCAGCAGTCCGCCAATTGGTGGTGGTGGAGGAGGCGCAGTGTATTCGCATATCTGTTGTGTGGGGTTGCGCTTTGTGGGGATGAGGAATCTTGGTCCGGGTGTAGTGCCAGATTCAGGTCTCCGCCAATTATTAGGGTACCTTCTGTGAATTTCATCAACGTATTTAGTGCGCGTCCAAGGAATTGGTGTTGTTTTGTGTTCGGGGCATACACATTGGCAAATGTGTATGTTTGGTCCAGGATTGTGCCTTTGGTGAAAATGTATCTACCTTGGTTGCATCTGATGGTAGCTTTTTCTGCGTATGGGAGAAGTCTGGAGAAAAGAATGCCTACTCCCCGCGTGCGCTTGTCTGGGTTGTTACTGAAGTATCCCACGTGGAAGTTGCGGTCTTTCAGGGCTGGTGCTCTACCCTCTTGAAAGTGGGTTTCTTGCAGGAAGGCTACTGACGCCTTGTAGTGTTTTAGATCTCGTAACAGTCTAGTTCGTTTCTCCCTGATGTTCAGTCCGTGCACGTTGTACGAGACGATAGTCAGGTCTTCCCGCGCGAATCCGTTTGGCCCCGGGGCCGGCATCCCGTGGGCGGCCAGGGGGGGACTAGTGGGTTTAGCTGGGGATGGGGGCAGAGGGTGGTGGGTGATGTTGGGCTCGTGGGTGTTTGTATAGAATGTGTCGTGTAGTTGTATGCGCGTGTGGATTGATTTCCTGCCCTGTGTGAGTATGCACTGCCTTTGGGGGTCAGTGTCCGTGAAGGGTAATGGACAATTAACCCGTCGGTTCGACTGAGTGTCCGGCCTGTTGGAGGGACCTAATCGACTCTAGGGTGTGCGTGTCCCCTTCTGTGAAGGGGACCGTGTGTCCTGGTCCTATGGGGGAGTCTGGCCGTGTGTCTGAGCTTGCCCTACTGGGTCCGTATGGGTGTTTGAGTTTTGGAGTATGGTTTGGTGTGTGGTTTCCCCTCTTTAGTGGCTATGTGATCGGTGCATCCACTCGTTCTCTCGGTGCGGTGCGTGGGTGGGTTGTTTGGTGTATTTTGTGCGTGGTGGTGCTTTTTTCTGAGCAGCCTTATGGCGCTCTGGTGAGGTGGTCGTCCTGTCAGCCTATTCGTGGGTGCGGTTCTGCTGGGGGGGTCCATGTTTCGTAGGCTTTGCAATGTTTTTGGTGGTCGGTCGTGTGCCTTGGTGATTTGGTTGTTCTCTTCGGTCTGTCAGGGTCATGGGGTGGCTGGTCACGCGGGTCTGTTCTGGGGGTATTATAGTGTTCTTCGTTTAGCGTCTCTAATACCGATATTTTGAGATCTGGGGTCGTGGTAGGGCGGTTTCTACCTTTGCGGCGACTTAGTGTGTCTCTGTATCGTATCATGCAGAAGGTCCGTCTATCGAGCGAGTGGGAGCGCTAGTCAAGGGGCCTGCTGGCGCCGCGGCTGTGTGCGTTGAGTCGCTGTATGCGTGTGGCGGATGCAGTGTGCGTGTAACATCTTATACATCAGACATAGCGCAAATAGCAAGCATGCATAGGTTGCATCCTCTTGTTAGCATTGTATTTTGTTTTGTCTCCCCTCATCTGCTCTTGTTGCCTGTGGTCTTCCATTCCCCTCTCGCCATTCCTGGAGCTCCCCGGGGTGAGCATTTGGGTTGTTGTGGTTCCTTCCCTCCCTCCCCCATTCCTTCCCCTCCTCTCCTACCCCCCCTTTGCCTCCCTCGTGTTCCCACTTTCTCCCCTTGCCTCCCCTCTCCCTCCTTCCTCCCCCTTCCATCCGTGTGCATACTGTCGTCTATATTCTCACTTTGTGCTCGTGTAGCCCGTGCCCTTCCCTCCCTGCTCTTTTCCCCTTACCCTCCCTCCCGCCCCTAGTGTGGCTTCATTTGTGCGTGTAATTTTGTGACCTTCCAGTGTGCCGTGCGGTTCCGTAGAGCAAGCTCTGTCATGTGTGAGTTCGCCTATAACCTTGCTGGCCCCTTGGCCCGTCCCGTGCTCCCAGTCCCCACCCCAATTGTCCAGTTCCCTCCCTTCTGGTATATAGTTGCGTGTGGTATTATGCGTTAGTCCCCTCAGACCTCCCGGTTGCCCTTTCCCACCCCAATCCTTCTTGCTTATACTTGTGTACGTGTCTGTAGTTGGTACTCACAGTTCGGTGTGTTCTCGCTGTAGCCCTTGAGTCCCCCCCAGGTTATTTGATGGTCTGTTTACCGCTCACGCCTTGCCTGACCTGGGTTCCAGTCGTGGCGGCGTTGGTGCTGGGGCCCTTGAGGGTTTTGATCCTGTCTGCGTGGTTGCTGCAGTCCTGGTGGTTGCTGGAGGAACGACCTTGTTAGCTAGTCGGGTACTTGTATTCGTGGGAGGCCTAGGGTGCGTAGAAAGCTTGGGACTTCTTCTGATTTTCTCAGCGTTAGTTGATCCGGGCCCTGTCTGGCTGTCAGGGAATATGGGTAGCCCCAGCGGTATGGGATTCCTGCTTGTTGTAGAGCCGAGGTCACAGGGCGTAAAGCTCTTCTTGCTTGTAGTGTATAGCGGGACAGGTCCTGGTAGATGGATATGCTTTGCCCCTCTAGGCGTACGGTTCCCATGCGGCGGGCCGTGCGCAGTATTTCCTCCTTTAGCTGTGTGGCAAACCTAGCCACTTCTGGACTGTGATATGTAGAGGTTGTCCATGGGATGTAAGGGGGGACTGTATCTTCTATATTATGTGTGTATTGTATAGAACCGTTCGCATGCTGGCAGCCCTAAGCTACCAGCATGCAAACCCTTCGTTTGACGAATTGCGGCCATCCGGGCCATTCGCCAACCGAACACGGGCTCCCCAGGTGGACCACACACTTAGGAGTCGTGTGGCGCTCGTTAACCGATTGCAACATTGTTGCAATCGGTAATTAAAGGCTCTCCTAGGTGGCCGTCGTTCGACTACCGACCATGCGGCGGTCGGCCATCTTGGATCCTTTGTCTCTCCAGCGGTGTTCGGTCGTCGAGCGCCTGGTACTGAAAACGGCTACTCAATGATACGAACACCGCTGGAGTTCCCGAGCGTTCGGGAGTTCCGCTCTCATCGCATTGTGTTCCCCATCGGTGTTCGGTAGTTTTAAACCGAACTCGATGGTTAAGTGTATTTTATGCGGCGTTCGGTCAGTTCAGCTGGGAGCTGAGCGGTATTCTCCCAAAAGATGCGCTCAGGTCCCAGCTACCTGCCGAACGTTCGGTCATTTGAATCTACCGAATAGAATGTGAAAACCGTATTTTAATACAGATTGTCAGTTCTGCTGCACGAGGGGATAATCCACTTAATCGTCCATTTTAGTGGGAGTATCCTTCTCGTGCAGCACAGCCTGTTGGGAAAATTACATTGCATGATGGGAGAAATCCCCTGGATTTACTGTATGGAAACCCCTTGCATGGGGAACTGTATAAATATGCCAGCTGTGAATAAAGCCAGTTAGTTGACTCCCAAACTGTGTTTCGTCCGGTTATTGGGAGGATTTGGGAACTTGCCTTACTTTTCAGCGCTGACTGTGGATGTACCTGTGGAACCAGCGGAGATCGGGGATTTTAATATTGCCCTCCGCTACAAGCTGGTAGTTATCTAGGCAGCAAATGATGTCCCTGGGCTGGTCTTCTGGGGCTGGCATGGGTCTCAGAGCCCTGTGTGCCCTTACTAGGCCTATTCTGGGTATCTGCTGACCCCCCAGTACCTGTGCGAATATTTGCCTCAGGGTGTCAAGGATATTCTCTACCTGGCCTCCTTCTCTCACCCCGCGGACGCGTAGGTTCAGCCTGCGGCCGCGGTTGTCCAGGTCATCTACCCACGTGGTAAGGTATGCCATGTCTGCTTCTTGGCTTGTGACTGCCGTGTTGGTGTGCTCCAGGTCTGTCCGGAGGGCCTTTGTCTCTGCCTCCGCCACGGACATATGGGCCTCCATGTTTGCCATGTCCGCGCGGAGTTGGGACACCTCTTCACGTACCACCCGGCTCAGGCGATCTGAGAGGGCCTCGATGTCAGTCTTCATTAGGAGGTTGGGCAGTATCTCCCTCCATCCCTTCTCCTGCGGCATCTGTGGTTCTGAGGCATTTGATAAGGCTGGTGAGCGCCCGGCCGTGGGTGGATGGAATGGAGTCCGGCGCTTGGCTTGCGGCCTCCATTTCCGGCTGTGGAGATTGCGCGCGGGTAGCGGGGTGCATATAGGACCTTATTGTGTGGTCCCCTCCGGGACCCGCGGGCCTCGGGGTGCCTCCCGTGTCGGTAGGCTTCTTTGTACGTCCCATTTGTTGTGTGCTGCGAGCGGGATGCGGAGGTTGTTTGCGGTTTGGATGCGGGCGCCACGAGGAGCTCCGGGTTCACACTTCCATCTTGGTCGGCTGCCGGACATGCCCCCCCACACAATGGTTTGTATTGGCCCTGAATATAATATATTTGTATAATGTTATCATATCCCCTCTCTGGCAACCTTTTTCTAAACTAAATCGGTTTACATTTGTTAACCTTTCTTCATAGCTGATATGTTCCCTTCCTTTTATTAATTTTGTAGCCTGCCTCTGCACTTTTTCTAGTGCCATAATATCCTTCTTTAGAACAGGTGCCCAAAATTGCACAGCATATTCAATATGTGGTCTTACCAGTGATTATAAAGAGGCACACTTATATTCTCGTCTCGTCTGGGTAATTAAAATCTCCAATAATTCAAGTGTTACCCAGATTTGCAGCTTTCTCAATTTGCTCAAACAGCTGTTGTTCCTCATCAATATTAACATTAGGTGGTTTATAACATATCCCAATCAATAGTTGATTTCCCTTCTTTTCCCCCAAGCAGATATTTACCCATTGTCATGGAGTAACACTTCTGGGTTCGGCACACAGCTGTGAGGAGCCGGACCCCACCCCCCTCTGACACAGCTCTGACGGTATTTAGGGAGACTGAGCCAGAGGGAGGGTGCTTGGTGATTGATTGTGTGAGCTAACGTGTGAGCTGCCTCCGCGAGACCGCGGGTTCCACAGGCTCAGCTACTGGGATCTACTTCCACCGGACTTGCCTCTCCACAAGCTCAGACAAACCGTTCCAGCCTTTGAGCAAATGCAAGGATTGCTGCATGCCATAAAGGATTACTGGAGAACGGATACTTTGCTACTTTACAAGTGGACCATATTTCTGAACTATTGGAGGACTACCCATATTAACCTTAAGTATATCTTTCAGCTATTTGTCTACAAAATCATTTATTAATGAACTAATACTTGCTTACTCAAACCTTCATTGATACAAGTTACTAATCTCCTCAAGGACAACTCCCATCATGCTTATTCACTATGAACTGTTTCTTGCTTTGCAAATACATTCAGTGCTTCAATCTACTTATTACATGAAGGACAACTCCCATCATGCTTATTCACTATGAACTGTTTCTTGCTTTGCAAATACATTCAGTGCTTCAATCTACTAATTACATGAAGGACAACTCCCATCATGTTTATTCACTATGAACTGTTCTTGCTTTGCAAATATTCTTAGCTACTTGATTATTGTTCCTATTGAATATTATTCTCATGAACTTAAAGAATGTTACTTAATGGATCTCTGAAGAAATACATAATAATGAACTTTGTGTTGTTGATTACTTGCACTTCTTCTTATTGGATTATTGCCTAAATGTAATTCATTTAAGTTTAACACTTATTAAAACTTCGGTTGAATCAAGTTACCAGAGATTCTCTCTTTTCTTAAAACTACAGTATTGATACTTAAAGGACCACTCTAGGCACCCAGACCACTTCAGCTTAATGAAGTGGTCTGGGTGCCAGGTCCAGCTAGGGTTAACCCATTTTTTTTATAAACATAGCAGTTTCAGAGAAACTGCTATGTATATAAATGGGTTAATCCAGCCCTCAAAGCCTCTAGTGGCTGTCTCACTGACAGCCGCTAGAGGCGCTTGCATGATTCTCACTGGGAAAATCACAGTGAGAGCACGCAAGCGTCCATAGGAAAGCATTGATAATGCTTTCCTATGAGACCGGCTGTATGCGCGCGCAGCTCTTGCCGCGCGTGCGCATTTAGCCGAATGGGAGGAGTTGAGGAGGATCGGAGGAGAAGAGCTCCCCGCCCGGCGCTGGAGAAAGGTAAGTTTTAACCCCTTTCCTCTCCCCAGAGCCACACGGGAGGGGTTCCCAGAGGGTGGGGGCACCCTCAGGGCACTATAGTGCCAGGAAAACGAGTATGTTTTCCTGGCACTATAGTGGTCCTTTAAGGATTCTCCATTTCTTCACTATTGTAATTAGGGAGTTTACAAGCTGCAGTTGAGTTCCAATCCAAATCACCCCTAGTAGCGTAACAGAATCACCAAGCCCAATAAATGGAACCAGCAGAAGTGAATTCCCAAATTACCTCATTAACCCATAAAGTTGAAATACTCACACAAGGCATGCAGGATTTGCAAATTGCTAATGAGAGACTTCTTTCTTATATTAGAGAAATGCAAAATAAAGTTACACATTCTTCAAGTGACCCTGCTGTCTGCAATTCTGAAAAAAATTATGGAGATAGCTCTAAATATCGAGAATTTTTGAATTCATGAAAATTGTTGTTTACTCTTAAACCTAGGGCGTACCCCACAGACAGGATTAAAGTCTGTTCAATGATTTCCTATTTAAGGGGTGAACCCATGTCCTGGGCACATACATTTCTGGAAAATGAAGATCCTATTTTGGATTCTTTGGATAATTTTGTTGAAGCAATGTCACTACTATATGAGGACCCTAATAAACAAACTACTGCTGAAATTACTATTAGATTATTACAACAAAGAAATCGTCCTGTGGAGGATTATATAGCTGAATTTAAAAGATGGGCTTCAGAAACCCAATGGAATGATATAGCTCTACGTAATCAGTTCCGTTTAGGATTGTCTGAAACAATTAAAGATGAATTATCTAGAACCATTCTTCCCCCAACGCTTGATACATTAATTTAACTCTCTATCAGTATAGATAGCAGAATCAGAGAACGAAAAGCTGAAAAGGCTCTCTCTAATTCATTTTGGAAAAAACCCAATCCCCCTCTGCGCATGTCTAATAAACCCTTGTGAAGCTATGGAAGTTGGGTTTGTCAGGGGACCTTTATCTATTGAAGAAAAAACAAGAAGAATAAATTTAAATCTCTGTATGTACTGTGCTTCTAAGGAACATCTTTTACAAGAATGTCCTCTACTAAAACGCGCTAAGGAAGGAAAGCTTAAAATGAATACCTAAATTCTGAAAACACTTCCCTCTTCCTGTTCTCATCAGTTTGCTGTACCTTTAATTTTACAATGGGACAAAGAAAGAATCAAGACTGAAGTTATTATTGATTCTGGAGCTACAGGGAAATTCATAGATTCTTCGTTTGTTGAAACCAATAAAATTCCTTTTATGAAAAAAGCGTCTTTTGTCTCCATCAGAGTTATTGATGGATCTTTAATTCCCTCTGGTCCTATAAAAAATGAAACTATTCCTATCGGGACAATTGTCAATAATAACCATTCAGAATTTCTCATTTTTTATATAATAAAATCTCCTCTTTTTCCAATCATCTTAGGAATCAACTGGTTACAAACTCATAACCCCTTCATTCGTTGGACTCCCTTCTCTCTCACCTTTGACTATTGAATATTGTAAGGATAATTGTCTTCCACAGATTCCTACACTTCATTTAAGTCAAGAAAAATTAATACCTGGATCTCATAACAAAAAAGCTGATGCTCTTTCCAGAATTCCATTTAATCCTGCTCCAGAAAAGAAAACCTTTTCAATATTATCAAACGATAAAATTATTGGACTTACAACTACTATATTGGATGAACTAAAACAATTATCTCACGAAGAACTTGAACTACCTTCTACTCCTACATTGTTCAAAAAAGATGGAATCTTTTATTTCAAAAATAGAATTTACATTCCTCCAAAACTCCGAAAGAACCTCTTAAAATGAATTCATGATTCTCCCCTTGCTGGACATCCTGGAATAAAAAAGACACTTGAACTCTCTACTAGACAATATTGGTGGCCTCGTCAAGACAAAGCCATTGAATCCTATGTTAAGTCTTGTCCAGTATGTCAAAAGTGAAACGTCACCTTCCTTATGGATTATTGACTGGATTACCAGTACCTGAAAGACCTTGGCAGTCTATTTCCATGGACTTTATGGTGGAACTCCCTCCTTCTCAATACACCACCATCCTTGTTGTCGTAGACCGTTTCACAAAAATGTCACATTTCATTCCTTTGACAAAGTTACCCTCATCCTCTGAACTTTCCAAAGTTTTCATTGACAATATAATCAAATTACATGCATTTTCTGAAGAAATAATCTCAGACAGAGGTTCTCAGTTTACTTCACGTTTTTGGAAGGAAATGTGTTCTTCACTTCAAATCCAACGTAAACTTTCTAAAGCATTCCATCCGCAAATAAATGGCCAAACAGAACGAGTCAATCAATGTCTGGAACAATACCTTCGTTGTTACTGTACGTATTTACAAGATGACTGGAGTAATTGGTTACCCATGGCTGAATTTGTCTATATTAATTCCATACATACAAGCAGCAAAATGACGCCATTCTTTTCAAATTATGGATTCCATCCCTCCTTATTCCCTGAAGTTCCCAAGACAACTTCTAATCCAATGGTCTCTTCTCAAAACATGGAAATCCCTTCATTGTTCAAACAATTAAAGGACAACCTTGAAAGTTCTGTCGTTATATAAAAAGAATTATGATATTAAAAGGAGATCTCCTCCTAAATATAAAATTGGTGACACTGTTTGGCTATCTTCAAAAAATATTTCTACTAACCGTCCTTCTAAGAAACAAAGTCCTCTTTTTCTTGGACCTTTTCAAATTGAATCCATTGTTAATGAAAATGCTGTAAAATTGAAACTTCCTCCATCACTTAAATTGCATCCTGTTTTTCATGTTTCACTCCTAAAGTCTTTTCTCCCAGATCCCTTCCATAGGGAACAATTGTGGAAGCCTGACCCCATTGAAGTACAAGGAGAATTGGAATATGAAATAGAGAAAATTCTTGACTCCAGACTTCATAGAGGTAACTTACAATACCCTATTAAATGGAAGGTTTATGGAGAAGAAGATAACACATGGGAGAATTCCTCTGAAATACATCCATCGAAGTTGATTACTGCCTTTCACAGGAGATACCCTCATAAACCGAGGTAATAGCACCCGGAGAGCGCTCCTTAGGTGGGGGGTCCTGTCATGGAGTAACACTTCCGGGTTCGGCACTCAGCTGTGAGGAGCCGGACCCCGCCCCCTTCTGACACAGCTCTGATGGTATTTAAGGAGACTGGGCCAGAGGGAGGGTGCTTGGTGATTGATTGTGTGAGCCAACGTGTGAGCTGCCTCCGCGAGACCGCGGGCTCCACAGGCTCAGCTACTGGGATCTACTTCCACCGGACTTGGCTCTCCACAAGCTCAGACAAGCCGTTGCAGCCTTTGAGCAAATGCAAGGATTGCTGCATGCCATAAAGGATTACTGGAGAACGGATACTTTGCTACTTTACAAGTGGACCATATCTCTGAACTATTGGAGGACTACCCATATTAACCTTAAGTATATCTTTCAGCTATTTGTCTACAAAATAATTTATTAATGAACTAATACTTGCTTACTCAAACCTTCATTGATATAAGTTACTAATCTCATGAAGGACAACTCCCATCATGCTTATTCACTATGAACTGTTTCTTGCTTTGAAAATACATTCAGTGCTTCAATCTACTAATTACATGAAGGACAACTCCCATCATGCTTATTCACTATGAACTGTTCTTGCTTTGCAAATATTCTTAGCTACTTGATTATTGTTCCTATTGAATATTATTCTCATGAACTTAAAGAATGTTACTTAATGGATCTCTGAAGAAATACTTAATGAACTTTGTGTTGTTGATTACTTGCACTTCTTCTTATTGGATTATTGCCTAAATGCAATTCATTTAAGTTTAACACTTATTAAAACTTCGGTTGAATCAAGTATTGATACTTAAGGATTCTCCATTTCTTCACTATTGTAATTAGGGAGTTTACAAGCTGCAGTTGAGTTCCAATCCAAATCACCCTTAGTAGCGTAACACCCATAAAGCTTCCACATTTTCCTCATAATATTCCACTTGCTTAAGATTTGGCTTTAACTCATGGTTGACATACAAACATACCCCACCACCCTTCTTGTTTTTCCTATCCTTCCTAAATAACATGTACCCATTTAAGTTAACTGCCCAGTCATGTGTCTCATCCCACCATGTTTCAGTTATGCCTATTATATCATATTGTTTAGTGTATGCCTCTGGTTCCCCCATTTTGTAATTTAGGCTTCTTGCATTAGCAAGCATACATTTAATATCATGAGTCACTTGTACTTTTTGTGAATTATTAACATTACATACCTTCTCTCTTCTGAGCTTGCCACTGCCCCCATCTCCACCCCCCTTATACTGAGCTAAAGCCCATCTCCTATCTCTATTTTGTAGATTGCTATGACCCTCCCCCCCTCCCCACTACTAGTTTAACCCCTTCCCGCCGTTACGACGTGCTATGCCATCACGGTTTAAGTGGGCTTTAAAGCCGTTGTGACGGCATAGCGCGCCGTAACGGCTTTAAGCCCTGGAGCGCCCGGGTTACTTACCTTCCCGGCGCTCCGCTTCGGGAGGACTGCCTCACAGCCCAGGCAGCCCTCCCACGGCAAATCAGGCCCCCGGGGGCCATGTGATCGCTCTCAAAGAGCGATCACATGGCCCCCTATAGCTGGCTGTGGATCTGCCAGCAGGGGGACTGTCTAAAATATTAGACAGTCCCCCTGCTGGTGGGAAGTATAAAAAAATATATTAAACATGTTTAAAAATAAATCAAATGTATTTATATATATATATATATATATATATATATATAATATATGTATATATATTATATATATATATATTATATATATTTAACGTCGTACATAGTGTATTTTAATACTAATATAAGTACATATATTAGTATTAAAATACACTTAGAATGACGTTACATATATATATAATATACATATATTATATATATAATAGATATATACACATATATTATATATATAAATACGTATAATTACAATAATAAATAAATAAAATAATACAATTAATAAATAAAATATTCAAACAAAATTTAATATAAATTATATATACATATGTAATTTCATTCTAACTGTATTTTGTTATTAATATATATATATATTGGTAACAAAATACACTTAGAATGACATTCTATATATATCTATCTATATATAAAATGCAAATAAGCGCACATATATATATATAGATAAATACATATAATTACATAAAATATTACATTAGTATACACGTAGAATTTAAATACCTATAAATGCATATGTATTAAAATTCTACGTGTATATTTAAGTAATCTTTTAACATAATTAGGTGATTTGATTAATTAAAATTTGATTGACATGCCTGACAACACAGGGAGAAAGTGCAGAGAATTTAATTTGCAAGCACTATATTTGACCCTGTAACTCTCCAAAACAACATAAAACCTGTACATGGGGGGTACTGTTTTACTCGGGAGACTTCGCTGAACTCAAATATTAGTGTTTCAAATTGGTAAATTGTATTACAACGATATTTTAAGTAAAAGTGACATTTTTTGCATTTTTTTACAAACGAACGGCACTTTTATGGACTATATTATTGTTGTAATATGTTTTACTGTTTTAAAACACTAATATTTGTGTTTAGTGAAGTCTCCCGAGAATAACAGTACCCCCCATGTACAGGTTTCATGGTGTTTTGGAAAGTTAGAGAGTCACATATAAGGCTTGCATTTCATTTTTTTTACATTGAAATTTGCCAGATTGGTTATGTTGCCTTTGAGAGCGTATGGTAGCCCAGGAATGAAAATTACCCCAATGATGGCATACCATTTGCAAAAGTAGACAACCCAAGGTATTGCAAGTGGGGTATGTCCAGTCTTTCTTAGTAGCCACTTAGTCACAAACACTGGCCAAATATTCGTTTTTTGCTTTTTTAACACAAAAACAAATATGAACGCTAACTTTGGCCAGTGTTTGTGACTAAGTGGCTACTAAAAAAGACTAAACATACCCCACTTTCAATACCTTTGGTCGTCTACTTTTTAAAATGGTATGCCATTATGGGGGTAATTCTCATTGCTGGGCTACCACACCGTCTCAAAGGTAACATTGCCAATCTGGAAAATTTCTATTTGCAAAATGGAACGTTCTATATTTGACCCTGTAACTTTCCAAAACGCCCTAAAACCTGTTAATGGGGGATACTGTTGTACTCGTGAGACATCGCTGATTACAAATATGTGCATTTTTGTGCAGTAAAACCTAACAGTATTATGACATTGACAGCTAAAATGTAAATGTACAAATTTAAAAAAAATCTTATTTTCTCACATTTTTTTAAAATTTTATTCATAATGAATTATGTTCCATATATGAATAGTTAATGGTAAATTAAAGGCCTGTTTCTCCTGAACAAAATGATATATAATAAGTGTGGGTGCATATAATTTGAAAGAGGGGAACTACGGTTGAACAGACATGTAGCGCAAATTCTAGTTTTTGTTTACGTTTTGTTTTGATCAGAACGTGCACTATTGACTCCGTCCTGAAGGGGTTAAAATCTCCTCCAACATTCTAGCCATCCTATCCCCCAGCACTGCAGACCCTCTCCCGTTTAGGTGCAACCCATCACTACTATAAAGGTTATACCCTCCCTTCCTGCACCAAGACTTCAGCCACGCATTGACCTCTCTAATCTCCCGCTGTCTTTCCACTGTGGCGCATGACACAGGTAATATCTCAGAGAATACCACTTAGGAGCTCCTTTTCTTAAAGGGACACTAAAGTCACCTGAACAACTTTAGCTTAATGAAGCTGTTTTGGTGTATAGAACATGTCCCTGCAGCCTCACTGCTCAATCCTCTTTGTTTATGAACCCTAGTCACACCTCCCTGCATGTGACGTGCACAGCCTTCCATAAACACTTCCTGTAAAGAGAGCCCTTTCTTTATTGCAAGTTCTGTTTAATTAAGATGTTCTTATCCCCTGCAATGTTAATAGCTTGCTAGACTCTGCAAGAGCCTCCTGTATGTGATTCAAGTTCAATTTAGAGATTGAGATACAATTATTTAAGGTAAATTACATTTGTTTGAAAGTGAAACCAGTTGTTTTTTCATGCAGGCTCTGTCAATCATAGCCAGGGGAGGTGTGGCTAGGGCTGCATAAACAGAAACAAAGTGATTTAACTCCTAAATGACAGTGAATTGAGCAGTGAAATTTCAAGGGAATGATCTATACACTAAAACTGCTTTATTTAGCTAAAGTAATTTAGGTGACTATAGTGTTCCTTTAAGTTTGCTACCTAATTCCCTGAAATCATTCTTTAGGACCTACCATCTTCCTTTTACTTTGTCATTGGTACCAACAATGACCATGACCGCTGGGTCATCCCCAGTCCCTCCCAATAATTCATCCACTCTGTCAGCAACATGCCGGACCCGAGCACCTGGGAGACAGCATCTGTCCGGTTGAGCCTATCAGAGCGGCAGATTGCCCTATCTACTCTCCTTATGATAGAGTTCCCTACCACCACAACCTGTCTTGCCTTTCTTACATTTTGAACCCCAACCGTACTAGAAGGGCTGTTACCTCGGCTGTTAGAAGTGACAGCTTCCTCTAATACGGCTACTCCTGAGCTGATGCTCCCAACATCTTCACTCAAACGGGCAAATCTGCTAGGTTGCACTAAATCAGGACTAGATAGCCCTTAACTCTTCCCTACCCCCCTGCTTCCTCGCCCCACTGTCACCCAGCTTCGTGCCTGTTTCCCATCTGTCTTATCTCCTCCCTCTCCACTACCTGTCCCCACTAAACTCTGCTCAGTGAGCAGCAGACTCCTCTCCAGATTGTTGATCTCCCTCAATGTTGCGATTTGCTTCTCCAGATCTCCAGTCTGAGCTTCCAGAAAAGCCACTCGCACACAACCGTCACAGAGGTATGGACCCTGGACGGGTACATCCAGGCATCCATACATGCAACAAGGTGTGCATTGAGTCAAACCACCAATCTTGCGAACACTCATTTCCCCAGATACAGGACAGTAAAACAAATACCTTGCTAGTTTAACCCCTTGTTAGTTTACACTCCTGGTTTTCTAACTTCTTCTTTAAAGAGTCTACTTAATAGAGTCTGCTTTCAAGCAATGTGAGCAAGCTCAGTGAGTTAGGGGTGTGCCTTTATGGGAATACAATCGCACACAGGTGCAATTAATGGACACTCCCCCAATCAATCAAGCAGCAGCACAAAAGAGGGGGGAAAACAGAGCTATTTGGATGTATTAATGTACCGTATATACTCGAGTATAAGCAGAGTTTTTCAGCCCATTCTTTGGGCTGAAAAACCCCAACTCGGCTTATACTCGAGTCAGAGTCTGTATTATGGCAATTTGCATTGCCATAATACAGACTGGGGGGAGAGGGGTGCTGGCAGAGCTGTACTTACCTTTCCTGCAGCTCCTGTCAGCTCTCTCCTCCTCCGCGCCGTCCGTTCAGCACCTCGGTCAGCTCCCAGTGTAAGTCTCGCGAGAGCCGCGGCTCTCGCGAGACTTACAGTGGGAGCTGACAGAGGGAGCTGCACAGACCGCGCGGAGGAAGAGAGCTGACAGGAGCTGCAGGAAAGGTAAGTACAGCTCTGCCAGCACCCCTCTCCCCCCCACTGAACTGCCACTGGACCACCAGGGAAGGAGAGCCCCCCTCCCTGCCATGTATAAAGCAGGGAGGGGGGACGAAAAAAAAAATATAAATAAAATAAGAAATACTAATAAAAAAATAATAACAAAAAAAGGGGTATAAGGACCACTATGGGAGGGAGGGGGGTATAAGGACCACTATGGGAGGGAGGGGGGGGATAAGGACCACTATGGGAGGGAGGGGGGGATAAGGACCACTATGGGAGGGAGGGGGTAGGATAAGGACCACTATGGGAGGGAGGGGGGGATAAGGACCACTATGGGAGGGAGGGGGGGGATAAGGACCACTATGGGAGGGAGGGGGGGATAAGGACCACTATGGGAGGGAGGGGGGGGATAAGGACCACTATGGGAGGGAGGGGGGGATAAGGACCACTATGGGAGGGAGGGGGGGGATAAGGACCACTATGGGAGGGAGGGGGGGGATAAGGACCACTATGGGAGGGAGGGGGGGTATAAGGACCACTATGGGAGGGAGGGGGTATAAGGACCACTATGGGAGGGAGGGGGGGGATAAGGACCACTGAGGGAGGAGGAGGGGAAGTCAGGACATATGGGGGGGGGGAGGGGGCAGCAAAACATTTTTTGCCTACGGCGGCAAATATCCTTGCACCGGCCCTGCACACACTGCATTCACACACTGCATTCATACACACACACTGCATTCATGCACACACACACTGCACTCATACACACACGCTGCACTCATACACACACACATACGCACACACTGCATTCATTATACACACACTGTAAATAAATATTCAATTAATATATTTTTTTTAGGATCTAATTTTATTTAGAAATTTACCAGTAGCTGCTGCATTTCCCACCCTAGTCTTATACTTGAGTCAATAAGTTTTCCCAGTTTTTCGGGATAAAATTAGGGGCCTCGGCTTATATTCGGGTCGGCTTATACTCGAGTATATACGGTACTTAAGATGATGGCCCTTTCACAAAATTTTATATGTCCTCCAAACGCTCCCAATAGCCCTTCCTACCCAATTTTTTACTAACATGAAATGCCTCTTTACAGCCTATATATGGAAGTGTAAACACCTCAGGATAGCCTACAAAACACTCATGGGACCCAAAGGTGGGGGGGAGAGGGGAGTTTGCCAAATATCTTTCATTATTATATGGCGGTAGAATGAAAGACTGGACCACTTCAGCCCCATGGAAGTCTTGGTGTGCTTTATAACAGAGCTTTGTAACTGTTCCCCTACAGACTTTGCCCTGGCAATTATGCTCGATCCCCCTTCTGGTAGTGTAAGCACATCCAATAGTATCTAACACCCTATACATATATACATATAAAGGTGGAGAAACTTTAGCGCAGTGTGGAACCTGTCCCTGAGAATTTCACCAATCTATCCCTTAACGGATAACCCGAACCCCAGAATTGATGGTGTTTGGAGACGATCCAAAGTCTCATAGGATCCAGACCACCTACATTTGGGGAGATTTTAAAGGGCAACTCATCGCCCTCACTTGTTGAGTTTACGGCCAGGCCAATCAAACCTCTCTGCTCAAGAATCTATTTCCAACTTTTGTGACACTGACCTCACAAGCGACACTGGATTGGCATTCCACCATTCTCACATCTTTTGGCTCACTGTAGCAAATACCCCACCACCAGCAAATTATACAATAGTCCCTCCTATTTAATCCCCTTCTGTATGCCTCTATTTGACCTATTGTGCTTCTAGTTAGCCCAATGGCGCTATATTTACTACTGTTCTCTGGTTTGACTTTGCTTGTCTTCTCATTTATTCTGATCTCTGTATTCTTTGTCTATTGGCTTGTTTTTCTGTTTGCTCTAATATCTCCTGCCGTTCACTATGGCAATGTCTGACTATTGTATTATGTTAATCTTGGCCACTCTAAGGACCGGCAAAATTATTATATTATCCTCATTTGTTGTACTGGAGTTTGTGAGTTTGTGGGTTCTACATATTGTAACAAGGAGCTTCCATCTTCATTGTGACAAATATCTTCAGCTCCTGAATCACGTTAATGTTGTAATCATGTTTATGTACGAGCATACAACGTAGAGTTCTATAAAGAATCCAACTCTTGCAATGCACTAGAAGTTGCACATTTTAAAAAGCCATCACTTTTTTTGTCTAGTTTTCTCAAGTTAGGCTTTCACAACAAGATAAATTAGTCCCAGCTTTGTTCCATGATAAATCATACGTTGGGATTTCAGTGAATCCCAACTAAGTCTGTAGGAATATTTTATAGAGCATTTATTTTATGAAATACTAAGTAAAAGATATAACAAATATAACTGCTTTTCTTCAATGTCGTTCTGTCACCTCCCTATTATTATTAACATTGAAAATAAACATTAGAAGTGAAAGTCTATATTAGTTGAATCTCATAGCTTATGCTTGCCCTTTGGGAGTCATTTCATAACCCTTTTTGAACTTTCTTTGGTTAGAATTAATACTTTGAGTTCCATGCAATCTTGGCAAACATAAAACTGGCTCATAGGCATTGTCTGTGGACAAATAAGTAGAGCTTCTGACCAAAAAGGGCTTAAAGATGGCAGCCTTAACTCACCAAGGTGTTTAAAAGGTGTTTACTTAAATATATGCATTTATTCATTATATAACAGAACAAAACAGAGTGAAAGGAAAAGGTGAGAACCTAAATGTACATTGTGACAGAACCATATGTCTGTGGATTACATTTATTTTATTCTCATTCGTCTGTTTATTCGTGCCTTTCCCTGTCCGTATGGGTCCTGTGTTATTTCCCCCTTTTACCGTATGAACGAACATGAGGCGGCAGCCATCTTGAACATGCGAACGCCCAGCGGTGTTCGTCGACGATTCTGTGGAACTAAAAACGACTACTATTTTCATATGAACACCGCTGAAACCGCCGACCTCCCTTCATCTGTTCCACCTATTCATACGAACGGTGGGCTTTCGGCACATTTTCATACGAACGGAGCCACCCTCAAATAGCCATCCCATGAAGCCCATTTGTATACCGAAAGGACTATGTGAAAGACTTTGGCTCCATGGTGATGGAACTGTGTACATAGGATCTGAGCGCTATTCGGTAACTTTGTGCGCTCAGATCCCAGCTATCTGGGGATTCGTTAAATGTATGTATTGTATTCGGTAGTTTAGAAGTTATATATTTTTATGTATTTTATTGCCATTTTTAAAATGGAGTTTTGCCTCTATCCTCGGAGATAATTGAGTTACTTCCCAATTATCTCCAGGATAGAGAGGAGGGTCCTATACAGCTAAAGGGGAGTGATTATGTCTGTAACACTGTGATTGGCTACTGTACTATTCTTGTCAAAGTTTTCCACCAGGTCCCCTAGGGGAGTGTCCACCTGGTGGAAGAACTGCATAAATACCGGTTAGGTAGCCCACATTAAACCAGATCACTGCTTGACCTTCAATACGGAGCCTTGTCTCGTACTTGTGGGGATTTATTTGTATGGTTTCTCCTGTTCGGCTGTTGGGAGCATTCGTATGGTCTGGCGTATTCGCATGGTTCCTGTTGGGCTGATTGGAAGGTTTGTTAGCTGTCTCAGCATTCGTAAAGGGAACATCCTAAATGGCTTTAACCCCTTTGATACCCGGGGTGCCGTTACATACATACCTATATCACAACAAATGGACTTTCCAATTACCATCCCAGTGTAACCAGACTAACGATGGACAGTGTCAGAGTGAATGGCTGAGGTCAAGGATAGGAGAAAATCGGATAAACGGTCAAGGTCAAAGGAGCACAGAGATCAAGATAAATGTTAAAAATGGATACCAAAATAAAGATTCACAAGAACATGCTTACTGGGCTAACTAGAACCACAACAGGGCAACATGGAGTGGGAAAGGTGAGTATAAATAGGCTGGAATTAGTTCCTGTTGGCCACATCATCCAATAATTCCATATGATTTATGGGCGGTACAAAACCCAATTAGACTGCTTACTAACCTCATAATATAGTGCTGAATGTGGTTCAGTGAATTTGGATTTTGGACCTGAATTCTATGGGGATATTTATGGGGTGATAAATATTAAAAATTTTCATAAATGTATTTAATTTTTATTATATCAAAATTGATATATCGGCACTGTACCCCAAAATGAATAATACGCTAAGAATTTCCCACTATTTAATTCACTTAGATCCTAGAAGCTGATCATCAGAGGATTTTATTCCACACAGTGATCACAATTGTATTATAAAAATGTAATTTATTGTGACAATAATAATAAAAATAATATGTAACATGCATAATAATCATCAGTGAATATTTAGGTATAGCATTGGTATACAAATGGCATTGGCTAAACACATACAGCGACTACAGCACCAACTGTCAAGACTTTACAAAATTTACGACAGCTTAGAAACCAACTTCACACAGAACACAGAAAGCTCACAGCACAGCGAGAAGCCATAAAACCTTGGCTATCAGTAACCCTTGCAATGCTGGCTAAAATCCTCATAGGCATATAATATCCTATTCTATTGCAATGCTACTACAATATTCTCATATCGGGTCATTTACCATTCCTGGAACCATCCAATAAGCATAATCTACCAGAATTTACATTCATTTCCTCACATTAGATGCAATATCTTATTTCAGAGCAAATCAATACATCTGGATAAAAACATCGGTATGCTAAATTGTGACAAATGTATCATTAATATATCGTTATCGTTTATTCCACCGGCAGAATGGAATTTTATAATTTTTATAATTATCGGAGCTCCCTCCCTCTTCTGCTGGGCTAATATTTATTTGAGTATAACGAGCACCCCTAATTTTCGATTAAAAATCGGTACAAAATTTTGTACCGATTTTTAATCGAAAATTAGGGGTGCGCGTTATACACGTGTGCGCGTTATACTCGAATAAATACGGTAGGCCCTTATAGAGTTAATTCTCCCCCACCAAGATATCTCTAGTTTACTCCATAGTTTAAGGAGATGAATTTCTTTTATTAAAGGGGTCAGGTTAGCTCTCATAGTATTTCCCGGATCATGAACTATATTTATCCCCAAATATATAAAACTCTTCCTCTCCCATCGAAAATCATACTGTCTATTTAGAAATTTATATTGATCCTGATCCATATTTAGCGGCATCACCACTGTTTTATGAATATTAAGTTCGTAGTTTGTAAGAAAGCTAAACTGCTTTATTTCTTCCATTACTTCTGGAACCGAGTGGACTGTATTCGATAATGTTAACAATATATCATCAGCGTACTGACTTATCTTTAAATCTTTATCTTTCTTATGGAAACCTGTTATATTGGCATTTAGACAAATATCGTGAGCCAATGGTTCCGCCACTAGAATATAGAGAAGTGGGGAAAGAGGACACCCCTGACGTGTGCCATTTGAAATCTCAAACCAATCAGACTTAATCCACCCTCCCACTATCCTGCCCGATGGAGAGGAATAAAGGGCCATAACTGCCGAGAGAATCTGCCCCGAAAATCCAAAAGCCTCTAGGGTTAATTTCATATAATCCCAGTTAACCCGGTCAAAGGCTTTCTCCCTATCGAGCGCCATAGTGAGGAAGGGTTTTTTTGTGGCATGCATTTTGGCAAAAATATTTATAATTTTCCTAATATGATTAGACGATGATCTCCCTGGGACAAATCCTACTTGGTTGTCCGATATTAAACTCTCAATTATATTTTTAATTATTTTTGATATAATGGATGCCTAGATTTTATAGTCAATATTTAGTAAAGCTATTGGCCTATAATTGGTAATCTCTTCTGAATTTTTTTTTTGGTTTAAGTATAGGGGCAATATTAGCTGCAAACATTTCATGTGGCAATTTTCCGGTGGACATAGCTGTGTTATAGCATTCCCTTAATCCCTGAACGATCCTATCCTTATAAATTTTATTTAAAAAAAATCTGCATATCCATCTGGGCCTGGTGCTTTATTTTTTTTCATTGCATCAATGGCCTCTATAATTTCTTGTACTGAAATATCCTCATTCAGTTTATTTATTTGTGAATAGGTTAATTTGGGCAGATGCTTATCTTGAAAATATTTTTGTAGATCCTCTTGGGTGGCAGTTATTGGTAAGTTATATAAATCATAATAATATTTTTAAAAGGCCATCCCAATTTAAATTGGATCAATTATTACTTCATTTCCTAGTTTTATTTTATTTAACAATGTTGCCTTTTGACTAGCTTTAACTTTGTTAATAAGGAGTTTATCAGCTTTATTTCCCTTATAATAGAAATTGGTTTTCATATATTGTACATTTTTATTAGCTTTAGATATTAAAATATCATTAATTTTCCTCTCTATTATCCTTATTTGATTTGCTCGTTCTCTTGTAGGGGAAGTCATATTTATTTTATTATGTTCGCTTAATTCTATATATAACTCTAAGGATTTCTCCCTACTTTTTTTTCCATGCGCGGCCATACTAATTAAATGGCCTTTTATAACACTTTTAAATGCACACCATTTTATCATGGGTAATACCCCATCCTTTTCATTATCTATCCAATAAGTGTCTATTGCCCTAGCTATTTGTTCTTTATTATCTTCTGGCATTACTATTTTCTTGTCCAATTTCCATTCTGATCTTTGTCTAATAAATGTATCTTTCAACTGGACCTTTATCATATTATGGTCAGACCAGGTAATAGACACTATGTTGGAAGATTTTATTCTATCCAACAGATTACGTTCTATTAAAATTAAGTCGATTCTTGAATATGAACAATGCGTCAAGTCTCTTACAGTAGGATGAAATATCCTCCAACAGTCCATAAGTGCTGCATTTTGTATAATGTTTCTTAATTTTTTTAGATTGATTATACACATTCCTAGAAAATATTTTAAATTTTTCAGACCTTTTATCTAATTTGGGGTCCATTACGGAATTAAAGTCACCCAGGACTATAAGAGCACCTTGCTTAATTTTATCTACTTTCATTAAAACCTTTTGTATGAAATGTATCTGTGAACAGTTTGGTGCATAGATATTAACTATTGTGTATAATTCTTCATCAATGACACAAATTAATATAATCCATCTGCCCATTTTATCTATACTCTGATGTTTTATAGAGACATTTATTTTATCTGAAAAAAAAATCGCTACTCCTCTTTTCTTTTTCTCTTTAAATGACGAGCATACTGAAAGAGGAAAATCTCAAAATCTAAATCTTCCTACATCAGCTTGTCTCCAATGCGTCTCCTGTAGGCACACTATATGAGCATTTTCTGTTTTCATACGATCTATTACTATTTTCCTTTTTTGGGGTAAATTAAGACCTTGTACATTAATAGTCACACAATTTACCATTTATCCACTAGTTTTTAGCCTAATAATTAGGCATCAACCTATTTGTTACTCGTATCATGATGACTTACTATAGGGTTATAATATTTTCTATTGCCTATCGGACATTTACACATAAGTATCAATTTTCCGTGACAGATTTCTGTTTCCTTTTATATTACACTTTAAGCGCTGTTTCGATACAAGACTAACACTAAACGTAACAACAAATTCAGACCTACTAAGACATACACATAAAAAACCCATCCTGGGGGGCGGGACTAACGCTGGAGCCGAGCAGACGACATTTCTGCACGCTCCTCATCAATCTCCTAAATTTCACAGAAATATAGAAAATCATCCCGATCCACACGGTAACAGATCGCAGTACCGTAAACTGGACGACGAGCTGCATCGATCGATGCCGTTCTTATTCACACCGAGGCATGTAAAACAGAAACGCAAAACCGGGGCCTACCACGATACACGAGGCCTGCATCAGCTCCTCGACGGCCTATTGGAGGTACATGACACGAACAAGCTAGACTCCTACCCAACGACGCTACAGCCACACACTCAAACAATGGGGCGCCGCACGCAAAAACCCGCAAGGGATATTGGGGTCATGCTCCAACGACCGGCAGCATCTAAAACACT
This sequence comes from Pelobates fuscus, assembly GCF_036172605.1. NCBI lineage: Eukaryota > Metazoa > Chordata > Amphibia > Anura > Pelobatidae > Pelobates > Pelobates fuscus. The sequence continues at coordinate 65,807,828 of NC_086329.1, read as the reverse complement.
GCCTAAAGAGACCAAAGAAACACCGACAGCAGCACCCGCGACCTTGAGCACTACCGGGGACACCTCACCCCCTCCACCATTGGAGCAACCCATGAGCCTGCAACTAACCGACAGCTCAGCTCCAACAACCAAGGGCGACCTAAAAATGCTCCTCTTGGACTTACGCAAGATGATGGAGGCGGACCGGGCACTGCTCAGGAAGGAGATCCAAGCTAACACCACCCGCATAATAGCAGCGGAGGACGACCTCAAATCAACCCAATCTACAGTGATCTCCCTGGGCAGCTCAGTGGACCGACTCCACACTCAACAGCTCCATATCTCCCAGAGGGTGACCACCCTAGAGGACCAACAACGCCGCAACAATATAAAAATACGGGGCGTACCAACCGACACAACGGTAGAAGAACTACCTCATTACACCCGGAGGCTGCTAGCGTCCATCCTGCCATCTGCAGTAGCTAAGAAAATCACCTTAGCTGGCATATACCGCCTCACCACCGGAGCGAACCCCTCACCCACCTCCCCGAGAGATGTAATTATACGCTGCACCTCCCTTGCTGACAAAGCTCACATTAGGTCAGCTCTACGAGGCAAAACGCCTCTGCAGTTCGAAGGCATACACCTGAACTTTTTTCAGGACCTCTCCAAAACAACCCTGCAGTGGCGCAGATCCATGGGACCAGTCACAGCTCACCTCTGATCCTCGGGGATACCCTACAGATGGGGAACAATGGGATCCCTAGTGGCGACACATAATGGAGCTACACACACACTCTACTCGATAGCAGACTCACAGACGTTCCTAACAGCTTTGGGGCTACCACACACGGACACAGGAGCATCTGCCGGAACCTCCAGTAGCAGCTGGGACCCAGCCAACATCGAACCCTTCGTACCCAGAGGCCCAAATACCCAGGGGACTTGATTGCCCAATCCCTAAAGGGGACTCCTGCCGATACACCGGCCGTGAGAACCATGGCACATGACATCCAAGATGACCAAAAGTTGAATTGCTCTTTTCTGTTTAAAATCCTGTTTACCGTTAGGGGTCTGCTGTTTAATGTTTATCGTTATGATTATGCGCACGCACTGGATACAGCACAACACTGACCGCAGACCACGACTGACAGACCGGGACAATACACACCTCTACCGACCCAGGTGCGAAATACCCCCTCCCCCCCGACACCCCAAGGTAAGGGACACATAACTCAACAGGGAAAGGGGCCATAAGACACAACGCCACACTACCGAAGAATAGATGCCAGAATAGAAGCCAGACACACACTCATGATAGAGCACCCCTATCTCACTATGAATGCCTGACAGACTCTACACATGCATTACTGTGCGGAACCACCCCATATATCCTGCAACCTTACAGCCCGCATACCAGCACTACTAGCCAGGTCCCTCGGATCACCACTCACCCGCACGACTATACAACACTCGTAAGCCACACCCCGAATCACCTTGGCAGACTACTCTCGGATAACACCACACATAAAATGGTGCAGACAAACTACCTAAAACCACAAGAACCGTAGTTACAAAATATTGTATGATACTGATTTTTGATGCAGACAACTGTTTTTGTCAATTATACATGCACTGCAAAAATAAAGAATTAAAAAAAACCAAAAACATCCCTTTAAGGAAGTTTGGATGGCATTTATGAATTTCCCCTTTCATTAAACCATCCACCTAGGTCCCTACTGGGATCAATTTTAGATGCTGATTACCTCAATGAAAGAGAAATTGATGCTTCATTATCAAATTAATTGAGAGAAGAGAGGAAGAAAAAAAATATATATATATACATGTGTGTCAGTAATCCTCTTTTCCTTATCCAGTATTATTTCCTCTATTAATGAGAATTCATAACTCATATTTCACTTATTACCGTATATACTAGAGTATAAGCAGAGTTTTTCAGCACATTTTTTGTGCTGAAAAACCTCAACTCGGCTTATACTCGAGTCAAAGTCTGTATTATGGCAATTTGCATTGCCATAATACAGACTGGGGGGAGAGGGGTGCTGGCAGAGCTGTACTTACCTTTCCTGCAGCTCCTGTCAGCTCTCTCCTCGTCCGCGCCGTCCGTTCAGCACCTCGGTCAGCTCCCAGTGTAAGTCTCGCGAGAGCCGCGGCTCTCGCGAGACTTACACTGGGAGCTGACAGAGGGAGCTGCACAGACCGCGCGGAGGAGGAGAGAGCTGACAGGAGCTGCAGGAAAGGTAAGTACAGCTCTGCCAGCACCCCTCTCCCCCCCACTGAACTACCAATGACACTGGACCACCAGGGAAGGAGCCCCCCTCCCTGGCCAGCTAGCAAGCAGGGAGGGGCGACGAAAAAAAAAAAGATGATTAAAAAAAAAAATAATAATAATAATTAAATAATAATAAAAAAAATTATAATATAAAAAAAAATAATAATAATTAATAATATATCAAATGCCCACCCCCACCAACACATACACAAACACACACTGCATCACACACTGCATCACACACTCACACTTCATTCATATACACACACTGCACTCACACACACTGCACACACACACACACACACTGCACTCATACACACACACTGCATTCATTATATACACACACTGGAAATAAATATTCAATTAATATATACGCACACACACTGCACTCATACACACACACACTGCACTCATACACACACACACACTGCACTCACACTGCACTCATACACACACACACTGCACTCACACTGCACTCATACACACACACACACTGCACTCATACACACACACTGCACTCATACACGCACTGCACTCATCCGCGCACTGCACTCATACGCACACACACTGCATTCATACGCACACACACTGCATTCATACGCACACACACTGCATTCATACGCACACACACTGCATTCATTATATACACACACTGTAAATAAATATTCAATTAATATATTTTTTTAGGATCTAATTTTATTTAGAAATTTACCAGTAGCTGCTGCATTTCCCACCCTAGTCTTATACTCGAGTCAATAAGTTTTCCCATTTTTTTTGGGTAAAATTAGGGGCCTCGGCTTATATTCGGGTCGGCTTATACTCGAGTATATACGGTACTTCATATCCAACTCGCTTTCCCTTATCTTCCTCCTGTTCTCCTCCTACCTCCCTCCCTTTCCTATGTGTGAATACATTCATCTTCCTTTTTCTCTTTGTGACTTAACTCTTCGTGCCTTCTAGTTGTATATTTTATATGTGCTCTCTTTCTTGGAGAAACAGGTACTGGAGGCAAGAAGAGAAGAAAGAGAAAAAAAATACATTTAAACCCATCTATACACCTTTTGGATGCTATTCATTCAATGGCTACAAATTGCATTTCCTTAAACCATTTTTTTATAGCCGCTACATCAGAGAATGTATATGATTTTGCCTCATATGAGACCATAATTTTGCTTGGATATCTCCATGAGTACCTAATTGTCAGGGTACCTGCGGTCTCGGTCTCTGAGAGAGACAGAGACTTAGACGTTTTTCCCTGCAGACAGCATGTTCCTCTCGTTCCTCGCGGTCCCTCCGCTTGTTTGCACGCCGGCCGCGAGGGGAGGACGCCGTTTTGTGACGTGACGTTCAATAATCGACGTCATGACGCAAATTCAGTCCGACATGTCAATCAAACTCCGGAGACGAATCAGCACTCGGCGGAGGCGGGATTACTCACCTAAACAGGGTATTTAATGGAGCTTTCAGCATTTGCTCATTGCCCTGTCGTGGTTCTAGTCAGCCTAGTCACACAGTGCTCTTGTATTCTCTTGTCTTTTGGTTCTGACCCGGCTTTGTTATTACTTACCTGTCTTCTCTGTTATCCCTGACCCGGCTTGTCTCTCGCTTACCTGTCTTCTCATTCCCTCGACCTCGGCTTGTCCCTGACCATTCTATACGTAGTATTACGTTAAGTCCGGCCATTCTAAGGTCCGGTATACGTATCTGCTACTCTTTGTACCCTGCGTGTTGGATCCCTGACCCGATCCTGACACTAATATTCTTTTGCCTTAAAACCTTTGTGTATGCTAAGAATGGTTATATTTTCACCCTAGTATGATATGAAATGTCTGGAAATATGATAATATCATGATAAGGTTCTTTTAATTTGGTCGATCTTATTGACCTTAATATTTGCTCTTTTGTCTTATATGAAGCACAGCTTATAAGAACATCTCTTGGTGCTCCTTGTGCTACTGTTTCCGGTTTCATAATTCTGTGACATCGCTCTAGCATCTGTGAAGGGTTTGACAGTTGAATGTCTAAATGTTGAAAAAGACTCAGTATATAATCTTGTAGTTTTTCATGAGTAACTGTCTCTGGAATTCCTCTGAGTCTTCCTCTGAGATTATTACGCCTCATTCTGTCTTCTAAATCTGCAATTTTTAGTTCCAGGTCTACTATTCTTTTCTTTGCATTTTCTTGGGCATCTTCCACTGTCACTTGTTGATATTCTAAAGATTCTATTTGTTCTTCATTAATTTTAACTTTCTTCTCTATTAATAGAATTTCAGATTTAAATTCCAAAAGGCCCGCTTGAATTAAATTCTTGATCTTATCAAATTGCCTTTCAAAAGCTGTATCTAAATATTCCTGTATTTCTACCAGGTTAACCTCTTTTTGGTACTGTTTTAAGCAATCCTTCTGTGGTGTAAAAATTTCTATTTTTTTAAATGAGGACTCTGTTTCATTTTGTTGCTCTAACTCTTGTCTTTGTTGCGACAAAGTGGAGGCCGATAATCTTTTTTCTGGTTTGGTTTCTAACGTTCTGTCCTTCTCTCTCTTCATCAGTTTTTTGCCCTCCTGGGTCTTTTTTGCTGCCATAAAAAAAAAAAAAAAAAAATTCAATTTCCTCTTCTCTTATTCTTTTTCGGGTTTCTTCCCGCTGGATTGTAGCTTTAATACTTCCACCAATACATTGGTTTATATATGTTTATATTATGGTTTAGATATTCTTTTAAATTTAGTTGAATAGTTGCTAGGATTTGGATCTAGCTTTAATTTATATCTCTGGTCATCAACCGCTTTTCTCTCTCTTCCCCTATCTTTTCTTCCTCTATCACTTAAGACATTCTGAGTAATTATAGGGATAGACCAGCATAAAAAAGGGAAGAGAAAAAAAAAGCCAAAGAGATATAGGTTATCCACCTAAACTGGATTTTAAACCCTAAATAACAATTCCTTTAGGGTGTGTCCAGATTCTGTTTGGCAACAATTACTTTTCCAATCACCTTTATAATCTTTCCATCATATCCTTTTAGCAGACATTCATTTGATGTCGAATTAACCGACTGCTTTTCATATATCCTTTTTATTCTTTCTGTCTCTCCTTTATTGCTTTATGTCCTTTGTGTCCTGCTATTATTTCACCACCCCATCACCCTTTTTCACCCTTTCAATTTCTTCCACCTTTATTTATTTTGTTCTTTTTTTTTATTTTTTTAGTAAAATCTCGCCTCTTTAATTGCTGTTATTTGCCCTTATCTTTATATTGCCTTATCTTTCAATTTTAGATTTTATATATAAAGCATAAACGATTGAGAGTGGAGAAAGAAAGGCATAAAACAGAAAAAAACGGGAACCTGAAACCTGGGACCCAGCCGACGCTCTCACCGACTCCAACTCCTTTTCTGTCTCCTTTACTCCGTTTCCTCTTTCCAGGGCTGGCAAACAGGCAGGCTCTCCTTTTTGCAGTTTGATCTTCGTTTGGTGTTTTAGGGTTTTGGGGAGTTTGTTTAGACGGAGAAATTACTCCAGGCTGTAAACCATTCGCTGACCTCGGTCTAACAAATCCAGCGGGTCTCCTCCACACGCTCACTCCTTCAGGGCATCAGCATCACCGCGCTCGTGGTTGTACGCTCCCGTGCGTGCGTGCGTGCGTCCTACGTCATCGCTCCACCCCCACTTCTGATGATAACCATATATTCGTTAGTTAACTAGGATGTCTAATATGAAATCTGATCAAGATTTATCCAGGCATATACTCCTGCTATTAGTACATTTTTAATTAATTGAATTAATTAAATAGAGCCAGCATAATTACCAGTTATATTATCAGATAGTCCCAGGAAATTGTTTCTTAAGTTGATTGTGATTGTATGAAGGTGTGCATGTAATAGAGAAAATGGTGTTGGTTTGGAAAGTTGAGTCAAGAGAGTTTGAATGTGGTCAAAGACTATGAGTCTTTGAATGTCAGATTTGAGTGTCAATCCCAGAGTGTTTTTACTTTTTAAAGGGCCACACTCGTCATTAATTGATCGGACGAATAGGGAACTGAAGGTGTGTCCACCTTTATCTAGTATTATCTAGTTTATGGTCAGTAGATGGCTCAATTACATTACCAAAATTTCTTGTCCTGGAAAGAGTTAACTTCATTTGATGATGATTTTGACGTAATTTTGGCTTATCTAAATGAATGTGTAACTCAAATTTGCTGCCAGCTTCAAAGGATTTCCCTAGTCTTCGTGGTGGCAATTTCGACCGTAATTTAAAATTGACACCTCCTATCCTAAATTTCACCCTATTTCTTACAATGGGACCTTGTAAGATTTAGAAAGTAAAAATGAAACATAGAAACATAGAATGTGACGGCAGATAAGAACCAGTCGGCCCATCTAGCCTGCCCAGTTTTCTAAATACTTTCATTAGTCCCTGGCCTTATCTTATAATTAGGATAGCCTTATGCCTATTCCACGCATGCTTAAACTCCTTTACTGTGTTAACCTCTACCACTTCAGCTGGAAGGCTATGCCATGCATCCACTACCCTCTCAGTAACATAATACTTCCTGATATTATTTTTAAACCTTTGTCCCTCTAATTTAAGACTATGTTCTCTTGTTGTGGTAGTTTTTCTTCTTTTAAATATAGTCTCCTCCTTTACTGTGTTGATTCCCTTTATGTATTTAAATGTTTCTATCATACCCCCACCCCCCCTCCCCCCGGTCTCGTCTTTCCTCCAAGCTATACATGTTAAGATCCTTTAACCTTTCCTGGTAAGTTTTATCCTGCAACCCATGAACCAGTTTAGTAGCCCTTCTTTGAACTCTGTCTAAGGTATCAATATCCTTCTGAAGATATGGTCTCCAGTACTGTGTACAGTACTCCAAGTGAGGTCTCACCAGTGTTCCCTCTTTCCACTTCCCTCTTTCTACTGCTAATACCTCTCCCTATACAACCAAGCATTCTGCTAGCATTTCCTGCTGCTCTATTACATTGTCTGCCTACCTTTAAGTCATCAGAAATAATCACCCCTAAATCCCTTTCCTCAGATGTTGAGGTTAGGACTCTATCAAATATTCTGTACTCTGCCTGTAATGATATTGATGTTACAAAGTTTTGGAGTCCAGTAGCCAGATCAGCAATGTTTTCTGCCAGAGGTAGCCACTCGTTACCCAGGTGGTTGAGCCCCTGAGCCTTGAGTGGCCTTCTGGTCTTAAGCAGAGATGGGAGACTGGAACAGAGAGATGATAATCGTAGTGAGGCAAGCCGAGGTCAGTGGGAAGGAGAAGCAGCAAAGTCAAAACGGTCCAAAATCAGCAACAGGTAGGAGAAACAGTAACAAGCTTGATTAGAGAGTACAGGAACCACAATAATCTGGCAAAGGTACAGAGACAGGAAGTGGCTTTTATAGGCCAAGAACCAGACACATGACCAGACACAGCTGAAGAGACTTGTCACTGATACCAATGCTTATAGAGTCAAGGTTACCAGATCTCAGGTACATTTGCAAAAGGCAGGCTGGTGTAGTGGTAAGGAAGAGGTTTAGCAGCATGTAAACCAGGGTTCGAAACCCAGCAGAGTCAGTTCCTCACATTACTCCCACCTCTACAGGCGCAGCCTCTGGATGCCCTATTTCTTGGTTTAGCAGGGTACTGTGCATGGAAAGACTGAAGATGATCAGGAGCATGAATATTGTCCACTGGTTCCCATGATCTATCCTCTTCACCATAGCCTTTCCAAAGAACCAAATATTGAAGCTTGTTGCGGAATATCCTGGAGTCAAGAATTTTTTCCACCTCGTATTCATCTTCACCATCCACGAGGACTGGTGGTGGGGCAGGCAGGGCTCGACCAGGGAAAGTATTTTCATGAAAAGGTTTAAGCAGTGCAACGTGAAACACTGGATGTATTTTCATGGAATCTGGAAGTTGCAGACGGAAGGTGACAGCATTAATCTGAGCGATGATCTCAAAAGGTCCCATGAACTTTTGACCCAATTTATGAGAAGGAATCCTAAGTTTAAGATTCTTTGTTGACAGCCAAACCTTGTCACCAACATGATAAACTGGGGCCTCCTTTCTATGCCTATCAGCAGCTCTTTTGTAACATTCCTGAGCCTCCGAAAGAGTCTTCTTCAACAGTTCTTGGGAATCTCGTAAGACGGTTAGCCGGTCAGTGACTGCAGGAATGGAAGTAGTAATTGGGAGACTCACTAGAAAGGTTGGATGGTAACCATAATTAGCAAAAAATGGGCTCAGAGAAGTGGAGCAGTGTTGGGCATTGTTATAGGCAAATTCCGCCGTGGGTAGAAAATCCAGCCAGTCATCCTGCAGGTAACTAATATAGCACCGCAAATATTGTTCTAACGTCTGGTTGGTTCGCTCAGTCTGTCCATTACTTTGTGGATGAAAAGCTGACGACAGATTTACATTAATACCTAGAATAGAACAAAAATATTTCCAAAAATGAGATGTAAACTGCACTCCCCTGTCAGAAATTACTTCATCAGGCACTCCATGCAAGCGAAATATTTCCCGAATAACTAGGTCAGCAGTCTGTTTAGCTGAAGGGAGACCACGAGCTGGTATGAAATGACTCATCTTAGTTAACCGGTCCACAACAACAAGAATGGTAGTGTGTTCCTTAGAGGGAGGTAGTTCCACAATAAAGTCCATGGAAATAGATCCCCAGGGACGATGAGGAATAGGAAGAGGCTGAAGCATGCCAACAGGGGATGAGCGAGGAGTCTTATGTCTGGCACATACATCACAAGAGGACACATACTTCTTAACATCCTCATAATATTTAGGCCACCAAAAGGATCGGGTAAGTAGTTCTTGTGTCTTTCGGATTCCTGGATGACCTGCTGTGTTGGGGTTAAAATCAGCTATATACGAAACTCTCTCAGTTAGATGGATATTTTGCTAGAGCCACACCCTCTGTGATAGACAGGATCCCGGGAATCAGCCAAGAAGACAAGAGATGTGTTCTATAACCAATTCAAAGTTTATTATACAGTCATATGCATTTATACCCCACTCTCATGTCGGTGGGGGCCATGAGCATTAGTGACATAATTTGTTTTTCACAAGTTATAAACAGCTGTTTCTAGTTATAATCTTTCGCAATATAACGCAATACATATTTGATTAAAACCAGATAATTACAAAATACCGATATCTTGGACAATTAACAAGAACATTTCGAAATCAGTACTTTTCCCGTAACTAGGATTTTATATAAATCCTATTTCCGAGAATATGAGATAAAATGCCAAACTTAATCTTGGTTCAAATTAACCCTTATATGAACAGCTAGGATAGATATCAAAATGGATATTTGCACCTACAATTCCCCTCTTAGATCATATCATGATCTATCTTACGGTAAATATCCATGGGAGGCCTGCGGCAGAGAAACAAGAGGAGGTATATTCAGACGTGCTAATCATGTCTGCGGGACTTTTATTATTTCTTCACCTCGATTTCCCCCATTTGCTCTGTGCCATAGGTTTACCCTTAAAGAGGAGTTCTAGCTGTTGATTTCAGCTTTTTCAATTATCTGTTGAACACATCTTTTAAGTGTACATCATGTTATCTGTATCTTGAGTCTTGGGTCAATATAGGCAAAGTGTATTTGTGAAGGCAAAGTGTTATTCCCAACAACGGGAATATTATTATTATTACAATTCAAAATGTAAGCTCGTATAGTCAAAACGGGAATAAGATCCATCCCCTCTTTGGACCAGGGTCCTGGATTACCATTCCACCCGGTGATCTGGGGCCAGGCCAGGCCAGGTATCACCTGCATTTGTCAGAACTCTCAAAAACTCAAAATATTTATACTACTCCATGTTAAAAGCATGGGAAATTTTGACCGGTCAATTTGAGTTCCCAAAAGTCATAAAAACACAGGTAAAAACCTTTGTCCATGGTTTCTGATCCTACATTCTATGACCAAAATTTCAAACCCACTTCTGCACAGGGGGTCCACCATTTGGGTCACAATCAATAAAATCTCTGCATCCCCAGACAACAATTTACAGATTTGCACAATTCTACAGAATACATACAATTTAAAGCATTTACAACATGTCAGGTACCTGTAGCAAGCAAGTTAGTTTACAGCACGAAATGAAGCATGTGCTGAAAATATAAATTTCATATTAATTTATAATCACCTACATTTACAACATGAAATTGTAGCCCCCCTTAATTAACCTCTATTTTTTCTTTTATTTATCATCACCTTCTCATGTACCTTTGACATTCCCTCAATTATTTTATTCCCTTACTTCTTATACCTGGTTTGGACACCCTCAGGGCTTTAGAGGAGCTGCCCAATCCTTTCTTCCTGGGGAGGGGGTAAAAGGGAACTCTATGGAGCAGTGGGTACTAACTACCACAGCAAGGATAGCACCCAATCATCATTATCTTTAGGTAATCAGGAGGGGGCAGTGATTTGCAGGTATCAACAACAGTCTCTCCTCTTGGGAAACAGGGTATCAGTGAGGTGCAATCTTAAGCCAATTCTCACCCCCCTGTATCATGTATTCCTTATCCCATCCTGGATCTCCCTCATATCAAGGAAAACATATCTTATCTCTCAAACATAATCCCTTAACCATACTCAGAAAATCATCATTAGCCCCGTCTTTAGGGAAGGGAGTTTCACTACCCTGTCTTTGTGTCCACCCTGACATATTATCCACCCAAGGATCCTCTACATAATCCCCCAGCTCACCAACTCTAGCAACATACTGTTTGCAAGTCTCCCCTGGATTAGGGCGAGGGTATTTTTTAGACTGGGAAGTACCCATTTCAAACTTAATGAGAATTGGATTTGGAATAGCTGATTATTCAGTGGTTAAAGAACAGCTGTACGGAATCAAATGTTCCAACAAAACTGCTACTTCTCCACGAGCTGTATCGCTTAAAATCAGAAATTCCAATCCCTTGCAAAAAGCACAAAAGCCAACAGATATATCGCATGCAAGCAGAACAGCCAAACAGGTTGCAGGACAGCCAAATACCCATCAACAGAGTACGTAGTTTAACACAATTGCCTTTTTAATTTTGTTTTATTTATTTTATTTTTTTTTTTTTTTTCCTTTGCTAAAACATTACAGTTTGCAAAAGTTTTACCTGTACATAACTTTACCGCAGTCTGCTAAGAGACTGAATTATACACCGCAGTCTGTCTAACAGACTGAATTATACCGCAGTCTGTCTAACAGACTGAATTATACCGCAGTCTGTCTAACAGACTGAATTATACCGCAGTCTGCCAATACCTGTCAGACTGAATACCTTTTTTTTTACAACCTTAACAAAGGCAACCTCTTTTCTTTCAAAGAAAGAGGGGTCCTGGGACGTCTCCCACAGTTATGTACAACCTCATCTCCTACCCAAGGAGTGAAAAAAATCTCAACAGTGAAATTCCCCTTTAAATAAAATCATAATCTAATGTGCAATGTGTAAAGGTTGGGAAAAGACAGGTAAAAGAATAAAGGTCAAAAAAGACACCGAATCCTCCTACCTGATTTCCTCCTTTAATTGACCCCACTTCTGGTACCAAGTTGTTGGGGTTAAAATCAGCTATATACGAAACTCTCTCAGTTAGATGGATATTTTGCTAGAGCCACACCCTCTGTGATAGACAGGATCCCGGGAATCAGCCAAGAAGACAAGAGATGTGTTCTATAACCAATTCAAAGTTTATTATACAGTCATATGCATTTATACCCCACTCTCATGTCGGTGGGGGCCATGAGCATTAGTGACATAATTTGTTTTTCACAAGTTATAAACAGCTGTTTCTAGTTATAATCTTTCGCAATATAACGCAATACATATTTGATTAAAACCAGATAATTACAAAATACCGATATCTTGGACAATTAACAAGAACATTTCGAAATCAGTACTTTTCCCGTAACTAGGATTTTATATAAATCCTATTTCCGAGAATATGAGATAAAATGCCAAACTTAATCTTGGTTCAAATTAACCCTTATATGAACAGCTAGGATAGATATCAAAATGGATATTTGCACCTACATGCTGGTTTTGAGTCACGGTAGAGACGTAAAACGTCCAGTCGCACTGATTCTGGAACAAACAGACGTTGTTGAAAAATCCAAAACCCATTAAGCATGGTCATATGAAGATCACGAGGAGGATCACGAAAAACTGGATCATCAGCGTAGCCCTTTTTAATGCGAGACATTAGATCAGAAGGAAAGGTAACTCCTAAAAATCTACTCTCAGGCAAGATGGTGGCTTTGGTTACTGTAGTATGGAGGGGGTCAGCTATCCTAGACAAGGCATCTGCCTTGCCATTTCTGGAACCAGGGCGGTATGAAATCAAAAAATTAAACCTTGAGAAAAATAGGGACCAGCGTGCTTGTCTGGCTGACAGTCTCTTAGCTGATTGAATACATTCCAGATTTTTGTGATCTGTGAGGACAGTGATTGGATGGGTGGCTCCCTCCAAGAGATGTCTCCATTCGGCAAAGGCAGCTTTTATAGCCAAAAGTTCTTTATTCCCTATGTCATAATTTCTTTCTGCTGGTAACATCTGGCGGGAATAGAAGGCACATGGATGTAACAACATCTTAGGTCCAGTCCTTTGAGACAGTATAGCCCCAACAGCTGAATCAGAAGCATCTACCTCTACAGTAAATGGCAATTCTGGCTGAGGATGTACCAGGATAGGGGCAGATGTAAACAGAGTCTTTAATCTGGAAAATGCAGTGTCAGCCTTATGGGACCACTGAAAAGAAGTCCCTTTACGTGTAAGTTCAGTGATCGGTGTAATAACGGCAGAGAAATTCTTAATGAAACGCCTGTAAAAATTGGCAAACCCCACAAATCTCTGAATATCTTTTTCATTCTTGGGGATGGGCCAGTCCAGCACAGCTTTAATATTACTTGCGTCCATACTTAAACCTTTAGGAGTTATTACATATCCCAGGAATTGAATTTCTGTTTGTTCAAACTCACATTTTTCCAGTTTAATGTATAGGTGGTGGGTACGAAGGCGCTCAAGAACAATGCAGACCTGTTTTCTGTGATTTTCAAGATTATCAGAAAATATCAGGATATCATCCAAATATGCCACAACAAACTGATCCAGGAGATCCCGTAGTACATCATTGATTAGATGCTGAAAAGTTGCAGGGGCATTACAAAGCCCAAATGGCATTACTAGATATTCGTAATGTCCGTACCTGGTTCTGAAAGCTGTTTTCCATTCATCATTTGGTCTTATGCGAACCAGATTATATGCCCCCCGTAGATCAAGCTTCGGAAATATTTTAGCTGAACGAAGTCTCTCCAGAAGTTCAGGAATGAGAGGCAAGGAATAGCGGTTTTTAACAGTGATTTTATTAATGTCCCTGTAATCGACACATGGCCGTAGACTGCCATCTTTCTTTTCGACAAAGAATATAGGAGCTCCTGCTGGAGAAGTAGATGGTCGAATAAAGCCTTTGGCAAGATTTTCTTGTATGTATTCACGAAGTGCTTTCAATTCAGGCTCAGAAAGGGAGTATATACGGCCAAATGGGATAGCAGCTCTATGGGGCAATGATAAGGCCTGTGAGGTGGAAGCTGATCAGCATTCTTCTTATCACAGACATCTGCAAAATCCCGATATTGTAGAGGAAGCTTAGTTAAGTTTGTATCAACCATTTCATTAATTGTTGTGGCAACAGTTGTTGCCTTAGAGGGTTGACAATTTATTAAGCAGTGTTCTGAAGGAAAGGACAAAGTTCTAGTCTTCCAATCAATCTGTGGGTTATGCAGAGCAAGCCAGGGTATACCCAAAATCACTGGAAACTGTGTTGAGGAAATTAGGTGGAAAGATATAGACTCATGGTGATTCACTTCCAGCATCAATTTTAAGGGCACAGTCTCATGTGTAACCGGGCCTGACGTGAGTGGAGAACAGTCTACTGTTTCCATTAACACAGGTGAAGATTTAGGGACAGACTGAATTTTATTTCCTGCTGCAAATTTGATATCCATAAAGTTTCCGCCTGCTCCAGAATCTATCATAGCTGTAGTTGAAATTTTATTATCACCATATTGCAAAGTGATAGGCACCACCAAATGAGGATGTTGAGTCATCATACCCTCTTCACCCTGAGCCAGAGAAAACAAGGGTTGTGTGACAGAATCCAGTTGGTCTGAAATCTGGGATTGGTGTTGAATCTGTGCACCCTCAGCAGTCATAGCTATTGTTCTTTTATACTTGCTAGGGCAATTGATGGCATAATGCCCTGCACTACCACAATACAGGCATAAATTGTGAGTGCGTCGCCACTGTTTTTCTTCATTGGATAATGACCCTCTTATTAGATCTACCTGCATAGCCTCAGGTTCAGATTCTGTAGGTGTTTGTGGGGTCGGAGTAGAAATTCTTGAATAGAAAGTAGGAGTAGCACTTGGTTTAAAAGAGCCCTGTCTTTCCAATCTTCTTTCTGAAAGTCTCCGATCAATACGGATAGCCAACCGCACAAATGCATCAAACTCAACAGGAAGATCAACACGAGCTAGCTCATCTTTTATAACTTCTGAGAGACCCCTTCTGAAGTGGAACCTCTGGGCTGATTGGTTCCAAGTAGTATCAGCAACCCACTGTCTGAATTCAGCAGCATATTCAGCCACAGAGCGCCTCCCTTGATGTAAATGAAGGAGAGTGGCTTCTGCTGTAGCACAGCGATTGGGGTCATCAAAAACTAGGCACATGGCCTCAAGAAAGTCTTTTAAATTTCCCAAGACTGGACTGTCCTGTTCAAGAAAAGGGGAGCCCCAAGCCAGGGCTTCATCTTTGAATAGGGAGAAAATAAATCCCACCTTCTCTCTTTCAGATGGAAAACGGTTAGGTAACATCATACAATGCAAACGGCATTGATTTAGGAAACCCCTAAATTTTTTGCGGTCTCCTCCAAATTTTTCTGGTAGAGGCAAGCGGGCATCTTGTGCAGGTGTAACAGTAGTAGCAGCAGCAGCCGCAACATCATGTGCCCTGTAGCTGGTAAGCTCACCATGCATTGATCGAACTTCATTTTGCAGTTCAGCTACCTGATCCTGCAGCACTTGAATGGTCTGTGCATTAAAAGCAACCTGCTGGGCCAATGCAGAATCTGATCCGACGGTCTCCATGAATGGGCCAGATTATTCTGTAATGATATTGATGTTACAAAGTTTTGGAGTCCAGTAGCCAGATCAGCAATGTTTTCTGCCAGAGGTAGCCACTCGTTACCCAGGTGGTTGAGCCCCTGAGCCTTGAGTGGCCTTCTGGTCTTAAGCAGAGATGGGAGACTGGAACAGAGAGATGATAATCGTAGTGAGGCAAGCCGAGGTCAGTGGGAAGGAGAAGCAGCAAAGTCAAAACGGTCCAAAATCAGCAACAGGTAGGAGAAACAGGAACAAGCTTGATTAGAGAGTACAGGAACCACAATAATCTGGCAAAGGTACAGAGACAGGAAGTGGCTTTTATAGGCCAAGAACCAGACACATGACCAGACACAGCTGAAGAGACTTGTCACTGATACCAATGCTTATAGAGTCAAGGTTACCAGATCTCAGGTACATTTGCAAAAGGCAGGCTGGTGTAGTGGTAAGGAAGAGGTTTAGCAGCATGTAAACCAGGGTTCGAAACCCAGCAGAGTCAGTTCCTCACACTGCCCTTGGGTTTTTACATCCAAGATGCATTATCTTGCACTTATCCACATTAATTGTCAGTTGCCACAACTCTGACCATTTTTCTAGTTTACCTAAATCACTTGCCATTTGGCTTATCCCTCCTGGAACATCAACCCTGTTACATATCTTAGTACCATCCACAAAAAGACACACCTTACCATCAAGACCTTCTGCAATATCACTAATAAAAATATTAAAGAGAATGGGTCCAAGTACAGATCCCTGAGGTACCCCACTGGTGACAAGCCCAAGCTTCGAATATACTCCATTGAATACAACCCTCTGTTGCCTGTCACTCAGCCACTGCCTTACCCATTCAACAATATTGGAATCCAAACTCAAAGATTGCAGTTTATTGATAAGCCTTCTATGTGCAACAGTGTCAAAAGCCTTACTGAAATCTAGGTAAGCAATGTCTACTGCACCACCCTGATCTATAATTTTAGTTACCGAATCAAAAAAATCAATAAGATTAGTTTGGCATGATCTCCCTGAAGTAAACCCATGTTGTCTCTGATCTTGAAATCCATGTGTTTTTAGATGTTCAACAATCCTATCCTTTAACATGGTTTCCATCACTTTCCCCACTACTGAAGTAAGGCTTACTGGCCTATAGTTGCCCGACTCCTCCCTATTACCTTTCTTGTGAATGGGCACAACATTCGCTAACTTCCAATCTTCTGGGACTACTCCTGTTAACAATGATTGGTTAAATAAATCTGTTAATGGTTTTGCTAGTACACCACTAAGCTCTTTTAATAGCTTTGGGTGTATTCCATCAGGTCCCATTGACTTATTTGTCTTTACTTTTGACAGTTGAAATAGAACCTCTTCCTCTGTAAACTCACGATTAATAAATGACTCATTTATCCTTTTTCTTAACTGAGGTCCCTTTCCTTCATTTTCAGCTGTAAATACAGAACAAAAATGTTCATTGAGGCAGTCAGCTAGACCTTTATCCTCATCTACATACCTTCCTTCTTTTGTTTTTAATCTAACTAATCCTTGTTTTACTTTTCTTTTCTCATTTATGTATCTAAAAAAAGTTTTGTCCCCCTTTTTTACTGACTGTGCTATTTTCTCTTCTGTGTGTGATTTGGAAGCTCTTATAACTTGCTTAGCCTCTTTCTGCCTAATCTTATAGGTCATTCTGTCTTCCTCACTCTGGTTTTTTTTATAATTACTAAATGCTAACTTTTAGTTTTTTACTATTTTGGCCACATCTGCGGAGTACCACAGTGGTTTCTTGAATTTTTTGCTTTTACTGACAAGCATAATGCAATTAATTACTACGTGTTATCTATCACTGGTGTCTGGCCTTCTGTGAAGCTGTGAGACATTATTTTCGTATTCCACTAACATTTATTAAATACTATGATATTTCTCATTGATATTTATCAATGTATAGTCTATATTATTAACATAATACTGATTATATTTTATTAATATAATAGTAAAATAAGTGTATAGATGTATATATAGAATTATGTATACATCTGTCTCTCTGGGTTGTATTCACCACCATCCTTGCTGTGAGACTTCATTGCCTAGTTTACATAACGCATTCCTTAGCGCAGACTTGAATGGCTGGAGTTGAGATAGAAATTATGTGTCTTTCTTAGCCTGAAGATACCAAATTGGAGTCAGCTTTGTTTTAAGTGTGACTGGCAGTAGACACTTTTAATTTCTATTTTAGCACAAAATGTCTGCCGATATAAATATACTGACAATTCGGTCTGAGTTTGGTCACACATAAGAACCAGGGCCATATTAATAGCCCATTGGGGCTGTTGCTGACAATTATGATGGGCCTAATTATAGAATCAGTGGTAAAGAAAAGAAAAATGAGTGCCCTAAATACATTTAAAATATAACCTTTAATAGTAATCCTGAAAATCTAGTATGAGTATCTGTAGTAAAAGTAATGCTCAAATAATTATTAACTGCACTGCTTTATATGCATGTCTGGTGCTTCATTTATTCCTAGGAGCACTAGGTATACCATATATACTCTAGTATAAGACAAGTTTTTCGGCACATTTTGGGGGCTGGGAGCAAGCTGTAACTTACCTTTACAGCAGCTCCTGTCAGCTCCCTTCTCCTCCGTTCCAGTTTTCTTAAAGCTATATCCTGTGAGTTTCCCTCCAAAGTTTCCCTCCGTTCCAGTCAGCTCCACTGTAAGTCTCTCGCGAGACTTACAGTGGAGCTGACAGGAACGGTGGAGAAGGGAGCTGACAGGAGCTGCTGTAAAGGTAACAGTTTGCTCCCAGCCCCCCTCCTGCACAGCCCATCCTCTGGACCACCAGGGAATAACATAGCCCCTCTCCCTGGCCATGTATCAAGCAGGGAGGGGGGACAAAAAATTTATAAAAATGTAAATAATATTAAAGGACCACTCTAGGCCCCTAGACCACTTCAGCTTAATGAAGTGGTCTGGGTGCCTGGTCCCTCTAGGATTAACCCTTTCTTCTATAAACATAGCAGTTTCAAAGAAACTGCTATGTTTATACTGAGGGTTAATCCAGCCTCCAGAGTCTCTAGTGGCTGTCTCATTGACAGCCGCTAGAGGCGCTTGCGTGATTCTCACTGTGAAAATCACAGTGAGAGCACGCAAGCGTCCATAGGAAAGCATTGTAAATGCTTTCCTATGCGACTGGCTGAATGCGCGCGCGGCTCCTGCCGCGCATGCGCATTCAGCCAGTGACGTCGCGAGGAAGGAGGCGAGATGGAGGAAAGCTCCCCGCCCGGTGCTGGAGAAAGGTAAGATTTCAACCCCTTCCTCTCTCCAGAGACCGGCGGGAGGGGGTCCCTGAGGGTGGGGGCACCCTCAGGGCACTATAGTGCCAGGAAAATGAGTATGCTTTCCTGGCACTATAGTGGTCCTTTAAAATAAAAATGTAATAATATTAAAATAAAATAAAACATTTAATAATATAAAAAAAATAAAAATATTAAAATAATAATAATAAAAAAAATGCCCACTCTCCCACCAAGGTTACACACTCTGCATTACACACACACACACACACACACACTGCATTATATACACACACACACTGCATTCACACACACACACTCTGCATTCATTATATACACACACTGTAAATAAATATTCAATTAATATAATTTTGGGGGGATCTAATTTTATTTAGAAATTTACCAGTAGCTGCTGCATTTCCCACCCTAGTCTTATTCTCAAGTCAATAAGTTTTCCCAGTTTTTTGGGGTAAAATTAGGGGTTTCAACTTATATTCGGGTCGACTTTTACTCGAGTATATACGGTATATACATTATCAACTACCATTGTAGCATTTTATGTAGACACGCTGATCAGTCTAATAGCAAGCGCAACTTTACGCTACAATTGTGGATTGCAAAACTATGTTTTGCACACATCATTAGGCAAAGGTCTCTGAAAACTTATGAACAGGATCTTTTACCAGTCTGTACCGATACTTATTTATCAGGCTAGTCTTCCTAAAACCTTTTCTCTGATCGGCTACAAGTCCTGTTACATTGTCTTCTTATCATAATACTACTACGTTTGTCTACCTTACATAGACACTGATTCAACAGTCAGCCACTGTGGATTTCAAAACCTTGTTTTGCACACACTACTAGGTGAAGGTCTCTGAAAATTTACGAATATGACCTCCAACCAATTTGTATATACTTTAGTTGTTTATTATAAATGTATATACTTCAGCTGATATAGATGTATTAGACTGTTTACACCTCAGTTTATAATTTTGTTAACGTATTTTTTTTTTATAAATTCTTTATTTTGGATTTTTCAATAAAAGTTGGGGTAGGGTACAGAAAGTAAAATTGGGAGATGAGGTTAGGTTCACAGAATTCATGGTTTGTAACATCTTTTTCCTAAGCAGTTATACAGAAGAAGTGATCAGACAACGAATAGCCTATCTTTGTTGTTACAGTCGTTTGCTGTCGCTCTATGATTCTGTTTCTGTTAGGGAGGTGGTTCTAAAGCGTTCCTTTAGAGGGGGGAAACTTCATATTATAAAACATCGGTGTATGTTAACAGTAACAATAACAAGGTTGGTTGTCGTTCAAAAGTGGCTCGTTTTCGTATTCTTTTTGTGTCTTCGTCTCTGGGTGATCGGTCGGTGTGTGTGTTTGTGGGGTTCTCTACATGGGGATACTAGGGTGTCTTAGGGGGTGTGTGGTGGAAGTGATGGAGTGGGATGGGGGGAGAGTATTGGTAGGAGTTCTGGTTCTGTTGTCTTGTGTATGATCCTGATGTCTTGTAGATTCCCGTGGCATAGTATGAGTATCGTTAGCGATTGCTTCCTCGAGGTCGGGTGCATTTGATCCGAGCTCGTCTTTAGCCCTTCCTATACTCTGTGTGTGTGTGTGTGTTTCAATGGAGGCCAGCTCTTAGAATAGGGCGTATTGGTTTGGGCCTCTGTGGGTGTTATATGGTCTTTGGTGTGAGGGTGGTCGTCTGTCGTTTTCGTTTGTGGTCTGGGTTTGGTGGGTTCACTGTGGCCTCCAGGGGTCCTTGGTTGTGGTGCTGCAAGGGGGGTATGTGCTGTGAGGTCCGTAGGAGTTGGTGTAAGTGTGTTTGTCGGGTGTACCTGAGGTGAGCGGTTGGGGTGTTTTGTGTTAGGAATGTGGTGTGGTGGGGGGGAAGGTTCATAGTGGGAAGCGTCCCGGTTGGTAGGGCGTGGGGCCATCTATGAGTTTCAGAGTCTATACTCCTTGAGTTTGTCCACCCGCCTGGTCCGTCCCGGGAGCGGGAGTGCCCTATATGGTTGGGAATTCGAAGATCCATGGCTCCCAAATTTTGTCGAAGTGTTTGGTGTTGTCGTGTACAAGGGCGGTGAGTTTGTCCATGGACATAGTTTCGTTGATTTTCCGCTTTGAGTGACATGGTTGGGGGTCTGGGCTCCCCCATTTCTCTGCGATTGCCCTCCTGGTTGCTAGGGCCAGCTTGGCTATTAATTTATTTTGTGCCCTTGGGGTGTCTCTGAGTGGTCTGGAAAGGAGCCATAACCATGGGTCCATTGGGATAGTGGTATGTAGTGCTTGAGCTGCCAATTGTGCTATTTGTTGCCATAGTGTGGCCACCTGGGGGCATTCCCACCACATGTGTAGGAAAGTGCCCCGATTCCCGCATCTCTTCCAGCAGAGGTCGTCGTTAGTTTGTCTCATTTGTTTGAGGCGCAACGGGGTAAGGTACCATCTAAGAAGCGTTTTGTACGCTTGCTCTTTGTGGTTGACACAAATCGATACCGTTGCTGTAGCCTCCCAGATGTCTGCCCAGTCACTTTGATCCCCGATGGGGCCCAAGTCCCTCACCCATGCTGCGATATAGGGCATGGAACCTTCCTGTGTTTTTTTACTGAGAAGGGAATATATTGCCGATATTTGCCCTCTGCTGAGTGGGTGGTTGTTACATGCTTTTTTGAGCGGGGTGAGGGGTGTGGTTCCAGCTGTCTGTATGGCAGGTTGGCTGATGAAGCTGCGTATTTGTAAGTATCGGAAAAAGTCTCGGGTGGTGAAAGGGCTCTGTTGGGGGAGATCCGTGAATGGAATGATACTTTGATTGTTATAAAATTGATGTATGCGTGTCAGGTCATTGTCCTCGAAGTGAGTGAAGTCCCTCGGGGACATGCCTGGTGCAAATTTTGTATTCCTAAGGATGGGCATTAGCGGGGAGGGGTGGGAAATGAGTTTGTGTTTTTCTGTGATTTTATCCCATATTTTGATCGTGGTAAGAACTGCCGGGGAGGTCGAGGGGGCCGGTGGCCTGGCTTCCTTTGGGAGCCATATGTATAAGGAGGGGAAGTCGAATCCGAATATATTGTGTTCCAGATCGACCCATCTTTTGAGGCCAGGGGCTGCGTGGAGCTGGATTGCCTGCGTAATGTGTGCTGCTTGGAAGTATTGGGTGAAATTGGGGAGTCCTAGCCCTCCCATTCTGTTTGGTATGTACAGTGTGTGGCGGGCAATCCTTGCCCTCTTTCCGGCCCAGATGAATTTGTCTATATGTGTTTGTAGTTGTTTGAAGTCAGAGGCGTTTATCGGGATTGGCAGGGTTTGGAAGAGGTATAAGAACCTCGGAAGGAGTTCATTCTGCCTATCCACGATATTGGCATGTCTTTCCATTTGTCTAGGTCTTTTGTGGCCGTGGTTATTAAGGGTGTATAGTTTAAGTGGTAGATATGTGTGAGGTCTGCCGGGAGGGTGACGCCCAGATATTTGATAGCCGTTGGTTGGTAGACGAACGAGTGTTTTGTCTGTAGTGTAACTAGGGTAGGTTGGTCTATCCGTATCGGTAGGGCTTCTGTTTTTTCCAAGTTAAGTTTATATCCGGAAATGTTCGCATAGTTTGTTAGTTCTGTGAACAGCGGTGGGAGAGAGTTGAGTGGGTCTGTGATTGTGAGGAGGATATCGTCCGCGTACACCGCGATCTTATAAACATCATCCCTTATACTGACTCCTTGTATGTTGTTGTGGCTTCGGAGGACCTGGAGTAGTGGTTCCAGCGATAGGGCGAACAGTATTGGTGAGAGTGGGCATCCCTGTTGTGTGCCATTCTTAATTTGGAAGGCAGGGGGCGTAGTTGAGTGCAGGAGAAGGGTGGCTTTGGGAGAGGAGTATAGAGTTCTTAAGGCGTTGGTGAAGGGTATTGGAAAGCCAAATTTCTGTAGTGTTGCAAATAGGAAGGGCCATAGTAGTCTGTCGAATGCTTTTTCTGCGTCAAGGGAGAGGATCAGGGTTGGGATGCGTCTGTAGTCTGCGTACCAGATGAGGTCAAAAGTTCGTCTAGTGTTATCACTGGCCTGTCTATTCGGGATGAATCCCACTTGGTCTGGGTGAATGAGTCGGGGCAGGAGGGGATTCAGTCTTTCCGCCATTATTTTGGTGAATAGTTTAATGTCGACATTTAGTAGGGAAATCGGTCTATAATGTCCGGGGTCCAAGTGGGATTTGCCCGGTTTTGGTAGGAGGCATATGTTTGCCCGCAGCATGTCTGGGGGGAGGGGGTCCCCCTGTAGTAGCGAGTTGAAAAGATTACTGAGGTATGGGAGTAGAGCTGTTGCGAAGGTTTTATAATATAAACCCGAAAAGCCATCTGGGCCCGGGCATTTATTCGGTTTCAGTGTTTTAAGCGCAGCAGCTATTTCTTCTGGGGTGATTTCTTCTGACAGTCGGCTAGCTCCGTCTGGCGTCAGTGAGGGCAAGGTGACAGAGTCAAGGTACGCGTTGATTTTGTTCGTGAGCGGTGTGGGATCGTGTCTGTGTTGGGGGCTATGGTCGTACAGCTCTGAAAAGTATTCATGGAATACAGTTGCTATCTGATTTGGTGATTCCTGGGGTTTCCCGTCCTTCGAGTGGTTTGTAGTGATCTTTTTGTGAGCGGCTCTGCGATTGAGTTTACGAGCTAGTAGTGTGTCTGCTTTGTTAGATTTTTCATAGAAAAGCTGGCGGGTCCATTGGAGGGCCTTGGTTGGGTCGGCTGACATGAAATCTTTTATAGCTGTCTGATGTTGTTGTATTTTGGCATTGAGGTCCGGCGGTGGTTGTTTTTTGAAGGCTACCTCTAACAGGCGGAGTTCTTTTAAATTGTGTTCTAGGTTTGCCAAGCGCTGTTTTTTGTGGTAGGCAGCTTGGCTGATCAGGGTGCCCCTAATTACCGTTTTATGTGCCGCCCATAGCATACCCGGCGAGGTGACGGAGTTGTTGTTTAAGGAGAAAAAGTCTGTGATGGCCTGGGAGGTGGATTCTCGGATGGCAGGGTTATGTATTAGTGTGGGGTTCAGACGCCAGGACCATTGGCGGGTTGTGTCTCGTAGGTCTAGGGTGAGTGATATTTCCGCGTGGTCCGACCACGTGATCGATCCTATGGCTGTGGATTTGGTCATGGGTAGCACGGCTCGGGAAGTCAGGAATAAGTCTATACGCGAGTGAGACTGGTGTGGGTGGGAGTAGAATGTGTAATCCCGGGAAGCTGGGTGTTGGGTTCTCCATACGTCTACAAGGCGGGTGTGCAAAAGAAAGGATTGGAGAAGTTTATCGGCTTTCGCTGTGTGGCTGCTGGGTTTCCTTTGTGGTCCTGCTTTGTGCCTGTCCATTGCTGGGGATGGAGTGGCATTGCAGTCCCCTCCCACAACAAGGTGGTGTGAGGAGAATAGTGCCAGGTGTGCTTGTAGTGTCTGCCAGAAGGCGGCTGAAGGTGCGTTAGGGGCATAGATCGAGGAGAAGGCGTATTTCTGAGCGCCTATCTTCCCTGCTACTGTTACGTATCTCCCTTGGGGATCTGCGTCTATTTTGTCCACTGTGAGGGGGCATGTCTTATGTAATAGGATCACCACTCCGCTTTGTTTGCCTGCTGGTGAGGTGGCTAAGAAGTACCTGTTGAAGTTTCGGTTTTGTAACGGAAATGTCCTATTTAGTTGGAAGTGGGTTTCTTGTAATACAATGATTTGGGCCTGAGTTCTGCTTGCCCAGCGCATGGTTTGGTGGCGTTTGAGAGGGCTATTGAGGCCCTTGCAGTTAATGGAGATACACTTCAAGGTGGGCGCCATGGATCTTCTCCCCTCTGTATTCCTTTTCAGGTAGTAGTAGCCCTAGATGGCGTTAGGTGGGGCCAGGCGGGTGAGACGAGGGTGGTGGGGAGACGGGCTTGTTGTGTGAGGGTGTGGCGGCTGACGTGAGAGTTAGTATGGGCTGTGGGTGGGAAGCAGACTTGGTCTTACCGATAAATAGCCAAGGTTGTCGGGGCGGAGGTTTGCCCCGCCTTTGCGCGGGGACAATGAACGGTCAAGGGTTAGGTGTGGAATATGAGTTTGGAAGTGGTGGGGTCAAGAAGGTCGGTGTGTCCCGTGCCTCCCCCCGAGCCTGTAATGCATCTAAAGGCGTGTGAATGGGTTGTCGTGATAGTTGTGTTAATGCATGAGTGGTGGGGTTATTGTCTCACAGTGTTCCTTGGGGATTTGGATCTACCTGTAGGTTTGTTTGTGGGCCCAAGTCGGCCTTCTGGTCATGTATTCGGGTCGATCATTGTCCGCTATGGTCCCTTGTGGGTTGTGTTGTCCGTCGTTTGGTCTGGAGGTAGTTCCTGGTGGTTTGGGTGGGCCAGGTTCGTGTAATTGTGGCGCTGGTGGCCTCCTATATTGGGTGTGACCTATATGGCAGCTCATTGGGGTCCTGTGGGGTGCCAGTCCTGTGTGCGTGGACTGTGTGGTCGGGATCCATGAGGAGGGGGGGCTTTTCCTCGTCAGAGGGCGCTGCTCTTTGTCTGTGTTTTTTGCTTGGGAGAGGGCCGATGGATGCTGGTCAGTGAGGGTGGGGCGTTGTGTCAACATGGGGGACGGCTCGGGTATGGTCAACTCCCCTGTGTTATCCGTCAATCACAGTTGTGTCGTGTGGAGCCCTAGTTGTCTTTTCCCGCCAGTTTGGGGTGTGAGAGCATCTTTCGCGCCCATGCGCCATCAGTTGCATATAGTATTAAGCAAAACATTACAGCATAACATTTAGCATGGAACATAACATTTAGCATAGTCCGTCTCTAGAAGCCTTAGTAGGTAGTTAGTGTGGCTGAGAGCTGGCTCTATTGTACCTCTTCCCTCCCTCCCTTGGTGTCTGATCCTTATGTTGCCTATTAAATTGTGTTGTGTCAAGCTCTAGTTGTTTACCCCCCCCCCCTCCCCCTCCGTCAGTTTGGGGGGTGGAAGTAGGTTTCGCGCCTATGCACTGTCAGTAGCATAATATATGAAACGAGGTGTAACAGCTGAATATTGAGCATGAGACATAACATTTAGTGTAGTCCTTCTCTAGGAGCCTTAGTGGGGAGATGGTGTGGCTGGTAGCTGTTACTATTGTACGTCCTCCCTCCCTCCCTTGGTGTCTACCCATTTTGTCGCCTATGGAAACGTGTTGTACCAAACACCAGTTGTTTCTCCCCCTGTTTGTTTGGGGGGTGAGAATAAGCTTCGCGCCTACGCGCCATCAGTAGCACGTAATAGTAAGCCTGGCGTAACAGTAAAACATTAAGCATGGAATATAACGTCTAGCGTGGTCCCCCTCTGGGAGTCCCATTGGGAGATGGTGTGGCTGATAGCTGACAGCCCCGTACTTCATCCTCCCTCCCTCCCTTGGTGTCGACCGGTACCTTTGAAGTGTGACCAGTGCGTCCATATTTTTATGGTTATGTTTTCCCTCCCTTTTATTTAATAAATTATTTATCCATCTATTCAGGGGGGACTCCGGGAGGTACAGTGATGCACGTGGATGAGGTCCTCTTGGGTCTATCTGGGCCGCCTTGCAACTGTTTTTGTTGAGTTTTGCGTTGGGTGGGTTCTGGCCATCCCAGTGAGAGGTGTTAGGGGCAAGGTAGGGCTGGGGAGCGGGTCTCCGTTCCTCTCTGTATGCCATCTTGCCATGCCTTCCCCGAGACTGGGCCCGTTCGGCCTGTCAAAGTGTTGGTGTCTTAGTCTCTGAGGGAGACCGGGGATCTGTTATGTGTGCTATGGGGAGTGGGCACCCCAATGTGGGGTCCTATCAGGCTGGTGCTTTGGCTGTTGCCTGGATAGTTAGTGGTCTATTCCCGGCTTCCCCTGTGGGCTGCGGTGAGGTTAGGCCCCGTCCCCGGGGCGGCCAGGAGGGACCCGACCGGCCCGGAGCGGGCGAGGCCCCCCTGCCGTGCGGAATCTCCCCCCCGGTCTCCGGCAGCACAGGGGTTGAAGTGATTAGGCCTCCCGCTAAACCCTCCCCTGATCTATTTAGGATGGTATTGGGAGGGGTGATACAGGAGGGAAGAATAGTGACCCTGAGGGGGGGTATGATGAGGGAGAGAGGGGGCAGAGAAAAAAAAAACCTGGTCAGTAGTCCAATGTAAAGTTCAGCTGGTGTGGCTTGCGGTGTTCCTCTTGTGAGCTTCTGATTATGCGATCTTCTTCGGAGTCTGCGGCGGTCTGTTTCTCTGTGACAGGCGCAATGATGTTGCTTCATCCCTGCATGATGGACGGTTCAGGCGTTGTGGGCTCCTGTCTGTGGGCGCTGAAGGTTGGAGGAGTGGGACACCAATATGATTGGCAAAGTCCAGCATGTCTGCAGGATGGTGGAGGGTGGAGGCGTTGTTGTCTTTCCGGACCATCAGTTTGAATGGATGGCCCCACGTATATTTCCAGCCATGTTGGGCCAAGGAGGTAGTGAGGGGTTTTAGTTCCCTCCATTTCCTTAAGGTGCTAGGTGCTAGGTCCTGGAAGAATTGCAGTTGGTGCCCCTGATGTGTTGGAGGGTTCGTGCGGGCTTTCGCCATCAGTTTTTCTTTAGTGGTGAAAAGCAGGAATTTTACTATTATATCTCTTGGCATGGCCGGATTGGGTGTGGGAGGCCGCAGTGCTCTGTGCGCTCTTTCAATTGTAAGGTCGCGGTCTGATGCCTCCGGCCATAGGGAGAGGAAGATCTCTTTGACATTGGTGAAGACAGCCTCCAGGGGCACGGATTCAGGTAGGCCCCGGATTCTGAGGTTGTTCCTCCGGGATCTGTTATTGAGATCCTCGAGACCATCCTCCAATTGTAGTATTCTGTCTTGCATGGTGAGGATATCTTGGTGTTGGGATAGAGTTGTGTCATTTAGGCCTGTGATATCTTGTTCGGCCTGCGTGGTGCGCGCTGTGAGCGCGTCGATGTCGCTTCTGAGGCCCGCCATTTGCTTTTCCAGTTCTGCTGCTGTGTAGGCCTTAATATCGGAGGACGTTTCTCTAAGCAGCTTCCTCAAATTACCCATCGTGAGGGGAGCCGAGTGGTCATCTGGTATTTCTCTTTCCTCCGAGTCTGAGCCGGAGGTCTGAGTATTCCGATTCGAAGATGGCCGTCATTGTTCTGGGGCGCGAAACAGCGTGGCCACTGATGGAGTTAATTCTCTCCGTTTCTTGTTGCCCCCCATGGTGATTTCACAGTGAGGTTGGTGATGGCACTGCGTGGTGCTTGCGTTTTGCGGTGGATGGCCGGTTGATGTCGCTGATGTTAGCGGATTTTGTGCTCGGGGGTGAGGGAGCTCAGGGATAACATATCCATCTTGTTCGGTGGTCAGGCTCCGCCCCCCTTGTTAACGCATTTTTATAGCTAACGTTAATTACCTAGCTATAGTGGGTTGCAAAACAATGTCCTGCATACACCACTAGATTAAGGTCTCTGGAAACTTTAGAACAGGACCTTTTTGACTTTGTGAATATACCCTGGTTAATAATTATTTGAGCATTACTCTTACTACGGATACTCATATTAGGTTTTACTCATACTCATACTAGTGTTTTTAATTATAGAATCATTTTGATAGAAAACATTAAAACAGTCATACCTCCCAATTGTCTTTTATCTGATGGAGGTGGCTTTGGAGGGAAACTCACAGGATATAGCTTTAAGAAAACACATGCCCTTTACTAATCTCTCAGTTTCATATTTTAAGTAAATCCATACCCCCTAATAGCAGTTTCCAGTGAAGCAGGATTTCAGTGGGCAGTGTAAAAGTGTGAGCCACTGACGCAAATTGCGTAACCAGAACTGACCAAATTGGCAATCAGGTCACACAAAATCTGCCTGAGGCATTAGAAAGTCAACCTGGCGTGAATGTGAATGCATGTCAGGCTGCCTGACAATCATGCAGGCTAGCCAACTAAGGGCATACTATGCAGACATCACCCTGAGCTTGGCATTTGTGTGTCTAATGATGCGCTCGCTCAACGCTGTCTAAGGACTAGCACTCACTAGCACTGCTCTCCTCATCTTCTTACTAGCAGGCAAAAGCTCCCGTTATACAGTCTGGGACAGAGAAAAGGTGCAAGAGCATTTGCAGAGTGCACAAAGTCAGCTTTACCGTAACTAATTTCATTGTCAGCCAGTCCACACAAGCTTTTTTTTTCCTATGTCCACATGTTTTGTTTTTTTCAAAGCAATGGGCCTATTCTATTTGCATGGGCTTGGTGCTTCAGCTCCATCAGCCCCTATGTTAATCTGTCCCTGATAAGAACACATGGTGTGTGAGCTATCAGTGTCCCAAGTAAGGCACCAGTAACTCTGAGAGAAAGGTATTTTGGACTTTCCTTGCAGAACATGTAAGATAAAACACAACATAGATTGTAAGCTTGCTTGAGCAGGGCCTTCACCTCTTATCTCTATTCATTTTTGTATGCCATTTTCTATAATTATGAAGCAATAATTTTATATTGGAGCGGATGTGTACTATAGTTATTGCTGTTGCCCAGGAGTAGTGGGAGTTTGAGCAGCAGCAGCACTGTACACAGGGCCGGTGCAAGGATTTTTGCCGCCTTAGGCAAAAAACATGTTGCCGCCCCATTTGCTTCACCCACTCATGCAGACTGACATACACTGGTCCAGGCAGACTAATGCACACGCACTGACCCTTGCAGGCTGACACACACGCACTGACCCATGAAGACTGACGCACACTCACAGACACACAGACTGACACACACACTGATGAATGCAGACTGACGCGCGCACACACACTGACCCATGCAGACACACATACTGGCCCATGCAGACACATACACTGACACACACTGATACATGCAGACACACACTGAAACATGCAGACACATGCTGACCCATACTGCAGACACATGCTGACCCATACTGCTGACACAAGCTGACCCATACTGCTGACACAAGCTGACCCATACTGCAGACACAAGCTGACCCATCCTGAAGACACACGCTGACCCATACTGCAGACACACGCTGACCCATACTGCAGACACACGCTGACCCATACTGCAGACACACGCTGACCCATACTGCAGACACACGCTGACCCATACTGCAGACACACATATAGACACATACTGAGCCATGCAGACAAACACTGGCCCGTACAGACAGACAATGGCCCATACAGACAGACAATGGCCCATACAGACAGACACTGACCCATATAGACAAACACTGACCCATGCAGACTGACATACACAAATTCTTCCCTTTAATCCCTTAAGGAGCAAACTTCTGGAATAAAAGGGAATCATGACATGTCACACATGTCATTAGTCCTTAAGGGGTTAAGCAGCACCCTAGGCGGCAGCCTAGTTGGCCTATAGGATGCGCTGGCCCTGACTGTACACTGTAACATGGCCCATTATGTCATATTGTTTACTTATTGTATGTCATTGCCTCTAGTTCTCCAATTTTGTTATTTAGGCTTCTTGAATTAGTAAGCATACATTTAATATTATTATGAATCACTTGTATTTTATGTGAGTTTTTATTACTATTACATACCTCCTCAGTTCTGATCATACCCCCCTTCTCCGTTCCCCTTGTACTGAGCTAAAGCACATCTCCTTTCTGACCTATCTCCATTTTGTAGATTTATATGCCCCCCACCCTTACCGCTAGTTTAAAACCTCCTCCAACCGTACAATTGTGTATGTTGCAAAATATATAGTAATAATAATAGTCCACCTATGACATCAAAGGTGCATGGTGGTTAACAAAAACAGTTATTTGTGCAAATATATGTGTGTGTAATGAACCAAATGAGTGTTGATGGGGCCAGTGAGTTGTTGCTGCTATTACCAGTAGTGAGATTTGTAGCGGAGTGCAGTATTAGAGTCCACGATCTCCGCAGGTATCACAGGTAAATCCACAGTCAGCGCTGAAAAGTAAGGCAATATCCCAATCCTCCCAATAACCGGACAAAACACAGTTTGGGAGTCAACTAACTGGCTTTATTCACAAGCTTGCATATTTATACAGTTCCCCATGCAAGGGGTTTCCTTACAGAGGTTTCAGGGGATTTATCCCATCATGCAACATAATTCTCCCAACAGGCCTTGCTGCACGAGAAGGATACTCCCACTAAAATGGACGATTAAGTGGATTATCCCCTCGTGCAGCAAAACTGACAATTTACTTTAAAATACCGTTTCTGCGTTTTATTCGGTATACAGAGTTAACCGAACGTTCGGTAGATAGCTGGGGGCTGAGCGCATCTTTTGAGAGAATACCGCTCAGTTCCCAGCTGAACTGTCCGAACGCCGCGACAAATACAATTATACATGGAAGTTCCCCTCAATCTGCCGATTGCACTTAGGGGAACGATCCTACCGAACACCGGGCTCCCGAACGGTCTGGAAGTCCAGCGGTGTTCGTGTCATCGAGTAGCCGATTTCGGTTCCAGGCGCTTGACGACCAAACACCGCTGAAGAATAGACGATCCAAGATGGCCGACCGCAGCATGGTCGGTAGCCGAACGACGGCCACCTAGGAGAGCCTCTAATTACCTCTAACATTGTTGCAATCGGTTAACAAGCGCCACACGCCTCTAAGTGTGTGGTCTATCAGGGGAGCCCTCATTCGTTCCACGAACAGCCCGGATAGCCGCTGTTCGTCGAACGAAGTGCTCGCATGCTGGTAGCTTACGGCTGCCAGCAGGCGAATTACCATAATCCCAGATACACAGTAAGGTTACATATACCACACAGTACACATAGCAGAATACACACAGCACATAGTACAGACAACCTTTCTACAATACAGTCTAGAAGTGGCTAGGTTTGCCACAGGATTCAAAAAAGTTTAGTAACCAGTTCCGACTTTTCATATGTTTCAAACTCCATAGGGTCGGCCTAAGACATTGTGCTGCCTGGGACCAAGACTCCATCCCCTCTCATTGCCCAAGTTATTCACCCACACAAGCACCTCAACACAGTCACACATATGTGCACTAGGTTGGCAAAAACACATGGGTGGCAGGGTAATGCTATTAATGCAGCAAATGCATAAACTTGATATATCATGCCAATGAAGCAATAAATACATAAACTTGGTATATCATGCTAATGAGCAGTAAATGCATAAATCCTGAATATCCTGCCAAAGAGAAGTATATTCTTAAACTTTGTATATCATGCCAATGAGCCACGTGTGGTTCCAAAACGTCTGCTAGTGCCATGTGCCCCCAAACAACCTACCAGTGCCATCTCTCTGCCCCCAGCCTCTGTGTGCCATCTCTTTGCCCTTAGCCTCACTGTGTCATCTCTCTGCCCTCAGCCTCTCTGTACCACAGTTCTGCCTCCAGCCACTCGGTGCCATCCCTCTGCCCTTTGCATTTCTGTGCCATCTCAAACCTTAGCCTTCCTGTACCAATTTTCTGCCTTCAGAATCTCTGAGCCATCTCACTGCCACCAGCACACTGGTGACAGACAGTGTGTGTGGTATGGTGACAGTGTGTGAGGGAGAAAGTGTGTGGGATGGTGATAATTTGTGTGGGTTATAGTGTGTGTGGAAGGCTGACAGTGTGGGAATGGTGACAATATGGAAGGTAGTGAGTGTGGGGTGACAGTGTGGGGGGGGGTGGTGACAGTGTGGGAGGAAGACAGTGTGTGTGGATAATAGTGTGATGGAGGGGGCAGTGTGTGTGGACAATATTGTGTGGGTGACAGTGTGGGGGATTGTGGCAGTGTGTTTGGGAGGGTGACAGGAGGGGGATGGTGACAGTGGGGCGGATAATGAGTAAAGAGGGATGGTGACAGTGTGGCAGGTGGTGTCAATGGGGGTGGTGGTGACAGTGTGGGAAGTGGTGACAGTGGGAAGGGCATGTGACAGTAGAGGGAAAGTGACAGTGTGTAGGAGGGTGACAATAGGGGGATGGTGACAGTGTGTGTGAGGGTGACAGGGGGATGGTGACTGTGTGGGAAGTGGTGGCAGTAGGTGTGGTTATGGCAGCGTGGGAAGTGGTGACAGTGGGGGAATGATGATACTGTGGGAAGTGGTGACAATGGGGGGGTAAAAGTGAGGGTGGTGGTAGTGTGAGGGGTGTGACAGTTGAGACAGTAGTGTAAGGGGATGGTGACAGTGGGGGTGGTAGTGTGAGGGATTAGTGACAGTGTGGGTGGTAGTGTGAGGGATTAGTGACAGTGTGGGTGGTAGTGTGAGGGGATGGTGACCGTGCGGGGATGGTTGTGTGAGGGGATGGTGACCATGGGGGTGGTGGTAGTGTGTGGGGATGGTGAAAGTCAGGGTGGTGGCATTGTGTGGGGATGTTGACTGTGGGGGTGGTGGTAGTGTGAGGGGATGGTGACAGTGTGGGGGTGGTAGTGTGAGGGGATGTGACAGCAGGGGGTGGTAGTGTGAAGGGATGGGGACAGTGGGGGTGGTAGTGTGAGTGGATGGGGACAGTGGGGGTGGTAGTGTGAGCGGATGGTGACTGTGGAGGGGTGGTAGTGTGAGAGGACGATGACAGTGGGGGGTGGTAGTGTGAGGGTAGGGTGGCAATGGGGGGAGTTGGTAGCATGTGGGGAGGCTATGACTTAGTGAAATACCTTCATATTTTTTGTGTGTAATCCATTCCCTGGTAGTCCAGTGGTCTCCTCCTCACTGGTGGTCCAGTAGGCTAGGTATCCAGTCTGCCAGAGCCTCCTTGTCTGCAGCTCCGCCGGGTGCAGAGCTGCAGACCATGGAGTAGAGATCTTGTGATCTCTGGCACTTGATGTGTCAGAGTGTTGCTGTGGTAACCCACAGCAATGCTCTGACTGGCTGGAGATCGCAAGATCTCTACTCGATGGTCTGCAGCTCTGCACCTGGCGGAGCTGCAGATAGGGAGGCTCTTGCAGACTACACAGAGGGGCCCTGCACCTGGCGGCATACAGGCCTCCACGTGGTGTTGCTCCTTGGTCAAGGGCCGAGGACCGACACCTCAGTTACCAATTCTAATCACCGGTTCGGCAAACTTGTTACATTTAAGTAACAGGTTCGCTCGAACCAGTAAGAACCGTCTGAATCCCACCACTGGCTATAACCTACTCTAGGGCCTTAGGTTGCAATAGTGCTTACTGTGTATTTTTTATTATTTAGCTACACTCCTTTCCAATTGACCTATAATAGATTTCCAGTATAAAACAAACAAGCATTTTAGTACACACTGTTTTAGGCCATTGCACAAAAACATAAAACATGCTTGTAATCATTTACATAAACAAATTGTGTCACTTACATCGTATGAACCTTGTTAGATATGATTCCAAAAGACTGACCGTTTTTATTATGTGCAATTACAATGAGCTTGCAATTAGAAAGTGTCTGCACACAGCTACTTTCTGTATTTCTAGCCTTGCCTAACATTAATTTTTTTCTTCTGCCAGCTGAGATTTTCTGCTCCAGTGATATTGAAGAATTCTTGCGAGAAGCAGCATTCATGAAGGAATTTGACCATCTAAATGTCTGCAAATTAATAGGTAAATAGGTTTTATTGCAAATACTACCTACCACAGTGAAAATATGCTTACACGGTAAATGTGTTGCTTTTCTTTACCCATAAAATTAATTTGTTAAGAAAAATAATAAAATGAATCAAGTCTATATTTTATAATTAAGTTGAAAATTTATTTGTGAAATGAATATATAGATCTACACTCAAATTTGATGGAACTTCAAATTGAGAAAGCTATAAGAGACAGGGATCCCGAAAAATAAATACAGAAAATGCTCTGATCTACCTGATATAAGATATTACAACTCTGATCACCCTTTCACTGCTCTGATCCAAATAACATTAAAGAAAATTAAACTTTTCACTCTAGTCCTTTCTGTGCATCAACATTATTGTACTGAAATGCCACTGTCTTCTAAGACTTTCTCAATTCCTCTTAGTGACATCTCAACAAATAGCTCTGTACACTGTTATATATTAACTTTTGTCCTATAAACCTAAAAATAATGTCACCGTATTAAAGGTTAGCAGTGACTGACAAAATAGTAAGGCCAGATGTTTGTTCACTTTCAGCGGTTATTGACCCTATCCAAGGTATTTATTGTATTTACAAGTATTTGTCCCACATCTGTAAGGAGGCAAATAGCTTTAATCCATTTTACCCACAATCGTCAGTGATATAGTAACATTAAAGAAAAAAACATTTTAGTGTTAGGAAAACAAATATGTATTCCTAACACTATATAGTGTTCATCTGCCCCCATACCCACCTGTCCATAAAAGTGTTAAAAAAACGATTTTTTTTTTTTACCTAATTCCAGCGGCGTTATCCCTTGGTGCTGGGTTGTGATCCTCATCCTCCAAAATCAGCCATATGGGGAAGCTAATGCACATGCCCAGTGAGTACCACACACGCAATAGGCCTTCCCCATAGGGAAGCATTGAATCAATGCTTTCCTATGGGGGTTTTCAAAACGGATTCTGGGTACTGGAGTGACTTGATAGAGATGAAAAATTACCCCATTCCTTTTGGTTAACTGCAACCTCCATCAATACACGTTTAAAAACGTAAAAAATGATTGAAAAAACATCAGAAAGATTCTCTTTTTACCAAAATATGTAAATATCAAGAAGCAAACAAAAAGAAAATGTGAAAGTTTGAATCCGCGTAAACTAACATGCCTAAGTAACATTTACATGTGGTGGTTTTCATATAGCAGAAATGAATACAGAATTATTATTGTAAGCTAATATAGTAAGTTGGTAAACACTTTTTATATTCTTTATACTTATGATTTTGAATATATCATAATTATTAATCTTAAGTTCACAACTCTGTTGATAACGCTTTCGTGCTCGCACTAGTTTCAAGGAAATTGTAGTGTTATGTTGTAATATAAATAGTTAAAAAATCTTCTTCATTTTAACACCAGGAGTGAGTTTGAGGAGTCGTACCAAGGGGAGGCTTCCTGTTCCCATGGTTATTCTCCCATTCATGAAGCATGGGGATCTCCACACTTTCCTGCTGATGTCCCGCATTGGAGAAGAGCCTATTGTAAGTGGAATAGTTATCTTCTAAAGTTGTATAGTCTAAATATTACCCAGTACTTTTGTTTTAAAGATTTTTTTTTTTTTTTTTTTTTTACTTGAAATACCTTATTTTTGAGTAGGAAAACTCACAGCATACTAGAGGCTTATGCACATTTAAAAGAATGGGTATAAATTCCTGCAGAAATACCAATTGATGGATTACCAAGATAAAGCTGCTGGGGGCAATCCTCTTGCTTGTCATATAATCTTTACTCTTTATTTGTAAAGCAGCCAGGGCAATAAAGTTCATTCCACTGTTAAAGGGTTTTGTTACAGGACACAAACCAGCCTTAGGCAATTTATGAGAGATTCCATTCAACTGCAGTGCAGTTGCTCAACCTTGTTAGATATTCATGTACTGGACTGTATAAACAAACCATTACATCATAAACAGAAATGTTAGCAGAAATATTTTGATTATATGTTAATATTCCACTCAGCATGTCTGCACATGGTTCATACATAAATGAGCCAGTCTGTTGCAGGCTCACCATCAGGAGATCAAGCAAGCCCCTATTCAGCATGTGTTTCCGTTTTGGTTTGTGCTTGTTTTAGTATTGTAACCTGTTTTCATTGCATACCTGCTGGCTTGGGTCAAGATTATCAATTCACTTTATTTACATGTGGAAAACAAATGTGGGTAAACTGAAAGATAAGATGCAAGATCAGTTTTAGATGATGAGATTGATAGTAAGACATTTTAGAATGTGTCATTCTTCTAACTTGAGTTATGCTAAAATGCAAGCTGTGCTGGTAATTGGTGTGTTTTTTTTTTTATTAATTTCTGGTTTTATTTTAAAGTTTGTACATATTGTTTATTCTATTGCGATCTTAGGATTGTGAATCACTTTCAGTGGTTTACTGTTATTTCAGATATTGTTGTGGATTCTTTTCTGCAAACCAATAAGTTTGAATGACTATCTGTTCCTGTCCAAATTAAAAATAATAAAGTTGCGTGCACGCGGAAGTAAATTCACACTGAGACACAGGGTTCAGGTTAATGAAAGAACTTCGGAATGGTTTTAATAGCCCAACCAAAAAATGGGTGCGCAGACCCTTTTAAAGGCATTATTACATCACTGAAGAATTCAAGATAACAACAAGTAAACATTATTAAAGTTTAGGTGTTAAGTGGTTAGTCAAATACCCTCCCATCAAGAGATGGTGACATTCTTGACACGGGAGTGGACACAGGATGTAGGGGCCATCTTGTTAGCACGAGGTGTCCACTCGATGGGAGGGGTGCTTTGGCAGCCATTTTGAGTAGTTGGCATTATTAGTTTCAAGGTTAATTTTCAAGGTTTTTTTAGTAGATACACATTTTATTATTCAGCTGACACATACTTTATTGAGACCAACCTGTCGCTCAGTGGCCACAATGTTTCATTCAACAGGAACACATTGTTCCGCTGACGCACATTTCCTCCTGACAAAGCATTCTCTTAAGCGGATTTCATAAATTCTATAATTCTACAACAATATCATTTTACTTGTCTTTTTCTCTTTATATGTTTTTATGTGTTTTTCTTTTCCCTTAATCCCTCGTTATTCGGTATAGTGCTAGATTAAAAGTATTGTAAAAACCTGGTGTATTAGGGGTCAATTTGGAAAGGGTCACTTCTTTATTTAAACGCTTTCTTGGGATGTGCCTCTAAATAAGTGCTGATGTAGCTCAAATTGTGTAAGGCATGTAGAGCTAGAGCAGGGTGATTTTATTGTCAGATTTTTCAACTATTTCTTTTTCTTCAACTAATTTAACTCTGTGCGGTGGATTCCTTAATCAATTAGGTCATAAAGGAGAAGCTTTTATCTATTAAGTGTCAGCATTTTCTTTATGTTGGATATTTCTTAAAGTGCTATTTCGCACGTCTCAAACTGCTAGCTCCAAGTGTTCTGAGAGCATAGGAAGACATAACACACCTATTGTTTTTTTTTTTTCTATTAAGATTACCAATTCATTTAATATGTGGTGCATCACAGAAGTCTTAGTCTACTTAGCATGATACTTTTAATAATCTTCCTTCTCATTCTTCAACAAATGGTGTCTTTACTCATTGACTTTACTTTACAGTGGCAATTTTATGGGGTGACGGCAAGTGAATTCCCAATCATTGACATGGCACCATTGTTTATTAATATTGTAGGCTGTGACAACAATAATACAATACAATGTTTAACAGACCAATGTAAAAGTTAACCACTTTAACCAGGCCAAAGCAGAGAGGCCAGTCCAGTTTTTTTTGAAAACTTTGTGATGCTTGATGACCAGTGGAGTGGGGTGACGGCAAGTGAATTCCCAATCATTGACATGGCACCATTGTTTATTAATATTGTAGGCTGTGACAACAAGAATACAATACAATGTTTAACAGACCAATGTAAAAGTTAACCACTTTAACCAGGCCAAAGCAGAGAGGCCAGTCCAGTTTTTTTTGAAAACTTTGTGATGCTTGATGACCAGTGGAGTGGGGTTTTTTGTTGCTTTTTTTGTATATCAACTGCGTTTTTGCTGTCCTGTGGCTTCACCTTTATTGGTGATATGTGTCGCAAGTACTGTATATTCCAGCAGCACAAACCTGTCATTGCTCACGCTTCTTGCTAAGTGAGTGTACATATCTGAGTGTACAACACTATACTATGAGGTATCTGTGACTGACAAAGGAATACAAATATCAGCATAGATGTTCCTATTCATAGAACACGCCTGAGTTGTGACCAACTTATAAAAAAAAAAGGGGAAATGCAGAACTGCATTAATTAAAGAGACCGTACAAAAGGTTTTTAGTGTTGGGTTGTTTCTTTTTTGTTGTTTTTTTTTGTAACACAGGCATCTATATAGTCAGTTATATCATGCCATGCCAAATGACTATCCTTTTACTTTAATGACAAACTATTATCCTGTGATGCACTGCCCCAAAGGCCTGTATTGATTAAATTCCACTGCAGCTATAACAAGCATGTGGTTTTGCATATGTAGCAAAGGATTTGATAGTGTTGTGAGAAAATTGCTTTATGATGGCAGATTTATCTGGATATTATTCTGGTGCATTTGACTATTGAACAAGGGATAATATAACAAAACAAGCAAGTAAATTAGGTGGACAGCACTAAGAATTACTATAATAAAATCATACATACACAGGTAGCAGCAGATTTCGCAATTATGTGTCTTACTCTTAAAAAAAGGGAAATAAAAGTACAATGATAGTGCAGTATGTTATGAATAATATGGTTATAAAGATATATTCCAAAGGGGCACTCACGTTTTCCAGAGCTTTAAAAGCTCTATTTTAGGAACCTGGACGGAACAATCCCCGTCTAAGGATTGCTTTTTGCTGGTATCAGATTCCCAAGGTAGTGCGATTCATCATATGAAAAAAATAAGGATGTATACCAATGGTACAGTACGTATGTAAAAGTAGGATAAGCAAATCCTACTTTTACAGAGTACAGAATATTTGATAGAGTCCTAACCTCAACATCTGAGGAAAGTGATTTAGGGGTGATTATTTCTGATGACTTAAAGGTAGGCAGACAATGTAATAGAGCAGCAGGAAATGCTAGCAGAATGCTTGGTTGTATAGGGAGAGGTATTAGCAGTAGAAAGAGGGAACACTGGTGAGACCTCACTTGGAGTACTGTACACAGTACTGGAGACCATATCTTCAGAAGGATATTGATACCTTAGAGAGAGTTCAAAGAAGGGCTACTAAACTGTTTCATGGATTGCAGAATAAAACTTACCAGGAAAGGTTAAAGGATCTTAACATGTATAGCTTGGAGGAAAGACGAGAGAGGGGGGATATGATAGAAACATTTAAATACATAAAGGGAATCAACACAGTAAAGGAGGAGACTATATTTAAAAGAAGAGAAACTACCACAACAAGAGGACATAGTCTTAAGTTAGAGGGACAAAGGTTTAAAAATAATATCAGGAAGTATTACTTTACTGCGAGGGTAGTGGGTGCATGGAATAGCCTTCCAGCTAAAGTGGTAGAGGTTAACACAGTAAAGGAGTTTAAGTATTCGTGGGATAGGCATAAGGCTATCCTAACTATAAGATAAGGCCAGGGACTAATGGAAGTATTTAGAAAACTGGGCAGACTAGATGGGCTGAATGGTTCTTATCTGCCGTCACATTCTATGTTTCTATGTTTCTAAATAATATTTGACCTACTTACATTTGCTAGAGCAATGACCTGCTCTAGTGTATGGAGCTTTAACAGACCGATTTTAGAAATAAAAAAAGACATCAAAGATACAGGGGTTTTCAATCTGTCCAATAAAGTACTCACCAGTCTACAAATAAGTGTTCTAAGCAAAGGTTTAAAATATGCACCAACTAAAACTTTCAACAATTAATTAGTTTGTGAGAAACGCAACCTTAAAACGATTTTATCTTACTAAAAACGGAGAACACGATTAACAACATACCCCTGTAGAAACAACAGAATTGAACAACCAAATGACAAAGGATGATAATTTTAAAAATATTTTTTTTAAAAATAAATCTTCTTTTTATCCTTCTTATCACAAATCAGGGGCACTAGAAATTTTTGAAAAGAAAGTCAATGGAGACTTAAACAAAGTGAAAACAAAATCATAAATATGACATTTAATTTAAACAAGAAAGAAAGAGAAACCATTAAAGAATTGCAAAATGACGAAACAATAGTAATCAAACCAGCGGACAAGGGGGGAGGTTTAGTGATTTTGTCCAAAGATATGTATGAGACTGAAGCATATAATCAACTAAATGACACAGAAAAATACCAGAAACTAAACAAAGACCCCACAAACAATATAAAAACCCTCCTAATAAAACTTCTAGATGAAGGCAAATCAAAAGGAATTCTAAGCCCACAAGAATATAAATACATCAATATACAATATCCCAAAATCCCAGTTATTTATTTTTTACCTAAGATTCATAAAGACCCAAATAACCCACCCGGTAGACCAATAGTCTCCGGTATAGGATCTGTTCTAGCTAATCTCTCTGAGTACATTGATGTTATGCTCCAACCATATGTAAAATTAACAAAATCATACCTCAAAGATACAATAGACCTACTTAACAAACTCAATACTATCCCATGGAAAGAAAACTATATCCTCATCACGTGTGATGTAAAATCATTATACACTATTATTCCACATAATAAAGGTACCACAGCCATTAAAATTATTCTGGAAAAATATAACGATATGAACCCAACCCAAGTAAATTTTTTAATAGAGGGCATAAACCTAATATTAGATAACAATTACTTTTGGTTTGCCAACTCTTTCTACCTACAAACAAACGGCACAGCTATGGGAACCAGGTTTGCCCCCAGCTATGCCAACCTCTTCATGGCAGAATGGGAAAATAGATATATATGGGAGGGGCATGGCTGGGGAGCAAGCCTGGTCTCCTACTTTAGATTCATCGACTATCTTTTATTTATTTGGGATGGTCCCATATCCGAAGCAAAAGATTTTATCAATTATTTAAATACAAATACAGAGGGCATTGTTTTAACAGACGATTTTAGTCAAAAGGAAGTAACCTATTTAGACTTAGATATTTATATTAAAGACTGCACTCTTTTAACAAAAACACATTTAAAAAAAGTACATGCTAATACTTTTATTAGCCAAGATAGCTGCCATAACCCAGTATGGCTAAATGGGGTACCAAAAAGTCAACTCCTTAGATTAAGAAGAAATTGTTCTGAAAAAGACACCTTTCAATTACAGGCTAACAATATCAAACAGAAATTTATAGAAAAGGTGTATAACCCAAAGTATTTAGACAAAGAAATAGAACAAATGGGTAACACAGAAAGAGAATCATTATTAACGAAACAAAATCACAAAATTCGACCAGACAATAAATTTACCCTCCCTTTGATATTTGATTATAACAATAAAAGCAAACAGATTAAAAGAATAATAAATAAACATTGGAACATACTAAAATAGTACAATTACTAAAAAGGATCTTACCCGGTAAACCAACCATAATATTTAGAGGCGCCCCAATCTAAAAATGAAACTTACTAAAAACTACACTAAACATACACAGGAAAAAAACACATTTTTTTTAAACAATAAGAAAGTTTTTTTTTTAAATGTAATGTATGTGCAGCATGTAAGAAAATGCAAAAAAAATGACTTTCATCCCATATTTTAAATCAATGAATACGAACACATTTTTTTTTTATATATGATGTAATAACGTGTAACATTACCAATGTAATATATTTGTTAGAGTGTCCTTGCGGACTACAATATGTTGGCAGAACAATTAGACCACTAAAAGTAAGAATAAGCAAATAATGTCAAAATATAGAAAAAGGACTCAGGAGCCACTCTGTTTCCGCCCACTTTATACTGCACAATAACGACCCTAGTCAATTAAAATTCATAGGAATTGCTAAAATATAAACCTCATTGGAGAGGAGGTGACAATATTAAAAATATAAGTAAACTAGAAATGGAATGGGTCCACTGCCTAGACACCCTCCACCCAAGCGGTCTCAATATATATGTTTGGATTGTAAAATTGTACTATCATCTGGAACAATATAGCATTTAGATTTTTTAAATATTTTTTTTATAATTCATTTGTGCATATGATTTTTCCCCTTTTTTAACCAAATTTCCTTCGACTGGTTACTTTTATACATATATTATCTTAACACTTTGGATTTCTATTATATACATCCAGACTTGTTCCAGATGTCTATTCGTACTATTTAGAAGAGATCGCTGTGTAAATACATGTGATATACGGTGATCCCTATTCAGCATTTAGCACTTTTATAATCTCTAACTATATATGCAGAAAATATGCAAAATTACACCTTGATTTGTTTGTTTTAATTTACTTTTATATTAACCCGTCTTTCTTGGACTTTTGCCATTATCCAAAATGGCGTTACCATCACTTCCTGTATACACCATTATGGAGATACCCACCAAACCGGAAGTGATGTAACGAATGACCTGAAACCAGAAGTACAGACTTGGTTTACTGGACTTTTGCCTTTATCTAGAATGGTGCTACTTTCACTTAGTTTACTGGACTTTTGCCCTTATCCAAAATGGCGCTACTATCACTTCCTGAACATATAATCATGGAGATATCCACCAAACCGGAAGTGATGTAACAAATGACCTGGAATTAGAATTACAGACTATACACACCAGAACTGAATAGAGAAATTAAGAGACTATTTAAACATCAACTGACCTGAACAGCAGACATTCACTTTTGAGAAAGCTGTAAGCGAAACATGTCAAGTGGAGATTAAGGATTGCCTACAAGGACTGGTTTTATTTATAGTTCTTTTTACTATATAGTTCACTTTTAAATAGTTTTATTTATTCTGTTTATTAATAAAGATTCTGTTTTAATACCCAGTCACTCTTGAGCTCCTTATACTCTCACCATCACTCTGCTGTTCCTGATCTACATATATCCCTAGGTGGGGATTGTTCCACCTAAAGCTCCATACACTAGAGCAGAACATTGCTCTAGCAAATGTAAGTAGGTCAAATATTATTTACTTATCCTACTTTTACATACGTACTGTACCATTGGTATACATCCTTATTTTTTTCATATGATGAATCGCACTACCTTGGGAATCTGATACCAGCAAAAAGAAATCCTTAGACGGGGATTGCTCCGTCCAGGCTCCTAAAATAGAGCTTTTTACGCTCAGGAAAACGTGAGTGTCCCTTTGGAATATATCTTTATAACCATATTATTCATAACATACTGCACTATCATTGTACTTTTATTTCCCTTTTTTTTAAGAGTAAGACACATAATTGCGAAATCTGCTGCTACCTGTGTATGTATGATTTTATTATAATAATTCTTAGCGCTGTCCACCTAATTTACTTGCTTGTTTTGTTCTATTGTTCACAAGGTAAAAGGAACTCCTTGTTGGTGAATAGCTGATTTATTGGATAGAGAGCACTTATCACTTTTTTCACTAAGGGATAATATAAGTATAGTGATTGGTTGGGAAATATTTTTTGCCAAAAAACAAAACTTAGGTGGTATGATTGTGAAGTTGAGAGTAAAACAGTAGTCTGTTTTATGTTTTTTTTTTTTTTTTTAAGGGGTGGGTTGGAAATGTGATATGTGAGTGCTGGACGTGAATATGTGTCTTAAGATGTGGATATGTTGCATAGGATATGGAGCGCTGTGGGTGGTTGAGATATGGATATGTGGCATAGGATATGGAGCCCTGTGGGTAGTTGAGATCTGGATATGTGACGCCGAAACGACGGGCCCACACCGTCCCTGGCCCCCGTGCGGATTGCCGGCCCGTACATGATAGAAAGACCCAAAAAACACAAGACAGGCACAAATTAAATAAACAGGTGTAGACGCTAGAGCTGACTAAGACAATCGACAACTGCCACACTAACACGATGTTGGTACCCATGAAACAAAATATTTAATATGTGAGATACATTAACTATGCCTATAGTGTTGACCTCTCCCCCTTTTTCTTTCTGTACCCCTGAAGATCATGAAAACACCAATAAAGTACAAGTTGAAGAGATATGGTTATGTGGCATAGGATATGGAAGGCTGTGGTTGGATATATGGCATGAATGTGAAGCCTGTGAGGGTATATGTTGCATGGGATATAAATAGCTGTTGGTAAAAAAATAAAGTCAGTCAAGTCATGGCCATATTTAAAGAGAGCGGTTGGTCTTTGGCACATTTGACATAGGAGGAAGGGGGACACTGACACTGCACACAGAGAACCTTAAGCGCTGGTACTGATACTGAGCAACCACTAACACTGATATGGCACATACAACAAATTCACTTGACAATGCACATAACTCATCTAGAGACACAGCACGCACACATCCAGTTGTGTTGTCACACTGACAAAATATACTGCCGGAACACACAAACAGGCCCATAAAACACACATACAGCCATGATGTCAGAAAATACAGCTATGTTTGCACTGGCACACACAAATCGGCCATGCTTGACATTATATACAGTCATGATCCGGTTTAAGACTAGTCATAGAAAGTAGGGTAAGATTTTCGGGAGTGTCTACAGCTTATATTTTTGGAGGGGCCCCAATAATTTTCCTT
The DNA here is from genome assembly GCF_036172605.1 of Pelobates fuscus. NCBI lineage: Eukaryota > Metazoa > Chordata > Amphibia > Anura > Pelobatidae > Pelobates > Pelobates fuscus. Next base: position 65,762,942 of record NC_086329.1, on the reverse strand, counting down.
AGGGTTGAAACTCCTGGCTCATTTCACCCAGAGAAACACCCCAGTCATGATGCATGATTCCTGAAAACAATACAGATCTGCTCCCATCAACTATAATAGGCTGGACTGCTACTACTTTTCAAAGTTGGAATGTTCCATAAATTTCACTAAAGAATTCTTTATTTTTCTAGTGCATAAAGATGCCCAAAACAACAGTAGCAGGCACTTCACAATACAAATAGATGTGTGGTATTTTGAGAAAGCGGCACTAATTTTATGGTTTAATAGATTTAGGCTAGGCACATATGTCTAAAACATTGGCTTAAACTAAGTGCGTAGACACAGGAGACAATTTAGACATAGATATTGGTATCAGAAAATAAATATAATAAAACATGCTTGTGACGGACCGCCTGCCTCCGCCAATCGCTGCTTCCTGTCGCCGGGCACCATAAGCACCGTAGAACCTTAGCTGCTACACTTTGGCTGGGGTCTCGCCATTCCTTCCCACCCTGGACCAAACTCCTGGATTCAGCTCCCAGTGGGAAGGCCTCTCCTCCAAGAGAGTATAGCAGTGTAGCTCTTACAAGAGCTAGTGATTATAGCTGGTATAGCAGAGGGCAGTCCCCCTTGGACCTGAGAGTAAAACCACAGTATAAACAAGTACACAACCACACTGGCTCTCAGATCCAGGATACTCCCATTCATAATTAGATAATCACTCCTCTGTGGCTGGGAGATAATTAGATCAGGAACTGTACTAATCTAATCCAGTTATCTCCAAGCACAGAAACACATACTTTTTCCCAAACACCGTTAAAAGTACCTCCAAAACACATGGAAACACCATAAAAGTCACATCCCCTGATAGCCCATAGCCAAAACTCACCCAGATTGGTTCAGGATTTCCATGGAAGTCATAGTTTTGACCGACCGTGCACATGGTCCTATGCCCTAAACTGTTCCAGGGAATTATGGCTAATGGTAGGTCTCTCTTTCTGGAGTGCAAAAGTACATAAATCACGTACGTTTTTAAAGGGCCCATAGTCTTTTGGCAAGAGGCTGGCCAGCAGGCCCCTCCTGGAGCCCGTGGTGAGGTTACTTTCGCCACAATGCTTAATGACCAAGTGTAGCTACGTTTAGTTAAAGTTGAATAAGTGAAGAAATGTGTACCAATTCTATCTTAGTTAAAGGCATCTTAAAACCCCAAATTAGTTGTGAGCTGGGCTGCTGAAATAACTAAAGATATGTAATACACGCACGAGATCCCTGATGAGATAGGGAAGGTCAGAGTATCTGAGACCTGTCAGGACGGCGTTTAACAGACTGTGCTTGGTAAAATGTAAGAAAATTAAATAAAACTGTACATTACTTATGCCACTGGTGGGGTTTGTACAGACCAACAGGAGTCTCAGCCCCAGGTCATCCTATGCCCCTTTGTGGCAGATCATAGGCTCGCTTCATCAAAGGTGTCACTGGGCATAAGGGCCCTGCTGGAGGACGCAGGAGCATCAGGCTGGAGCTTAACTGCACAACAAGGATCCGTCCCGTGATCTAGCCACTCGGGGTGGAGCAGGGTGAGGCCACTTCTGAGACAGGCCCGCTGGCGAGTTGTGTCTGGCTTTCCCGATTTTGTGATAGCCCGGACATCTCTGCTGTAGTCATGTTCGCCTTGCTGCTGGAGCCAATTTCTAGCACCGTAAGTACATCATGTGGTTCTGGCTTGTTTGGGCTTGTAGGCTCTGCAGATTCTTGCTTTGTTCAGGCTCGCTGATCTTTCTCCAGAGTTTTGTAAGCATTTTAAGTTTGGAGATGATAAAGGCTCAGAGCAGACATCTGGTCTCTGCCATCTTGTATGATTTGCTGAGTTAGCTTGCTTGCTGGCTGAGATACACCCGGCGGATTGGTGAAACACTGAAACCTCAAGGTTGTGGACCGGTATCACCCCCACTGGCCCAGTGGAGGAATTAAATGGGGCACTAGATGTGTTTGGCACACATTAAGTATTCTGCACAGGTCTTAGTAGCAGAGGGCGGTGCCGTTTTAAAAATATTTGCTGTATTTTGGGAAATGCCCACAATTGTCATGCTATATGATATATTCTAGAATATACAGTTGAAAGAAAAAGTATGTGAACCCTTTGGAATGATATGTATTTCTGCACAAATTGGTCATAAAATGTGATCTGATCATCATCTAAGTCACAACAATAGACCATCACAGTCTGCTTAAACTAATAACACACACAGAATGAAATGTTGCCATGTTTTTATTGAACACACCATGTAAACATTCACAGTGCAGGTGGAAAAAGTATGTGAACCCCTAGACTAATGACATCTCCAAGAGCTAATTTGAGTGAGATGTCAGCCAACTGGAGTCGAATCAATGTGATGAGATTGGAGGTGTTGGTTACAGCTGCCCTGCCCTATAAAAAAAAAAACACACCAGTTCTGGGTTTGCTTTTCACAAGAAGCATTGCCTGATGTGAATGATGCCTTGCACAAAAGAGCTCTCAGAAGACCTACGATTAAGAATTGTTGACTTGCATAAAGCTGGAAAGGGCTATAAAAGTATCTCCAGTTCATCAGTCCACGGTAAGACAAATTGTCTATAAATGGAGAAAGTTCAGCACTGCTGCTACTCTCCCTAGGAGTGGCCGTCCTGTAAAGATGACTGCAAGAGCACAGCGCAGACTGCTCAATGAGGTGAAGAAGAATCCTAGAGTGTCAGCTAAAGACTTACAAAAGTCACTGGCAAATGCCAACATCCCTGTTAGCGAATCTACAATATGTAAAACACTAAACAAGAATGGATTTCATGGGAGGATACCACAGAGGAAGCCACTGCTGTCCAAACAAAACATTGCTGCACGTTTACAGTTTGCACAAGAGCATCTGGATGTTCCACAGCAGTACTGGCAAAATATTCTGTGGGCAGATGAAACCAAAGTTGAGTTGTTTGGAAGAAACACACAACACTATGTATAGCGAAAAAGAGGCACAGCACACCAACATCAAAACCTCATCCCAACTGTGAAGTATAGTGGTGGGGGCATCATGGTTTGAGGCTGCTTTGCTGCGTCAGGGCCTGGACAGATGGCTATCATCGAAGGAAAAATGAATTCCCAAGTTTATCAAGACATTTTGCAGGAGAACTTAAGGCCAACAGAAGATGGGTGCTGCAACAGGTCAATGACCCAAAGCATAGAAGTAAATCAACAACAGAATGGCTTAAACAAAAGAAAATACGCCTTCTGAAGTGGCCCAGTCAGAGTCCTGACCTCAACCTGATTGAGATGCTGTGGCATGACCTCAAGAAAGCGATTCACACCAGACATCCCAAGAATATTGCTGAACTGAAACAGTTCTGTAAAGAGGGATGATCAAGAATTACTCCTGACCGTTGTGCACGTCTGATCTGCAACTACAGGAAACGTTTGGTTGAAGTTATTGCTGCCAAAGGAGGTTCAACCAGTTATTAAAGCGGCACTGTCATGCCAAATCCCGTTTTTTTTTTTAACCCCCTCCCGCCTCCACTACAGCCAATTGACCTCGTAGTCACCCCCAAATGCCCCTAAGACCCCATACTATTTATTTATTAATCTTTATTTTCTGCCCCGATCTTTATTCAGGGCGCGGCCATCTTTGTGTGGGTAGATGAAGTCACTGTGGGACACGTCATCTGCCCACACTAGATAGCACTGAGATTCCTGCACATGCCCAGTTAAACACCTTGACATGCGAACGGGAATTTCATCTATTCATTCATTCATCAGACAGACGAATGAATGAACAGAAAAATCAGACATACAAACTAACACTGAGTATTAGTGTTGGTTTGTTTGTTCAGTTTAATACAAGGAGGGAGCTACCGGCACGCAGCTCCCTCCTTGTAATATGTAAAGACAGAAGCGGCAAGGATCAGTGCTCCCCGCCACTTCCTAAAAAACCCCTGGTCACCCCTCACTCTATGGGGGTCAATATGACCCCCATAATAGCACAAGGGAGATTAAAATCTCCCGAATGCCCCTACTCGCTATACCGCGAGTAGGGGCATGTCTACTAAAAAAAACCTACTATCCGGCCCCCACCCCTGTGCGGCGGGTGGGAACCCTATATAACAAAAAGGTGGGCGGACCTATTGTCCTCCACCCCAGGCCCCCACCCCTGTGCGGCAGGTGGGGGTCATAATGATAATGAGGGGGGAAACTACTATCCTCCCCCCCGGCCCCCACCCCTGGGCTGCAGGTGGGGACCATAATGATAATGAGGGGGGGGACCTACTCTCCTCCCCCCCTGGCCCCCACCCCTGGGCGGCGGGTGGGGGCCATAATGATAATGAAGGGGGGGACCTACTGTCCTCCCCCCTGGCCCCCCACCGGGCGGCGGGTGTGGGCTCTAAGTCAAATCCCCCTCCCCATCAAAGGTGACTAGGGGTCCCCAAGCCCCTAGTCACCCACCCAAATAAAAAGGCCCCTACCTACCCCCCTCTCCCTAAAAAATAGTGAGCGGGGAATAGAATTACTACCCTATAAAGTAAAATTAAACTTACCATTCAACGTCTTTTTTTCTAAAATCTTCATTTCTCAGCCCCAAAAAAGGCCAAATAAAAATCCATTATACCCGTCGAACTTAAAATAAAATAAAAAACCTGAGGAAAAAAGAAAAAACCCGAGCGCAAAAAATTAATCCATCTTCACCCATGGAGGGCTCCACGCAGACTGAGCTCCGCAGGGAGGGGAAAGGCTTATAAAGCCTTGCCCCGCCCTGCAATTAGGCTAAGAACACTCTGATTGGTGGGTTTAAGCCAATCAGAGTGCTGTCATTTTACACCGCGTGGGAAAATTCCAAAGAACTTTCCCACGCTGTGTAAAATGACACAGAGCACTGTGATCTGATGGCTTGAAATCCATCCAATCACAGTGCTCTGTGTCATTTTACACAGCGTGGGAAAGTTCTTTTGGGGTAGGTCCCCCACCTAATTATCTTTATGGCCCCTACCCACCGCTCAGGGGCTCACAGGCTGCTCACCGTTTACTAGACATGCCCCTACTCGCGGTATCGCAAGTAGGGGCTGAATTTACTAATACTGAGTAATGTTTACTTAGTATTAGTAAATGTGGCTGAAAGACCAATTTAGGTCTTTCAGCCTTTTAGTAGATAGCTCCCTAATACCATGGGAATTAAGGAGTTATCTACTAAGCGGCTGCAAGATGCAGCCACAGCACGAATAGGATCGGAGTTTCATTCATTCGAATGAAATTCCGACACAAAGTGCCGAATTGCGTTCTAAAACAAACAAACATACTGTTCTCATTCAGTTAGAACGCAATTCGTCAGTTTCGGCTAAAATGACAGGAAGCATCGTAGGAACAGGGAGGAAAGGTAAGAATTATGGGAAAATTGCTCTGACCAGCGGAAATGAAGCACACTTTGCTCCTCCACTGGTCAGAGCTGGTCAAGTGGAGGAAACCTCCATAAGGCAAAGAGTCCCTACTTTGTCTTATGATTTTAAAGAAAACTATAGCAGACAGGAAGAAACGGAGAACAGATCCTGAGATAGGGGGAGAAGAGGAAGAGACAGGGCCGGTGCAAGGATTTTTGGGTACATAGGCGAAGATGTATTTTTCCGCCCCCGCCCCCCATTCAAAAATAACATCTTCACCTATGTGCCTCTTAACCAGCCCCTCTCCCCGTCCATTATTGGCCCCTTCCCTTCCCTGTCCCTTAGTGTTCTTCTGACGGTCACACACAGACTCAATGACAAACACAGAGACTCACTGATCTCACACACACACTGATTGACACACACTGACAGACACACACAGACTCAATGACAAAGATACTCTCACTGATTTGACAGACACTCACAAACACACACTGACAGACACACACATACACTGACACACTCACATGCAACACTCATACAATCACTCACAGACACACATACACTCACGCACACACAGACACACACACACAGACACTCACACACACAGACACTCACACACACAGACACTCACACACACAGACACTCACACACACAGACACTCACACACACACACAGACACACACACACACAGACAGACACTCTCACACACAGACACATCACATACATTCACAAATTATTTTAATAAATAAATAATATCCACCCAGCCTCCCTACCTGGAGAGCTGGTGTGGATCATTCCCTGGGGTCCAGTGGGGCTGCTGGGCGGCGTGCGGCAGTGCTGCGATCAGGCGCGGCGAGGGAGCTCTAACCTCTCAGCTCTGCTCCCTCGCGGGCTGTCTGCTGATGCCGGGGGAGCCGGAATATGACGATAATTGGCTGACACATACTAACAGTGATCACAGTGATCACAGTATCCTGCTCACATTTTATTGCTTTTCAAAGTTTTGTATCATCTGCAAACACTAAAACATGGCTTTCAGGGGGGGCGGGGCCTGACCAGCATGGAGGATAGACGTGCCACTGCAGAGCTCCTCAGAAACTAGAGCTAAAAACGACCACTCACCCCTCCAAACTTCGTTTATGGCAACCCCAAAAGTCTCCTCTGAACCAAGAAGGGGAATAGAATCGAACCAGCAACCTGAGAGCACTCTGAAGCCGGCTGGCAGACCGGCTTGCGCCATGAGGCTTGGCGACCGTAGAGCGGGAGAGGCGGCCGATCCCCCGGTCCGGTGCCACGAGAAGCTGACACAACGCAAGCGGGAACCCCGCTACCCCCCCCCCCCCGGACCGTCGGGGGTGATTGCGGTCCACACCCGAGCAACAACTCGACACCAACGCTTATGCAGAGGGAGAAAGCACTGGGTCGTAAGCAGCATCAAGCTACACCCAACATGGCGGACGCCACGTGTTCCCTCGGGCCTACTGGCCCACAACTTGGGACCCGGCGATCTATTGAAGCTATCTTTGAAAACTTCTGGCGCAAGCTGGAGGCCAAACTAACTTTGAATGCCTCACTACTGAAAGGGAAGAGCCACGCAAGCTACACTCATGGCGCTGCCAAGAGGGCCGTCGAACCTCGACTACACCAGAGAGCTAAGTCTGACTCTCCGGTCAAAGGGGCATGCAACGCTGCTAACCTGCCAACCCGAAAACCTTCTGGGCTGGGAGCCCATCAGGGATTAACCCCAAGCCGTCCATACCCCCGTGGGAACACCCGAGACGGGGAGAACCCGCGGGCCCCCGAGCCGACCGCCGTGTCTGGGAGGCTCCATGGACACAAGGCGAGGGTTCTCGCTAAGGCCCGGAGCCAGAGGACCGGGACGTCAAGCCGCAGTGGAACCGCCAGAGAGGAAAGGCGAGCCCTTAATAGCACGACGGGTCTCCCTTTTGCCAGAGGAAATCTGCACCTGCAGCCACGTACAAACGGAGAAGCATTCTGGTACCACTTCTATTACAAAGTACGAGGTACTCATGGCAGACTGGGGCGACTCGGAGGTTTACCAACAAGGCCACAACTACAGCCAGAAAGGAGGAGAGGGATCCCCCCAAAAGGGATCGAGGAACCAACCTGCCTGCCTGCACCTAGCAGCTTTGCCATACAGGACTACCACTCATGAAAAAATAGGATATACCTAAACCTATGAAACAAAAGAAAAATGCGCTCATAGGGGATTAACGTCAGAACATAGATTGCCCCTTGTTAATATGTTTCACTCACAAGATTGAAGTGGTTTTCAGGCACATCAGATAAGTAAATCTTCACGGCTTTTTCACAGTTGGAATGATGAATGTGTCATGAAAAAGATAAAGAATTGCATAGTATAGCACTGTATTTAAATATAAACTGGCTTTTAATGTTTGCACTTACAGTATAAAAGGTATAAAAAGGCCCATCAGTACAAATCTGTTTGTCCCATCGCTGTGTAGTATGGTAACCCTCAAAGAAATATCCAGCGGGAGCAAAACAGGTATATAATAAAATAAAATAAATAAAATACAGTGACAAAATAAACAGCTCACTCTACGCGTTTCGTCTGTCTTCCAGACTTCCTCAGGAGTGAGATGCTTCAAGTTTTCTGTGGACACCATCTTCTTTTTATTGCAGGGCTTCCCGCCGTTTTTTCGGTCCAATTTCCTCTATCAGCTGATTCCAATCAGCTGTGTTATGGAAGTCCGTTTTTCATCTCCATATATGGAGTTCCGGAAAACGTCAGTGGAACGCATATGCGTTCCACCAACCCGGAAGTGTCCTCATTCTTATCGGCCATGCGGAAGTCCCATATACCGCTGGAACGCAAATGCGTTCCACTTCATAACCATAACCATATATGGAGATGAAAAACGGACTTCCATAACACAGCTGATTGGAATCAGCTGATAGAGGAAATTGGACCGAAAAAACGGCGGGAAGCCCTGCAATAAAAAGAAGATGGTGTCCACAGTAAACTTGAAGCATCTCATCACTCCTGAGGAAGTCTGGAAGACAGACGAAACGCGTAGAGTGAGCTGTTTATTTTGTCACTGTATTTTATTTATTTTATTTTATTATATACCTGTTTTGCTCCCGCTGGATATTTCTTTGAGGGTTACCATACTACACAGCGATGGGACAAACAGATTTGTACTGATGGGCCTTTTTATACCTTTTATACTGTAAGTGCAAACATTAAAAGCCAGTTTATATTTAAATACAGTGCTATACTATGCAATTCTTTATCTTTTTCATGACACATTCATCATTCCAACTGTGAAAAAGCCGTGAAGATTTACTTATCTGATGTGCCTGAAAACCACTTCAATCTTGTGAGTGAAACATATTAACAAGGGGCAATCTATGTTCTGACGTTAATCCCCTATGAGCGCATTTTTCTTTTGTTTCATAGGTTTAGGTATATCCTATTTTTTCTAAAGTTGTATTGAGGATTGAGAGGAATCATTTGCTATACCTTCACCTAACAAAAAGGAAGTAATTGTTTTATTTATTTTGTATACTGCACCTGGGTGGTCTAAATTTGTATTTTCGTATTGTATATTTTTTCCTCTTGTAAAGGACTACCACTCATACCTGGACTGTATCCAGCACCCAAAAGGTATTGGCTGATCTGCTATGGACACACTGCAGGCAAAACAGCCAACACACTCCTTTGGGGTTGATTGCCTGTTCCCTGGACTGACTCTGAAATACAGCAAGCTGCATCTTAACACCGGTTACCTGCAACACATCTGCACCCGATTATCCGCAACAGTATGATAATAATACCGTTATGCTTAACGTTCAGCCTAGCACACACCTATTGTATAAACGGGAGACTTGCCTTTGCACTACAGGGTTACTCACTGAAGCACTTGATAGCCTCACTTGTCTTAGGCTAGCACCTAGCATATGGCAACGCAGCCATTACGCACATAGCCCACTCAGCCTGTTACTACTACACTTCAGTGCAGAAAGTACACTAACCATGTATGTTCCCCCCCCTGTATAAAAGTTAGACCTAGCCTGAATCAATCGGTTCCTATGTTACTCTATGGCACTCACAACTAGCCAATTTATTTACTGCTTGCCTAAGTTTTTTTTTTCTTGTTAATAACTAATCTCACTAGCCCGGTGCAGGGCAGCGATGTATAAGCTACTGTTCTATCATACCTCTAACGCATTAGCCTTGAATTTTTGACATGTGATTGTCTTAACCTATGTGATGTTTTCGCCTATGGTTCTTCGCACTTCTAATCTTACTGCTAGGACCTCACCTATTGCTTACTAACTATGTGCCTAAGCTTTGTATAGACCACCGCTACCCTCTTACAGTCTAACAGAATAGGCATTGATATTAGCTACAACAAGCGTGTGTTAACATAATTTAAAAAAAATGATGAAGCATTCTCATTCAGGAAATGTATTATCTTAAGCTACCGATGTACTTACCTCCTAATGTAACCCATTTTTACATTTCCCTCTCTTTGTTTCTGTACCCCGACTAATATGCTTCAATAAAAGAAAGATTTACAAAAAAAAAAACATGGCTTTCAATGACTATTGCAAGATCATTTATAAATATGTTAAATAGAAGCGGTCCCAAAACAGAACCCTGAGGGACACCACTTACCACATTTGTCCCGCTTAAAAATTTACCATTAATGACAACTCGTTGTACTCTATCCTTAAGCCAATGTTCTACCCAAGAACAAAAATATTCATCTAGACCAATTTCTTTTAGTTTGAAGACTAACCTACTGTATGGTACTGTATCAAATACCTTGGCAAAATCCAAGTAGATCACATCCACTGCAACACCCTGATCTATACTTCTATTTACTTCTTCATAGAATACAATTAGGTTAGTTTGACATGACCTTTATTGCGTAAAACCATGCTGATTATTGCTAATAACAAAGTTATTCCCAATAAATTCCTGAATATTATTCCTTAATAGCTCTTCAAATATTTCCCTAGTCACAGAAGTTAAGCTCACAGGTCTATAATTTCCAGGCAAGGATTTTAAACCCTTTTTAAATATAGGAATGACATCTGCCTTCCTCCAATCCTCCAGTACAATACCTGAAACAAAAGAATCTTGAAATATTAAATACAGAAATTCACTTATTTCCCCACTTAGCTCCTTAAGTACTCGTGGGTCTATACCGTCAGGCCCCAGAGCTTTATTTACATTAATTTTCTTTGATAGCTGTAGCACCTTGTCTCGAGTTATCACAAGTTCTCTGCAAGTGTTTTGCAGCAATCATTTGCTTATCTCTTGCCATAGGATTCTCATTGATAAATCCTGAAGAAAAAGTTATTTGAAATTTCTGCCTTTTCCTGGTCTTCATTAACTAACATACCCATCTCTGTTTCCAGTGTACCTACATTTTCATTTTTTTGTTTTTTTAGAATTGATGTACTTGAAAAAAGTTTTCTAGTTTAGCCACTTTTATTGCCTTTTTACAAGCATTAATGTATTCCTTATATCTTATAGAGGATACCTCTGTCAGATTTAAATGTTTTAAGTGCTCTTTTCTTATTTTTAATATCTTGTTTTACTTCTCTACTAAGCCACGTTGTTTCTTTTATTTTTATTACCCTAAGGGTACATACTGAGAAATGTACCTTTCTAATATGTGTTTGAAGAGTTTCTATTTATCCTTAGTGTTTTTTTCACTAAGGAGTTTATGCCAGTCAATATGTTGTAGAGCTGCCCCAATCTTATTGAAATTGGCTTTTTTAAAATCCTACATTTTAGTATACCCCACACGTGCTTTTGCTTTTTTAAATTTATTTTAAAAATTACCATATTGTGATCACTATTTCTCAAATTCTCCCCTACTTGAATGTTGGTCAAAAAAATAAACATTGTTTGTTTTAACGAGATCCAGACAAGCATCCTTTCTAGTTGGTGCTTTTACCAGTTGTGACATGAAGGTGTCATTTAACACATTCAAAAACATGATTCCCCTAGGGGGCGGAGCCTGGCAGTCAAGCTGAACAGACGCACTTCAGCCGTGCTCTGGACTAAATAGCCCTAAAAACGAGCAAAACGACAGCAAAAACTGCAAATTCTAAGTATTTCAACCCCAAAGTCAGGGGTCTACTATCGAGACGATGTACTGCCGAGTCCAGGACAGAAAAAGGCGACCGCTTCCAGGGAAAGGATCTGAGGCCTACCTGTGGCCTACTCAGAAAGCATGGGGGAGACGGCCGATCCCTCAGCCGACTGCAGCCTGTTGTAAGGGAGGTCTACCCGGAACAATCTCTCCTCCTCCCCCCCCCCCCTGCCGGTGAGGGATATCCCGGCAACCAAAGCAGGCAGATCAGGACAGAGGCACCGACCCCAGCTCACTTGTACTACCAGACCGCCGACACACAGCATGGCGGACGCCACGTGGGTTCCAGCACCCGAGCCCTGTTTACCCCCACTGTCGGAACGGCTAGACCGCCTATTCAACGACTTTTGGGCCAAGATCGCCAGCCGTGGAGACACCTCGGCGAAAGCCCCACCGAAACTAGGCACAAAGGATACTGCGCGGAAGCCGGCAATACCGGTGCGGACCTTGAGAGGGACCGGGATAGCGGGGAGAGGAAGGCAGAAGACCCGTCAAAAGCTCCGGTGCCAGACTCATAGCCCACTGGTGAGTTGCCTAAAGCCTCAACAGAAACGCTCTTCAGGGCTGCCCCCTCACCACCCCTCTCTCCCGCGTAAAGCTCCTTCTAAGAAACAGCCCTGCACCAGCAGGCAGGACTCTTCCCAGGAAAGCACCCCTTCGGGTTTACAGTATCACACAGGACTCCCTAACACTCCCCAACCTAACCCACAAGGAGACCCAGGGACAGTACGGGGTCAACGCAAAGCTCAACGATCAGGGACACTTGGTCACCTAACTCCCCCAAACGGTGGTTCCAACACCAGCATGACTCCAGGGTCACCAGGGAAAGGCCCACCAAACGGGCTTGCAAGCACACCGACCCCCCAACGTCTGACATACCATCATGGGGATCAACTGCTGGGACTCTCCTCACTGGGCCAGCTACCTAATCCCACCGAACGGGACTTGAACCTACCCCTGAAGGGCATTGGCTGATGGACACCAGGACTGCCCAAATGTGAGGCATCAGGCCCAACACCAGGCCACAATGCTCAGCATACTTACATGCAACACAGAGGGGCATCGGCTGAGTAGCCCACTGGGACTTTACATACCCTGGCAGGAATTACGGCACCCGAAACCCGACACAGCCCTACTCACCTCTATCTTTTCGCAATGGACGCAATCCAGCCCTTTCTGCAACCATCCAGGTCTGCTACCTGCAAGAACCGACACGGTGTCCTCACATCTGACCGTTATGTATATGTTCTCTCCTGCTCTTATCATGCTAATGTATTTTTTTTTTTTTTTTTTTTTATTAGTACTGTATAACTCGTTTAAGCTCTAGTACTAATGAAAAGACTGATGATACAGCGACATGTTAAAGCGAAACATACTTAAGCGGCACATGTTAAAGCAACACATACTTAAGCGACTATTGTTAAAGCGACTATTGTTAAAGCGACTATTGTTAAAGCGACTATAGTTAAAGCGACTATAGTTAAAGCGACTATAGTTAAAGCGACTATAGTTAAAGCGACTATAGTTAAAGCGACTATAGTTAAAGCGACTTGTTACAGCGACTATTGTTAAAGCGACTATTGTTAAAGCGACTATTGTTAAAGCGACTAATGTTAACTTGGACATAGGATATGTCATTTTTACTAACCCTTATTTGCTACGGTTTTGCATAAATTCACACTCATACTTTACTTTAAAAAAAAAAAAAAAAGAGGCAATGCTAATCTGGAAATGTGACACAATACTGTTGTATTTATCCGAAGCTGTAACCTATTAGAACATTATCCTTGTTTTCTCTTCTGTAACCTATCCCATATGCCTTCAATAAAAAACAGATTGACAAAAACATGATTCCCCTTGCTGAAGTACTAGTCACTCTATCCCAATTTATGTCCGGGTAATTTTTGCTATTTATTTGTGGATTCTCTTGTTTTTCATCCAGGACTGTAGCATGACACTCATTAGGCCCTAACCCAGGACTCGACAAATCCCAGGCGCCAGGTATATTAAAAGGATTTTTTCGTTGTGGAAAGTGCTCTACGTGCACTTTCCAAAAAAAAAGAATACTTATACATTTATAGGTACATATACACAACAAACATATCATATAAAAAAAATTAATTCAATGTTCCACTACCCATGTAGTTTATCTATTACAATGTGGCTGCGGAGCACAATATATTGGTCGGAGTATCCGAAAACTCCATGTCAGACTATTAGAACACTTTCGAAACATAAGAAAAAAAATTGGATCATAGTGTGTTACAAATTGCTATTTGTAACTGGCCCTTTAAATTATAAATTGCCCTGCTTCCCTGGATTGTGGAGAAGCCTGTTTGCCAGCCTCCTTCCTCATGACTATGGCCCCTGGAAGATTGTGCCCCTGAAAACTTATTAACTTTTATTGGGTGTGTATGGCCCTTTAAGAACCGTCTGGGGACATGTTGTGACTTTGGTGAACAAGGCCCCTTTAAGACTATGTCCCCAGACCTGTAAAATAACTTGTTCCTGGCTTTCCCCCTCTTGGTTCAGTAAATAGGACTTACTGAACCAAGTACCACACAGGCGGACCACCCAGAAGTTAAAGTGTGCAGGCAATTTACCTCTCAGGCTGTGAGGTTACTGCAGTTTAATTGCCGACCGCTGGGTGGCCGCCATTCGACAGTCGAACACGTGGCAGCGGCCATCTTTGTTCATTCGAACGCGGTCAGCGTTGTATGCTAAAGAGTCTGTGGAACTAAAATCGGATGCGCAAATACACGAACACCGCTGACCCTTACCTTCTTCCATACTGAACTTGCAGCTCCAGAAGTCCCGTTCGAAGATGGGACTTAGTCGTTTTTCTGCATGAAATTGACCGACCGCACAGCCCAAATCTATGGAACTGTTCTGGGCAGGAAATTGTGCTTGCGGTCGGTCATAAAGGACTTCCACTTAACTTTTGATCCACTGGGGGGATTTGGCTGATTTTCGGAAGTGTTTATGTTTGATGTATGCCGAGTTTAAATATGTAATTATGGAGATGGAGATTGAATGTATGGTTTTAAAGTTACAGTGTATGTGTGAAAACTGTATTTTTACTGTCTGTAATAATTATGTTAACTGCTTATCTGAGGGGAGGGGATGTGTGGGTTGTACTGTTATTTGATTGGTTATTTTATGCCTCCCCTGGGTGTGTTCTGTATGTGCACAACCGTAATAAAAATCAGGCTGGGTGTGCCAGCACCTCAGTTCTTCTTGACCCTTCAAAACGTAGCCTTTTCTCGTTCATGAAAGGTGATTATTTGGGAATATTACTCTGCTCTTTTTACAGCTGAACCTGACTCTCCCTCTGGATCTCGTGGATGGGATTATACCAGCTTTACTTTTATGCAGCAGCTTGCCAGGAAAAAGGACGTCTCCAACGGCTGATGCCCTCTCTCTACCTGGGTAGCCGTTACATTGGTGGCAGCGGCGGGATGGTCCTTTTCATCCACAAAGCAAGTGCTGAATAGAGTTACAGCAGCATGGAGCCAGCAAGTCCCTGGACAGCGCTCGAAGTGGAGGATGAGTTCGACTGGAGGTTACAGAGCCTCTTGGCCCCATTGGGTGAGTCAGTATCAGAGGCAACCAAGTTGGACTGCAGAGAGGGCGCCAGGAAATGGATGTGGGACGGAGCCATGGAGGGTGTCCAGCGTGAGCGAGGTGAGCATCTCCCCAGCGAGGAGCAGCGACTACAGGCCAGAGTGGCCCTATGGATGCCTATGATGGGAGAACAGCCCAGGTGGGAGTTGGTAATTGTTACGGACCGTTTCAGCAGACAAGGGGTTAAAATCCGTTTAGGCAATATGCCCCTTTCTGAGAGACAGGCACAGCTACTGCAGAACACCAAACTCCCGAACTGGATACAAAATAGCACTCCGAACTGGAACCTCACGAATAGCTGCTAGCAGACGAACAGGAAAAGCAGACATCAGCTTACACTCCTTGCAATCGATCTCCAACAACATACAGTGAATCCCCCCAAGAACGAGACAAGGCTCCATGTTGAGGGTCAAGCAGTGGTCTGAGGTGCTGGCACACCAAGCCTGGTTTTTATTACGGTTGTGCACATACAGGACACACCCAGGGGGAGGCATAAAATAACCAATCAAGTAACAGTACAACCCACACATCCCCTCCCCTCAGATAAGCAGTTAACATAATTATTACATACAGTAAAAATACAGTTTCCACACATACTCTGTAACTTTAAAACCATACATCACATTCACATAAAAATACATATCCACAATCAATCCATTCAGGGGAACAACATATTAAAAAGTGGCATGAATCAGACCAGGGGTTCAAAAGTTAGTAAAAGTATATTTTGTTCCCCCTGGCTGGCAGTATTTTAATTTGGCTCAAACAGTAAAAGTTAAACATCCCCACAATGCATCCTGGTTTCCTCCCTTCTGCCCTGGAGATAATTGGAGAAGTAATCCAATTATCTCCCAGGTCAAAGACAAAACTCCATTACACATGTGGGGACCTAAATACAGGATTATGTTTTAAAATATATAAAGTCACTTTTATTACACCAAACACAGACCTGTTACATATCCCCAGATAGCTCAGGTCTGGGTGCACATTATTAGGTGAATGGCACCCAGACCACCCGAATACAGTTTAATCGCCATGGAGCCAAAGTCTTTAATCATACGAATAGGCTCCATGGCATAGCTATCTGGGTTACCACAGTTCACATAGAAATACCGAAGGTATGGCTGTTTGGCTACATCCTCACGAATGGGAACCAGGAGACGGACGGCTCAGCGGTGTTCGTGCAGATAAGTGTCCATTTATAGTACCATAGTTTAGGTGCCGAACACTGTTTTTAAAGGGCCCAATCTCCCAGGGCCATAGTCTAACACCGCTGACCCTTACCTTCTTCCATACTGAACTTGCAGCTCCAGAAGTCCAGTTTTTCTGCATGAAATTGACCGACCGCACAGCCCAAATCTATGGAACTGTTTTGGGCAGGAAATTGTGCTTGCGGTCGGTCATAAAGGACTTCCACTTAACTTCCGCTGGAGGGATTTGACTGATTTTTGGAAGTGTTTATGTTTGATGTATTCTGAGTAGTGATGTACCGAACTGTTCGCTGGCGAATAGTTCCCGGCAAACATAGCGTGTTCGCGTTCGCCACGGCGGGCGGACACATGCGCGGTTCGATCCGCCCCCTATTCGTCATCATTGAGCAATCTTTGACCCTGTGCCTCACGGTCAGCAGACACATTCCAGCAAATCAGCAGCAGACCCTCCCTTCCACACCCTCCCAGCATCCATTTTAGATTCATTCTGAAGCTGCATGCTTACTGAGAGGAGGGAAAGGGTAGCTGCTGCTGATTAGATAGGGAAATTGATAGCTAGGCTAGGGTATTCAGTGTCCACTACAATCCTTAAGGACTCATCTGATCTCTGCTGTAAGAACAGCACCACAAAAAGCCCTTTTTAGGGCTAGAACATCAGTCTGCTTTTTTTTTTTTTTTTGTGTAATGTAATTGCAGTTGCCTGCCTGGCTGCCAGCTTATGTGTCAGGCTCAGTGGATGCTGTGGCCATTTGCCCAGTCCGTGCCACCACTCATATCTGTTGTCACAATAGCTTAAGCTTTACATTTAAAAAAAAAAAAAATTCACTGTAATAGATTGTCTGCAAGCGTCTGGGTGTCAGGCCTCCTTCAGCGTGTGCTCTGCAGACCCTTGCCTGTGTACTTTGACAGTTGCCACTCATATCTGGTGTCTCTATAGCGTGCTTTTACAAAGAAAAAAAGGTTTCCAGTGTAAGCTAATAGCAGTCAGTGTCCTTAAAGCGGGTTTTTATTAGGCCTACAGCGTGTGCTCTGCAGAACTGTGCCAGTGCACATTGCCACTCATATCTGGTGTCACAATAGCGTGCATTTAAAACCAAAAAACTTTTTTCACTGTTATTGATTGAATAGCAGTTACTTGTCTTCAAGCGGGTGTGTCAGGCCTACAGCCTGTGCTCTGCAGAGCTGTGCCAGTGCACATTGCCACTCATATCTGGTCTCACAGTAGCTTGCACGCATAGTACCACTAATCCCCAAAAAAATGACAGGCAGAGGCAGGCCACCCCGCAGGGGCCATCGTGGTCGTGGTGCTGTGATTCCCTTTGGCCCTAGAATAAGGCCCAGTTTTCAGAGGCCACGTACCCTGAACTTGAAAAGTTCTGAGGACATAGTTGACTGGCTAACACAGGACACCCAATCTTCTAC
Organism: Pelobates fuscus; assembly: GCF_036172605.1. Lineage (NCBI taxonomy): Eukaryota > Metazoa > Chordata > Amphibia > Anura > Pelobatidae > Pelobates > Pelobates fuscus. The sequence continues at coordinate 65,745,160 of NC_086329.1, read as the reverse complement.
AGCCTCCGCTCGGAACGTTGACGCACCATCCTCCTCCAGCTTAGCTTCAGGCACCTCTCAAGATACCACTCACCCGCCTGCCGCCACCACCAACACTAGCACCACAGACGCTTTACTTGGTATGTCAGAGGAGTTATTCACACATCCGTTTGAAGAAATGAGTGATGCGCAACCATTATTGCCAGAGGATGTAGATAACAGGGATATGTCTCAGGCAGCATTACACACAAGGACGTACGGTGTGATGATGATGATGTTGTACCCGCTGCTGCTTCCTTTGCTGAGTTGTCAGATACAAGTGAAGCGGTTGATGATGACGATGCGTCCATGGATGTCACGTGGGTGCCCGCTCGGCAAGAAGAAGAACAGGGCGAAAGTTCAGATGGGGAGACAGAGAGGATGAGGAGGAGGAGATGAGTTGGAAGCAGGGGGAGGTAGTCTCAAGGAGCTAGTGGCAGTCAGACAGCATGCATCGGCACCCGGGGTCAGCCCGACAGCACGCCAATCAACGCATGCTGTGTCCACCACCAGAATGCCGTCATTGCAGAGCTCAGCAGTGTGGAATTTGTTTTGTGTGTCTGCCTGTGACAACAGCGATGCCATTTGCAACCTGTGCCAAAAGAAACTGAGTCGTGGGAAGTCCAACACCCACCTAGGTACAACTGCTTTGCGTAGGCACATGATCTCACATCACAAACGCCTTTGGGATCAACACATGAGTACAAGCAGCACGCCTACTCTAAGCCGCCATCCTCCTCCTGGTCCAGCATCTTCAGCCACGTCAACCACTGCTGTCCTCCTTGCCCCCTCTCAACCATCCGCCACTCTGTCTCCCGCCTTGAGCAGTTCCCGCTCATCTGCCCACAGTCATGTGTCTGTCAAGGACATGTTTGAGCGTAAGAAGCCAATGTCACAAAGTCACCCCCTTGCCCAGCGTCTGACAGCTGGCTTGTCCGAACTATTAGCCCGCCAGCTTTTACCATACAAGCTGGTGGAGTCTGAGGCGGTCAAAAAATTTGTAGCTATTGGGACACCGCAGTGGAAGGTACCCGGCCGAAATTTCTTTTCACAAAAGGCAATCCCCAACCTGTACTCGATTGTGCAAAAGGAAGTAATGGCATGTCTGGCACACAGTGTTGGGGCAAGGGTCCATCTGACCACTGATACCTGGTCTGCAAAGCATGGTCAGGGCAGGTATATCACCTACACTGCGCATTGGGTAAACCTGCTAACGGCTGACAAGCATGGAATGCGTGGCTCTGCAGAGGAGTTGGTGACACCGCCACGACTTGCAGGCAGTCCTGCTGCCACCTCCTCTACTCCTCCTACTCCATCCTCTTCCATAACCTCCTCGGCTGAGTCCTCTTCTGCTGCTGCGTCTTGCTCCACATCAACGGCACCCCCACAGCTCCCCAGGTACTATTCCACATCCCGGATACGGCAGTGTCACGCTGTCTTGGGTTTGACTTGCTTGAAAGCAGAGAGTCACACCGGACAAGCACTCCTGTCCGCCCTGAACGGATATCGGATATCGGCAAAGTGGTTTGTGACAACGGAACAAATTTGTTAGCGGCATTGAAGTTGGGCAAGTTGACACATGTGCCATGCATGGCACATGTGTGTAATCTGATCGTACAACGCTTTGTGCATAAGTACACAGGCTTACAGGACGTCCTGAAGCAGGCCAGGAAGGTGTGTGGCCATTTCAGGCGTTCCTACACGGCCATGGCTCACTTTGCCGATATCCAGTGGCGAAACAACATGCCAGTGAGGCGCTTGATTTGCGACAGCCCGACACGTTGGAATTCAACACTCCTAATGTTCGACCGCCTGCTCCAACAAGAAAAAGCCGTTAATGAATATTTGTATGACCAGGGTGCTAGGACAGCCTCTGGGACGCTGGGAATTTTTTTGCCACGTTACTGGACGCTCATGCGCAATGCCTGTAGGCTCATGCGTCCTTTTGAGGAGGTGACAAACCTAGTCAGTCGCACCGAAGGCACCATCAGTGACATCATACCATTTGTTTTCTTCCTGGAGCGTGCCCTGCGAAGAGTGCTGGATCAGGCCGTAGATGAGCGTGAAGAGGAAGAGGAAGAGTTGTGGTCACCATCACCACCAGAAACAGCCTTATCAGCATCGCTTGCTGGACCTGCGGCAACGCTGGAAGAGGATTGTGAGGAAGAGGAGTCAGAGGAGGAATGTGGCTTTGAGGAGGAGGAGGACCAACCACAACAGGCATCCCAGGGTGCTCGTTGTCACCTATCTGGTACCATTGGTGTTGTACGTGGCTGGGGGGAAGAACATACCTTCATTGACATCAGTGAGGAGGAGGAACGGGAAATGAGTAGCTCGGCATCCAACCTTGTGCAAATGGGGTCTTTCATGCTGTCGTGCCTGTTGAGGGACCCTCGTATAAAAAGGCTGAAGGAGAACGACCTGTACTGGGTGTCCACGCTACTAGACCCCCGGTATAAGCAGAAAGTGGCTGAAATGTTACCAAATTACAACAAGTCGGAAAGGATGCAGCATTTGCAAAATAAATTAAAAAGTATGCTTTACACAGCGTATAAGGGTGATGTCACAGCACAACGGGAATCTAACAGGGGGAGAGGTGGAAGTCATCCTCCTCCTCCCACGACCATGCCGACAAGGACAGGACGCTTTAAAGACGTGTTGTTGATGGAGGACATGCAGAGCTTTTTAAGTCCTACGCATCGCCACAGCCCTTTGGGATCCACCCTCAGAGAGTGACTCGACCGACAGGTAGCAGACTACCTCACCTTAACTGCAGCTATCGACACTCTGAGGAGCGATGAACCCCTTGACTACTGGGTGTGCAGGCTTGACCTGTAGCCTGAGCTATCCCCAATTTGCGATAGAACTTCTGGCCTGCCCCGCTTCAAGTGTCCTGTCAGAAAGGACCTTCAGTGCAGCAGGAGGTATTGTCACTGAGAAGAGAAGTCGCCTAGGTCAAAAAAGTCTAGATTACCTTTATTAAGATGAATGATTACCTTTATTAAGATGAATGAGGGATGGATCCCGAAGGGACTGACACTGGGCGATACATTCGATTAAAAAAGGCCTGATGAGATGAGCTGCCTTGGGCTAAAAATGGTCCACACGCTGCTGTATTTTAGCTCTGAATGCCGGTTGACTTCCGTGACTTATCCGCCACCAACTAGGGTTCAAGCTGCCATGTTTTAGGGCACTTTCTGCCTGTGAAACAAACATTAATTTTTCTGGCCGCTACTATGGCAGCGGCTGCAACAATACCAAATTTTTCAGGCATATGTACATGCCTAATTTTTAGACCCTCTGGTGCTGCACTGTGGCTTCAAAAACCAAACCAAAAAAAAGGCACATAGTGACCCTATGTAGGGGGAACAGTCCCTATTCTGCTCTGTGTCAGTGTGTGTCATGGTCTCTGAGGACGGATACTAAACACACCACTCCTATCTGGTGGCACATTAGATTTCCCGCGCAGTGCCTCAAATTTGAAGTAAGAGGACCGGCCAAGCATCTTCTTCCATCTCCCTGTTACAGAAATCGCTGCCATATCCATACAAATTGTACAGAATGTCCAGGCTAGGTTTCCAGGGACAAATGTTGTCGCCTGTTGAACGAGGTGACCTTGCTCAGGTCCCAGGTGTGCGGTTCCTAAAATCGCTGCCATATACACGTCCACTGATAGGAGACGCAAAAGGTATTAAACTGATAAGAATAGTACACCACTCCTATCAGTAGGTCCCCCCCCATTGTGATTTATGCCCCCCACCCACCGCGCATGGGTGGGGGCCGGGGGGAGGACAGTAGGTCCCCCCATTGTGATTTATGGCCCCCACCCACCGTGCAGGGGTGGAGGCGAGGACAGTAGGTCCCCCCCCAGTGTGTTTCAGGGATCCTTAGGATAGGTGTCAATCCATATCTGCCAAGTGACCCTATGTAGGGGGAACAGTCTCTATTCTGCTCTGTGTCCGTGTGTATCAGGGGCTTTGAGGACAGGTGTCAATCCATACCTGCCAAGTGACCCTATGTAAGGGGAACAGTCCCTATTCTGCTCTGTGTCCGTGTGCATCAGGGGCTCTGAGGACAGGTGTCAATCCATATGTCAAGGTGCCAATAGGTCATATGTCAGGTGTCAATCCATATCCATTGTAATTTAGGAATGTTAGGTGATTTCTGCCCTTTATGGATTAAAACCAGACTCTGCATCAACTGTGTAATTTTCCATGGGAGTTTTGCCATGGATCCCCCTCCGGCACGCCACAGTCAAGGTGTTAGTCCCCTTGAAACAACTTTTCCATCACTTTTGTGGCCAGAAAGAGTCCCTGTGGGTTTTAAAATTCGCCTGCCCATTGAAGTCAATGGCGGTTCGCCGGTTCGCGAACGTTTGCGGAAGTTCCCGTTCGCCAACCGAAAATTTCGGGTTCGCAACATCACTAATGCTGAGTTTAAATATGTAATTTTTATGGAGATTGAATGTATGGTTTTAAAGTTACAGTGTATGTGTGAAAACTGTATTTTTACTGTCTGTAATAATTATGTTAACTGCTTATCTGAGGGGAGGGGATGTGTGGGTTGTACTGTTATTTGATTGGTTATTTTATGCCTCCCCCTGGGTGAGTTCTGTATGTGCACAACCGTAATAAAAATCAGGCTGGGTGTGCCAGCACCTCAGTTCTTCTTGACCCTTCAAAACGTAGCCTTGTCTCGTTCATGAAAGGTGATTATTTGGGAATATTACTCTGCTCTTTTTACAGCTGAACCTGACTCTCCCTCTGGATCTCGTGGATGGGATTATACCAGCTTTACTTTTATGCAGCAGCTTGCCAGGGAAAAGGACGTCTCCAACGGCTGATACCCTCTCTCTACCTTGGTAGCCGTTACATAGTGTATCTAAACATTGTACCTATTGTCCACATTTTCAATGGAATATGTTTTTAGCAATTGGGATAGATAGGATTGAAAATCATTGGAGAGGAGGAAACATTGAAATTTTGTTAAATACCAAAGAGGCCCAGTGGATATTCAATCTAAAAACTTTAAAGTATGGTTTGAATCAATAAATTGATTTAGCTGGACGTATTTGTTTATTTATTTTATTTTATTTATTATTTTAATTATTTTATTTACTTTCAAATGTTTATAATGGATATAACTAATATTTGTCTTTTTATTACAGACAGATTACTTAGCTCATTCCTATACATAATTATATGAATTCCCTATTTTTCCGATTGGTATAAGAATTTTTTGGATTATAATAATTTCTTTATATAATTTTACATATATATCATCTGACTTATGTATACTTGCATTTTTTGTAAAGATATTGAGCATTATAACAAATTATTGCCTGTATATTATTTTTTTTTTTGAATTTGACAATTTTTATTTTGTCAGGACACAGAATAAGGGGTACAGAAGGAAAGAGGGGGAGGGGGAATAAACGTTTGCATCCAGCAATTACATAGTTACATTCCTTGTTTTCACACATGGTATTCCATTTTGTACAAGCAAGATTACACAGGATTTACACAGCAATTGTGGTTTGGTGCTGTACTTTTGAGTTTGTCTATGTATATCTTCTCAAGTTGTGTGTTTAGGGTTTCGTAGATAGCGAGTCACTCGGGCAAGTGTTAGGGGTGTGGGGCACAACCTGCACCTATCTTGTGCTACGCTATTAGTGGTGTGCAAGGGATGTCGGGTGCCAGTGGCGCTTTCGTCAGTGCTGGTCTGTTGTTCTTTATTGGGAGGGGAATAAGAAAGTGGTAGTTGGGAGGAGGGGAGTGGTAGGTGACGCTTGTGAGTGTGGATTCCAGGGTTGTTCCTGTCTCGAGGTAAAGTGTCAGGGAGGCTATCATGCTCCTATCGTGGAGCTTATAGTGGTTACGAGTTAGAGCTCTAGACCTGTTGGAGAGCTTCTTATGGTGCTGTGCTTGGTGGTGCTTTCCAGGGATTGGGCTTATATTTGTCCCACAGTTCCCAGGCTGCGGACCAGTAGGATGTTTTCGATATTGCCTTCCTTGCCATCTGTTCATATTGTTTAGTTGTGTTTATGGCTAAGATGCATTGGTCAATTGTAGGTGGGTTGGTTTGTTTCCAGCTTCGGCTTATGGTCGCTAGTGCGGCTACAATGATGTGGTATAGGAGATATCTATGGCTTTTCTGTAGTTTGGGTGGGAGCAGTAGAAGAAGAAACGTTTCGGGTATGAGTGGCAAGTGTGTTTTGGTACATTGGGTTGCTAGTTGTGCCACATCCTGCCAGAATGTTGTGAGCTTTTGACAATGCCACCAGGTGTGAATCATGGTGCCTTTATCCGCCTGGCACCTCCAGCAGGTATCTGAAGAGTTGGGGAAACAATATTTAAGGCGTGTGGGTACCAGATACCACCTGTACAATATTTTACGTGAAAGTTCCACATGTGTTGCGAAGAGGGTCAGTTGCTTGTGTGCCTTGTAGATGTTTTTCCACTGTTCTTCTGAGAGAGGGTGCTTTATATCTTTCTCCCACGTTGTCTTGAAGGACAGGGGGTGTTGCGCCTGTGATTCATGTTCCGAGGCATAGATTAGGGAAATCAGTTTTTTTGCCGGTTTAAGTTTCAGACATATCTTTTCCACTACCAAGAGGGCCAGTGTAGGTGAGGCTCTCTGTTGAAGCTTCGTTTGTGAAGCGAACCAGGCTTGTATTTGTCTGTAGGAGAAGTCGGCGGTTGCGGGTATATGGAGCTCTTGTCGGAGGTCGGTGAATTGTTTTAGGCGAGTGCCTGTCATGAGTTGGGATAGAGTTGTCACTCCGTGCTCGTGCCACAGTTTGTGGTTGAAGCCTGTTATAATTGTGCTTACTGCTTCTATCGGCAGAGCTGGTGAAGTATTGGTCAATATACCTGTTTTTTTGCGGTAGTCGTCCCATATTTCTAAAGTCAATGCTGTCGTCGGTAACAGGTTTTTGTTGTTCGGCCGTTGGAGTTTCGGTAGCCATGCCATTATTGGGATAGAGAGCCCATTCGCATAGCCTCTTTCTATTTCAGTCCAGGCTACTGTCTCTTGGTGTTGGAATGTTGCGAGCAGGGGTCCTATGTGGGCTGCCCGATAGTAGCCTCTCATTTCTGGCATGCCCATCCCGCCATGGGGAAACAATCGGTATAGTGTGGTCCGAGCTACTCTTGGTTTCGTGTTCCCCCACACATATGCGTTGATTTGGTTCTGTAGGTCCAGGAGATATTTCCTAGGGAGCTTTAGCGGAAGTGTTCTAAAGAGATACTGTATCTTTGGCAGTATCACCATCTTTATTGAGGCTATCCGGCCTACCCAGGATACGTATTTCCCACTCCAACCCTGTATAATGGTTTTAAGTTCCCCCAAGAGTTTCGTGTAGTTTGCTTTGAATAGTGTGTTGGGTGAGGGTGTGAAATTAATCCCTAGGAATTTTATATGGTCCTGTCTCCAGTCGTATTGAAATTTGGTTTTTAGCTCGATCAGGTCTTGAGTCGGGATGTTGATATTTAGGACTTGCGTTTTTGCTACATTTAGCTTGTAGTAGGAGCAGCTGCTATATTGGGTCAGTAGTTTGTGGAAGTGTGGCAGGGATACGTGTGGCGCTTCTAGTGAAAGTAGAATGTAATCCGCAAATAATGTCATTTTATATTCGTGTCCTTTTATGTGTATTCCGCGTATGTTCGGGTTGTCCCGTATCATTTGGGCTAAGGGTTCTAGTGCCCGGATATAGAGTATTGGGGAGAGTGGGCAACCTTGACGGGAGCCATTTGATATAGTGAATGTTTTAGAGATGAAACCCCCATTTGTTACTCGCGCTGTTGGGGTAGAATAAAGCGCGCTTATGATGGCTAGGAATTGAGGCGGGAATTCAAATTTCCGCAGGACTGCGTGCAAGAAAGGCCAGTGGAGCCTGTCAAAATGCCTTCTCGGCATCGAGCGACATAAGGACACAGGGGGTTCTACTCTCGTGTATTCCATATAAGAGGTCCAATATTTTCCTTGTGCCATCTGCTCCCTGCTGTCAGGGTACCTGTGGTCTCTACCTCCGAAAGAGGTAGAGACTTAGCTGTTCCTCCATGCAGACGGTCTGATGGCTCCCTTCCCCGCGGTCTAGCCGGTCATGCTAGGCCGGCCGCGAGGGAGTGACTGCCTTTTACAGCATCTAGGCAGGAAGTAGTCATCAGGACACTCCCCCGGAACGACCTGTCAGTCAATTGCTGCAGGACCAATCAGGACGCCTCGGAGGCGTGGTTACTGCTCTGAACAGGGTATTTAACAGAGCTTCTTTCATTAGCTCATTGCCCTGTCGTGGTTCTAGCTTGTTCTAGTCACTCAGTGCTTGTGTATTCTATTATCCCTTTTGGTTTTGACCCGGCTTGTTTACCTTACTCTGCTTATCTCTGTTACTCTTGATTCGGCTTGTCTCTCGCTTACCTGTCTTCTGTTACCCTCGACCTCGGCTTGTCTTTGACCATTCTATACTGTACTACTTACGTTAGTCCGGCCATTCTAAGGTCCGGTATACGTATCTGGCTACTGTTTGTACTCTGCGTGTTGGATCCCTGTCCCGATCCTGACATTACGACAGGGCCAATGGATCCTGCAAGTACAAACAGTCAGCTGGCTGCTCCTGATCCTAGGTTTGAAGCCATGGATCACAGAATGGATCAGATGGCGCTTGCGCTACAGGCTCTATTAGCTGGTGCCAATAACCCACCAGAGGAGATATGTAATACCCCTGTTTCTCCTGTCGGTTCAGGTCTAGAGGTAGCCACAGTGGGTGCTTCTTCTCACATTACCCCCCCAGTACGCTATGGTGGGGCTCCTGAGAAGTGTCGTGGTTTTTTAAACCAAATTAGTATCCACTTTGAATTGCAACCTCGCTCTTATCCTACAGATAGGGCAAAAGTAGGATTTATTATCACCCTACTCATTGAGAAAGCTCTGAGATGGGCCAACCCACTATGGGAGAACGATAATCCATTAGTTTATAACTATAACGCATTTGTAGCTGCTTTTAGAAGAACATTTGACCCTCCAGGTAGAAAGGTTAATGCAGCCAGATTACTGTTGCGCCTGAGACAGGAGAACCAAACACTGGTGGATTATGCACTAGAGTTCAGGTCTCTGGCGGCAGAAATCAAGTGGAATGAGCAGGCGTATATGGATGTATTTTTGAATGGCCTATCTGATGTAATCCTTGATGAGGTTGCTACCAGAGAACTCCCTGAGAATTTAGAGGATTTAATTTCGTTCATCTCTCGTATAGATGAACGTCTAAGAGAGAGACAGAACACTCGAGAGAGGAACCAGAGACCTTCTTTTAGGTTAGCTCCCGCTGTTCCAAGTCCTGACTCCACGATATCTTTGCTTACTGAACCTATGCAGATAGGGTATACCCGCCTCTCTGAGGAGGAAAGACAGCACAGGAGAAGAGAGGGTTTGTGTATGTATTGTGGAGCCAAGGGTCATTTACTCTCGAACTGTTCTAACCGCCCGGGAAACGCTCGCACCTAAGTCTCTCTAGAGGACAGGCCTTGGGTGTTTCTATTTTGTCCTCTACTCCTGATTATAAAGATCACAGGCTTCTGCTACCAGTTTCCTTAACTTGGGGGAAGGAAGTAGTAAGGGCTATGGCATTGATAGATTCCGGTGCTGCTGAGAATTTTATCGACCAAGCCTTTGCTAGTAAGAACAATTTCCCATCCCAGCTAAGGGAGACACCTTTGGCCGTTGAGGCCATAGATGGTAGACCACTACTAGACCCTGTTATCTTTCGTGAGACCATACCCATTAATTTAAATGTTGGTATCCTACACGTGGAGAATTTATCTCTTCTGCTCATTTCATCTCCTTCCGTTCCCATAGTTCTGGGGTACCCATGGTTGAAAAAACATAACCCTATTATCGATTGGGAGTTAGGAGAGATACTCTCGTGGGGCCAGGGCTGCCAGGATCGGTGTTTGTGCAAGGTTTCTCCATTAGCTAATATTAACATACCGGAGAATCCTACTCAGTCCACAGAAAGACAAATACCAGACCTTTACCTAGACTTAAGGGCAGTGTTTGACAAGAAGAATGCCGATTCTTTGCCTCCACACAGGTCATTTGACTGTAAGATTAAGCTTCTACCCGGCACTATGCCTCCGAGGGGCCATGTATATCCTTTGTCTGTTCAGGAAAACTCGGTTCTAGAGGAGTATATTCGGGAGAATTTAGAAAAGGGATTCATCAGGAGGTCTTCTTCTCCGGCCGGGGCTGGGTTCTTTTTCATTAAGAAGAAGGATGGCACGCTGAGACCTTGTATCGATTACCGAGGCTTGAATAAAATAACTGTCAGAAATGCCTATCCTATCCCACTGATTACCGAGTTATTTGATCGTCTTAAGGGCTCCAAAATCTTCACCAAGTTAGATCTCAGAGGGGCTTACAATTTGGTGAGAATCCAGCAAGGTCACGAGTGGATGACGGCATTCAATACCCGGTATGGCCATTACGAATACACTGTGATGCCATTTGGACTATGCAATGCTCCTGCAGTATTTCAAGATTTGATTAATGAGGTACTTAGGGAGTTTCAGCATGATTGTGTTATCGTTTACCTGGACGACATACTAATACACTCTAAGGAGATTGAGACTCACCATAGACAGGTCAGAAAGGTATTACACAAGCTGCTGCAACATGGTCTATATTGCAAATTGGAGAAGTGCAGTTTTGATCAGTCTCAGGTAGACTTTCTTGGATACGTGATTTCTGGGGAAGGTTTTAAAATGGATCCTGTAAAACTTCAATCTATTTTAGACTGGCCCTTGCCCAGAGGACTCAAGGCTATCCAAAGGTTTATTGGTTTTTCCAACTACTATAGGCGCTTCATTAAAGGATACTCCTCTATCATTGCGCCTATTACCAATATGACCAAACAAGGGGCTGATACTAAGTTCTGGTCTAAGGAGGCTCTGGGTGCTTTTAAGACTCTCAAGGAACTTTTTGCCTCGGCTCCCATTCTAGTCCATCCTGATACGACTCTGCCTTTCTTGCTCGAGGTCGATGCCTCTGAGACAGCAGTTGGGGCTGTTCTGTCTCAAAGGTTAGGGGTGGATAAACCGTTACACCCTTGTGGTTTCTTCTCTAAGAAATTTTCTGGGCCTGAGAGCAGATATGACATCGGGGAAAGGGAACTGTTAGCAGTCATTAAAGCCTTAAAGGAGTGGAGACATTTGTTGGAGGGGACCCTACACCCTATTACGATTTTGACGGACCACAAAAACTTGTCCTATATTGGGGAGGCTAAGCGCTTATCCTCTAGACAAGCTCGTTGGTCCTTATTCCTGACTCACTTCAATTATGTACTGACTTACAGACCTGGTTCTAAAAACTCTAAAGCCGATGCATTATCTCGCCAATATGAACCTTCTACTGTACCTGAACCAGTTCTTTCTTCTATAGTTCCGAAATGCAATATCATTGCTAATACGAATCTCAGGATTCATTCTCCATTATTGGCCGAGATCATTAAGTTGCAACATCTAGCACCTAAACAGACTCCTGCGGGCCGTCATTTCGTTCCTCCTGCTCTTCAACTGGAACTTTTACAGTGTTTACATAATAGCAAGATGGCGGGACATCCTGGTATTCGCAAGACTTACGCGTTGATCTCTAAGGACTTCTGGTGGCCTGCTTTACGGAGGGATATTGAGGAGTTCATCGCTGCATGTGAAGTTTGTACTAAAACCAAACAACCCCATACGCTTCCATGTGGATTCCTGCAACCCTTGGAGGTTCCAGAAAGACCATGGTCCTGTTTGGCCATGGACTTTATTGTCGATCTACCTATCTCTAAAAGACAGACTGTTATCCTCACCGTGGTTGACAGGTTTACTAAGATGGCACACTTCATTCCCCTGCCTAAACTCCCGTCTTCTCCCGAATTGGCAGAGATATTCGCTAAGGAGATTTTTCGCCTACATGGGATACCCTCTCAAATTGTATCGGACAGAGGCTCCCAATTTGTTTCCCGCTTTTGGAGGTCCTTCTGCTCTCAACTTGGTATTAAATTAAACTTTTCTTCTGCCTATCATCCTCAGTCTAACGGAGCTGCTGAACGTACCAACCAGAAAATTGAACAATATTTACGATGCTTTGTTTCTGAACACCAGGATGATTGGGTCGGTTTGATTCCTTGGGCGGAGTTTGCACACAACAATCTCGTTTGCGATTCTACTCATTCAAGCCCCTTCTTCATGAATTATGGTTTTCATCCGTCTATTCTTCCTTCGGATTCTCCTTCCCAGGGGGTACCGTCGGTTGATGTTCATGTTGCCAATTTGAGGAAGTTGTGGGATCAAACTCGACAAATCCTTGTGCACAACTCTATGTTGGTCAAGAAACACGCTGATAAACGTAGAAGGGCGGCTCCGGTCTTTGTTCCTGGTGATAGGGTATGGCTGAGCACGAGGAACATCCGTTTAAAAGTGCCCTCCATGAAGTTCGCTCCTCGTTATATTGGACCCTACAGGGTGCTGACCCGTATCAATCCAGTTGCGTATCGTTTAGCTCTTCCTAATACCTTACGCATCCCGAACTCGTTTCACGTTTCATTGCTGAAACCACTCATATGTAACAGATTTTCCTCCACAATAGCCCCTCCTCGCTCCGTTCAGGTGGAGGGTCAGGAGGAGTATGAGGTTAACTCTATTATTGATTCTCGAATCTCCCGGGGGAGAGTACAATATCTGGTTGATTGGAAGGGATATGGTCCTGAGGAGAGGAGTTGGGTACCTCAGGAGGATGTTCATGCTCCCCGTCTCCGCAGGGCGTATCACTCTCGCTTCCCATCTCGTCCCGGTTCATTCCGCCCGGTGGGCGTATCTGAGAGGGGGGGTACTGTCAGGGTACCTGTGGTCTCTACCTCCGAAAGAGGTAGAGACTTAGCTGTTCCTCCATGCAGACGGTCTGATGGCTCCCTTCCCCGCGGTCTAGCCGGTCATGCTAGGCCGGCCGCGAGGGAGTGACTGCCTTTTACAGCATCTAGGCAGGAAGTAGTCATCAGGACACTCCCCCGGAACGACCTGTCAGTCAGTTGCTGCAGGACCAATCAGGACGCCTCGGAGGCGTGGTTACTGCTCTGAACAGGGTATTTAACAGAGCTTCTTTCATTAGCTCATTGCCCTGTCGTGGTTCTAGCTTGTTCTAGTCACTCAGTGCTTGTGTATTCTATTATCCCTTTTGGTTTTGACCCGGCTTGTTTACCTTACTCTGCTTATCTCTGTTACTCTTGATTCGGCTTGTCTCTCGCTTACCTGTCTTCTGTTACCCTCGACCTCGGCTTGTCTTTGACCATTCTATACTGTACTACTTACGTTAGTCCGGCCATTCTAAGGTCCGGTATACGTATCTGGCTACTGTTTGTACTCTGCGTGTTGGATCCCTGTCCCGATCCTGACACCTGCCTGCCACTCACAAACCCCACTTGGTCTCCGCCTACCAGTTTAGGGATAATGGAAGATAATCTATTTGCATAAATTTTTGCGATAAGTTTTATATCAGTATTTAAAAGGGAGATTGGTCTTAGGTTCTGGCATCTATTGGGAGTTTTCCCTGGCTTTGGGAGCGTGGCCACATGTGCCATTAGCATCTCCGCTGGTATGTTCCCAGTTTGGAGCGTGTGGTTGATTAGTTTACTAAGATATGGGGCTAGAATGTGGGCAAATTTCTTATAGTATGCATTTGTCAGTCCATCTGGGCCGGGTGATTTCCCAGGGGGTAGCTCTTGTATAGTTTCTATGAGTTCTTGAGTTGTTACTGGACGTTGTAGGGTTTGTTTGTGTGTTATGGATAATGTAGGCAGTGTTGTTTGCTGGAGGAAGTCTTTGATTTCCCTGTCGGTGGGGTGGTGCAGTGTGGTGTCGGTGTGAAGGTTATAAAGAGTTTGGTAGTAGTCTGCCATTTCGTAATTTATCTCTTGTGGGTTGTGTATTTTACCCCCAGAATTGTCTAGTAAGTATGGGATCTTCGAGTTTGCTTGCTTTTGTCGGAGGAGTGTAGCTAAGTGCCTCCCGGCTTTATTTCCTTGCGTATACGTCCTCATCTTCAGTTTCGTTAGCATGTAAGCTGTCTTGGCTAGGGACATTGTGTTGATCTGTTTTGTAATGAGGGTGATTGATTTGGCAAGGTCGTTGGATGGTTTCAGTAGGTGTTCAGCAGTTGTGTTGCGTAATTTCCGTAGGAGATTTGTGTGTTCTTGTTCTCGTTGTCTTTTCAGGAAGGATGCCTGGCTTATCAGTGATCCTCGCAGGACCGGCTTATGGGCTTGCCATAAGGTATTGACGTAGATTTCCGTTGAGTCGTTGAGTTCGAAATACGTCTGTAGTTCCTCGGCGAGTTTCTCGGAAAAAGCAGTGTTGAGTAACAGAGTGTCATTGAGGCGCCACGGCGGTTTCCCTCTATGTTGATACTGGTCATGCATAGACATCATTAGTGGAGCATGGTCTGACCATACTATATTTCCAATGAGGCATTCGGTAATGTTCGGGAGAAGGGTGCCTGAGACTAGAATGTGGTCTATCCTAGAATAAGTTTTGTGGACATGCGAGTAGAATGTATACTCCTTTCCAATGGGGTTGCGGGTTCTCCATGTATCATAGAGGCCATATTCGTGGATCAGTTTCGTGAGTGCTTTGTTCGCAGGCTTCAGCTGAGTGTGCCTAGCGGAGTCGGCCGGTGCTGTAGAGTCCATTTGTGAGTTCATGGTGTGATTAAAGTCCCCACATACTATCGTGGGCGTGTTTGTCTGAGTTGGCAATTTGGAGAGAACTTTATGTAGAAAATTCCTGTGCTGGTCATTCGGGCTGTATAGGCACACCAGTAGGAACGGTAGATTGTTCAATATACAGTGTAGGATCAGGTATCGGCCTTGGCTATCTTTTTTGATGCTGAGCAATTCTACTGTTAGTGACTTATGTAGGAGGATAGATACCCCTCTTGATTTGGAGGAGTGGGTGGCGTGGTATTGCGTGGGGTAATCTTGTAGAGCGAAGGAGGGGATTCTGTTAGTGGCAAAGTGCGTTTCTTGAAGGCACACAATATCCGCATTGAGACTTTTCAGATCTCTTAATAGTATTCTCCGCTTGTGTGGGGTATTCAGCCCTTTGGTATTATGTGAGTAAAGTTTCATTTTGCGTGAGACTGGTGGTGGTTAAAGGGACTAAATGAGAATCTGTGTATCTAAGCGTCACCTGTAGGAGGGGGTAAGTGAGGGCGGAGGGAGGGGAGGTGAAGGTTGGAAGGTGGTCTAGGTGTTATGGGAGGGAAGATGTCGTTATAGACAATAGACCTTTTCGGTCTGGTACACTAGTTGTACCGCGGGGATTGGAGGTTGAGAAAACTTCCAATTGGGTGGCTTGTGGAACTCCGATATATAACGTAGGGTAGAGCAGAAATTGGCTTGGTGTTTAAGCAACAGTTAAATTTAGGGGGAAGGATCTCTTAGCACATTTGAGTGTCTCTGTTCTGTAGAGAGCTTCAAGTCGGTGCAATAAACATTAATACAGTATTATCAACGTCAGGATGTCATTGGTGTCAAGCATATTTCAGACATGTGTATCCGTGGTATAACAATTATTTAAACATACATAACAACAAAAGAAGAGTGTCTTAAGTCTAATCATGCAAATTAACTATAAACGGTTGCAAGGTAGACATGCGCTATTTGTCAGTTAGCGTTTGGGTTTGCGGTCGTATCTTGTAGTGTATTAGGTGTCAATACATTACTGTAAACCTCAAGTGGCATATAGCCCTGTATTTCTATATTCTTTCACTTTATTACGCTTATTTTTTATTTATTTTTTTTATTGTTTTTTTTATTATTATTTATTTATTATTTTTTTTTTATATATTATTTTGTGTATTTCTTTTGGTGTTGTCTCACAGGTAGATATGTGGTAGAGGGCTGGGTTGGGTCTCTATGCAGCGGCGCTCCCTTATCCATCTACCCTTTGCGGGCAGGTACCTCTACAGGTGGGGAAAACCCTCCCCTGGGTGTGAGCCCATGTGTTCCCCACCTTGATTAAGTTGCTATATTGCATATGGTGAACAGAGGGGGGAGGTTTAACTTGCTGTGAAGCCTCTGAGGCTGGTTCGATGTGCATCAACACTTGCATCCCCTGTATATTGGTGGGGATCCATGGGCCTTGTCTAGAGTCATGGGGTGTTCCCTTACCGTGGGTCGGTGTCATGCTACTTGGTCAGTACCCCAACAGCAGATCGCTGAGCGCTGTGGTCTGGCTGCAGTCAATTATGTCAATTGTATTAAGAGTGCATTTAGCATATTTAGCGTTGTAATTTAACAGTACTATCTAACCCACATGGAGGGAAGAGAGAAGTACAACAGGCATTTTTGAAACAAAACAGAGAAGTTAACCGTTGCAAAGGTATACTTGCGACAGATTGCCTAATGGCGGTCAGTTCATGTGTTCAGATCTTGTAATTTTGCGGCCTTGCGAGGAGTGTGTCGGAGAGAGGCATTGCTTGGTGCGTGGACCCCATTTTGCTAATTCCTGCATGGCATCCTCTGGCGTAGAGAAGGATTTTGCTTCTCCGTTTTTCGTCAGGATGAGTTTCGTGGGGAAGCCCCATTTATATCGGATTCCTTGGGTCCTCAATTCCGTCGTGACTTGCTGGAAGTCTCTTCTCCTCTTCAGTGTTGCCGTCGAGAGATCCGCCATGATGCGCACCGTCTGGTATTCTTTGTGGGGTTCTTGTCTGTTGCGGTGGGCCCGGAGTACCAGCTCTTTTATGTGGAAATAGTGTGCCCTGAGCAAGACATCCCGGGGTACCGAGTCAGGTAAGTGTTTCGGCTTTGGTATTCTATGGACTCTGTCTAGCAGCAGCATGTCCGCCGGTATTTCAGGGACGTGGGCATGCATCAGCTCCCTCACATATAACTGCAGGTCGTCGGGTAGGACAGACTCTGGGACCCCCCTCAACCTCAGGTTGTTTCTTCTCGCTCTGCCCTCGTAGTCAGCCATTCTGGAGGTCATTTCATCCATTTTTCTTTGTAATTCTTGTAGGTTGCCTGTCAGCTCAGTATGTGTAGCAGCTAGGTCCTGGCACTGTGTCTCTACCGCAGCTGTCCTATGCGAGAGGTCTTTGACTTCATGTTTAATTTGGTCGGCTGTAGTTTGCCATGTTTGAATGAGCCTTGCTGACATCGCCTCTATCGCCCTTTCGAAGTGGTGCTTTGTGAGGTATTCATTAGGGAGTTTTTCTTCCAGTGATCCGGCAGGTGAGCCAGTATCAGAATCGCAGGCGCCATCTTGCATGGCAGTTTGCGCGGCCTGTACATACTCCGTCGTGGCGGGAAGTTTCTGCCCGAAGAAGTTATGTTTATCTGCCTTAGAGTTAGATTTCTTTGCCTTGGTCTGTGACATGTCTGTTAAGACGTTCAAAGGTGTTTCTGCTCGTTAAAGTCGCAATTACACGGAGCCCATGTGCCAGAGCAAAATCCTATGCGGCCATCTTGCTCGGCTGTCGGCCACGCCCCCGCCTGTATTATATATATGTATATAGATGTATTTTTTCTATATATTATTATTTTTCTATATATATATATTATTTTTATTTTATATAATCATATTTCTTTATTTTTTCTATATAATTTCTTATTTACATTTCATAAGATAATTAATCAATTGTCTTATCAATATTTCTCATTAGGATTGCTTTTTTAGAAGGCACTAATGCTCAATACCTATATGATGTTGTATTGTACTGTTGTATGATTAATATGGTTGATATGCCCCCGGTTTTCTTTTTTTTTTTTTTTATTGAAACATTTTCCTTTTTCACAATGAAAGACAATTATGTTGGGCCTAAGAGATTCAATTCATATATAATGTTACAAACAAATAAATATTTAGATAAATTATTACACATTATTTGGCATTATACAAAAAGATATTATCACAATGATCACCTAGGAACCAACATAAATAACACTTAAAACAAAATAAAAGACAAAAACCGTCACCAAATTTTAGAGCACATAATTTAGAGCACATAATCAATTATTTTCTTCGAGGTTAGTCTATGTATCTCCACGTCTATTTTATATTCTATTTGATTTATCCCTTAGTGAAGCCAACAAATATATCACAATAAAATACAGATATAACAAACTGTATAGATAGAAGGATGTCCAAATAAGCCCTTATATTTTTTTAACCAATCTTTATACCATTGTTTCCTCTTCGACATAAAAGTCGAATTGTTGATCAGCTCATATTCCATTGACATTTGAAACATGATCTGATCGATCAATAGCCGCTTGTCAAACGGCTTTGATGATTTCCAATGTCTCGCAATAATGATTTTAACAGCGACTAGGCAATGAATGGCAAAACAAACGTCCTTCTGGGAGTTGAAAATCAGATTTAGATGTAAGAGGGCCGAAACGGCATTCTCCTCAATTCTATTTGTCGTCATAGCTGTAAAGATATTAAAAGCCCATGACCATAAATATTTAACAGGACAGGTCCACCATATATGTGTATAAGTACCTGGCTGACTTCCACATCTCCAACACGTTGGATCAGTAGAATCATATATTCTGGCCAGTCTGGCTGGAGTGTAGTACCATCTATATAAAACTTTAAAATGGCACTCAGACAAGTTAAGGCAGTGTATATATTTGTTTACCAGACTTAGAGAGGAATTCCACTCTTCTACAGAAATCTGCAAATCTAATTTTAATTCCCACGTTTTGATCAGTCTATGAGGGGATTCTTTGAGCAGCTCCAACAAGGACGCTGCAACAGACGAAATCTTTCTGATAGATTGACTTCGAAATATAAATTCCAATTTCTTTGCAAATATATTAGATGTTTTAATAACGTTTTTATAGATGAAATTTAAGCGAAGATAAGTAAAGATTTCTCCACGTGGAATGTGGAGAGTATCTATAATGATTTGGAAAGGTAAAATTTTATCTCCCTGCATAATATCTGCAATCCTTAGTTTGTCAACATTATTCCAATACTTTAACGAGAAGTCTTCTATCAGAATTTCCAATATATCAAGCGTACATGTTTTAGGTATAAGATTATTTATGCCTAGTTTTTTCTTAATGTGAAGCCATTCTTCCAGAATCTGAGATAATATCAACGAGCTGGTTAGGGGTGAATTCATAAGGGAGGTCCTTGTAATTGTCCACATAGAATGTTGTAATTTATCCAAATGAGCCACTTTGGATTCTATAATATACCAGGGCTCAGAAACCTGTTTAGGATCCTGGAGAAGATAGATATGCCTAATAATATTCGCTTGATAACTATATACAATACTAGGGAAATTTAGACCACCGTTGCTCAACTTTTTGGTTAGAATCTTTTGAGTAATTCTAGGTTTTTTGTAGTTCCAGATAAAATTATTAAAACTTGATTGAATCATTGCTAACCAGGGTACAGGGACTTTAAGTGGAATCATGGAGAACAAGTATAGCCATTTAGGTAGAATATATGAGTTAATAATATTGATTTTGCCTTGCCATGAGGTTTCTAAATTTCTCCATTTTTTAAGTTTGAGATTCATGTTACGAATGAAAATCAATATATTCCTCTCCATTATTCCAGCCGGCTTAGCAGTTATAACTAGTCCCAAGTAGTTTATTTCTAGATCTGTCCATATGAATTTGTAAGTGTCGGCTAAGGTAGTGACTTGTTCACTGTTCATATTCATGAACATTACTGTGGATTTGTTAATATTTAATTTGAAATTTGAAATAATGGAGTATCTGTCAATTTCAGACATTAAAGATTTCAAAGACGACTCTGGAGCGGAGAGCGTAAGTAGCGCATCATCCGCATAGAGAGATATTTTAACATCCAGAGTATTCATTTGAACACCTCTAATCAGTGGATTGTTCCTGATATTAATAGCCAAAGGCTCAATGGACAAAATATACAACAAGGGGGAGAGCGGACACCCTTGACGCGTGCCATTTTTAAGTGCAAACCACCCTGCGGTAATATTAGGGCCCACAGTGCGTGCAGAAGGGGCGGAATACAAAGCCATTATGGCCTTGTGTATCCAGCCTGTAAACCCGAAAGCAGTAAGAACTTCAGCTAAGTAACCCCACCCGACCCTGTCAAATGCTTTTTCAGCATCTAAAGACAGGGCCAGGAGGGGAAACTGATCTCTATTGGCCAAGTCTACGATGTCTATTATTTTCCTAGTATTGCTGGATGCTAACCTACCCGGTACAAACCCAATCTGATCCGGATGGATCAGGGTCGTAATTATGGACTTGATTCTCTCCGCAATTATAGCCGCATATAGCTTCATGTCTACGTTAATTAGCGCTATAGGTCTATAATTACTAGGATAATTACTAGGATCGGTGCTAATTTTATTTTGTTTTAGTATTGGAATAATATTTGCTTGTAGTAGTTCAGTTGGAAAGGACTCATTTATGGCTATTTCCGTTAGAGGTTTAATCAATAAAAACTGCATATGTTTATAATATAAATTTGTAAAACCATCCGGGCCCGGGGTTTTATTAATGGGTAATCTGTTTATTTGAAACTGAACTTCGTCCTCCGAAATGGTTTTATTTAAGTTTAATAAATCCTGGTAAGTAACTTTTGGTATCTGCGTATCAAGTAAATATTTTTTAATATCATTAACCTTAGGGGACAGTTTTAAATTATACAAATCTTCATAGAATTGATTAAATCTTTCCCCTATTGAAGAAGGGGTCGAATAAACCTTTTGACCATCGGTCAATTGTTCAACTCTATTTTTTGCATTATGATTTTGCAATCGTTTAGACAGATTTTTATTTGCTCTATTCCCCGTATGGTAATTATTTAGTTTTAATTTGTGAATATTTATTTTAATTTTCTGTTCAACCTTTAAATTTATTTGTTTTTGTAACCCTTTTAACTTAGTTTTAATTTCTACAGAGGGATTCTGTTTATTTAATTTCGATAAATTATAAAACTCGATATACAAATCACTTAAAGTCTTTCCAGTTTTAATCTTCATAATGTGGGCTAATTTAATTAAATATCCTCGCATGACTGATTTATGTGTACACCAATTATTTGCTGGAGATGTATCAGAGGAGCTATTCTCTTGCCAAAAATATTTTAGTAATTGGGTTAGTTCCTCCTTGCTCTTTGGATCATTAATAAGAGCATCGTTCAGTCTCCAAGTATTTCGGACTGGGGGAGATTTATTTCCAAGCTCCATTAATATAAAACTATGATCTGACCAGATACTATCTTTAATTTCACTTGTATTGCATAAAGGAATCGAATTTGCATCTAATAAACAAAAATCAATCCGTGAGTATGAACCGTGTACACAGGATTGGTGAGAGTAATCTTTATCAGTTGGATGTAATATTCTCCATATATCGTGCAGATTGTATTGTTTGCAAATATTATAGAGTTTTTTAGCCTGCTTAATAGTTCTTTTATCAGTTAAAGTGCCAAATGTGTACAACTTGTCCATTTTAGGGTCACTCACACAATTAAAGTCCCCAGCTATAATTAGGTGACCTTTGTGTACTTTATCAACTTGCTTCATTATTGACAGAAATTTAGCCATAGGATCTACATTCGGCAAATACACATTGACTAAAGTATAAACCGTATTGTCAATGGCACAGACGATAATTATAAATCTAGCTTCTGTATCCAGTTCGATATACTTAATTTCCACATTGATATTACTATTGAAGATAACTGCAACCCCTCTTTTTTTGTTATTCGTTAATGAAGCGTGAACAATGGTGGGAAACTTGTCCCCTCCCCATTTCTGGGTAAGATCCTTTAGCCAATGGGTTTCTTGTATGAATGCCAGTTGTATATTGTGTTCAACTAGGGAGTCATACAATCTTCTCCTCTTTCTATTTGTATTTAAGCCTTGTGCATTTAACGACAAACTTAATCATATCTTTTATAAAAAGTTTTCAAAAGTATTTGATGTCCTTGGTCCAGACGTCTAAAGTCAAAGAATTGAACAACTACCGTCATCAAGAATTTCTCCAAAGTATCGTATGCTCTAAAATAAAAACAAAAAAACGACTCGAATACAGAGATATACCACCCATGATAAAAAAATGTAATCAAAATTGATCCAATAGCCACAAACAACATATAACAAGTATTAAAGAACATAGTTCCCTAGTTCTTTCCCTTTCCCCCTTCCCCCTCTTTTCTCTCTTACACTGTAAATTTCAGATAGAACTAGAAATTAACAGAGACAATGTAGTATCACTACACCAAGAGGGGCAACCTCCCAGAAAAACTAAAAACAGCCTCATAGAGTCTTGCGTCCACTATTTCTATTTCAGTCGAGAAGAAAGAGAGACCCCCAGAATGGTCCCACCCATCGTATTCAGTGTATTTTAGTGTCAATACACTTAACCAGACAGGGTCATTATTTAGATGTAAAAAGGGAGAAAATTAGATATGCATATCAGTTGTCTGAGAAAGAAATTAGGTACAGACTAAAGGTATAATTGGGTCTGCTATGATTTCCAACATCAAAAGTATGGGCCATGGCAGGTTGAGTTTACCCGTAACATTATAGGATTCTAATGTGGGCCTACTTAAAAAAGTAATATATAACTTAAACCCACAATAGGATATCCACAATGGTGAATATTGTGAACTAGAGACATATCAGGGGAAATTAATAAATAAAGGCGAGTATTATTAAGAAATTCGATTTACCAGATAGACAAAGGAAATGGGGTTATAGTTTATATGAAAGGGAGACTTAAATCACACATCACTCGATCTAAATAATAGATAATATAAATCCACATCAGGATATCCATAATGGTGAATATTGTGAATTAGAGATATATCATCAAAGAAAATGATGGTAGATCCCTAATAAATCAATGTAGAATTAATTATATAAATTAAAGAGACTTGGATGGGATAGGTTCCCTCCCTCTCCCCCTTTTTTTTTTTTTCCTTTCTCTTCCCTTCTCTCCCCACCCCCCCCCCCCTCTCTTTCCCCCTTCCACACAACCACGTCAGCAACTGTGATCTAGCTAGTAGCTCAAATTAGAGTAGCTAGACAATGTATAATCCTGTGGATTACTACCCAGTGATTATAGTGACTTGTAGATCCTGTGTCCCCCATAGGGACACAGGCTCATTTGTTTGTATGAATGTGTGCATCAGGGGTATACGGAGAGGGAATTGGAGGGATGTTTTTAGAACTACTATAGAGTATAAAGGACCAGAAAAGACCCATGAATATGGTTAGGGTATTATCTATTAATGCCCAGGGATTAAATACACCTCAAAAGAGAGGATATCTATATGATACAATCAGAAAGAATAAAATAGATCTATGCTTCGTTCAGGAGACACACTGGCACAAACAGAATATCAATTACTGGAAATTTTCTAAATTCCCAGTAATTTTCACATCAAATTATAACAAAAAGAAGAGAGGAGTTGCAATAATAATCTCAGCATATACTAAATTTGAACTTATTATGGAAAGAAAAGATAATCAAGGTAGAAGTTTGATTCTGATCTGTAAACTAGATGAAGAACTATATACATTAGTAAACTTATACGCGCCAAATATATATTCTGGTAAATTTTTTAAATCACTGTTTAAAGAAATTGAAAAAATTAAAAAAGGAACTTTATTAATAGCTGGGGATATGAATGTTACACCAGATGTAAAAATGGATAGAACAGTAACTAGTAAGAACAATCGATATTCCAGAAAAATAATCCAGTCTGATGGCCCCATTGTTGTACGCCCTAACTATAGAACCACTCGCCTCAGCCATCAGACTGGACCGGAAAATCCAAGGGATCCAACTAGCCGGTAAACAAGTTAGGGTTCTATTATATGCAGACGACATAATTTTGACACTAACAGACTGTGAGGAATCATTATACCAATTTATGGAACTAATTGAAAATTATAGATCTATCTCTAATTATAAAATAAATGTAAATAAAACACAGGTAATATATACTAACATACCTGAACAACAACTTTTAACTTTAAAATCTAAATTCCCATTCACTTGGTCGAGGGAGAGCATAAAATATTTAGGAGTTAAAATAAGCTTCGATTGGAATCAAATAATTCAAATTAATTATCACCCAATACTTAAGGATATGAAAGATACGTTACTTAAATGGAACAACTTATATGTATCATGGATAGGGAAATCAAATGCGGTTAGACATTACCTACTACCTAAACTTGAATATATAATGAGAACCATTCCCATGAAAGTCCCAAAAGATATATTAAAAGAGCATCAAAAAATATTCTCACAATACCTTTGGGGGGAAAAAAAATCAAGAATAGCCCTGAAATATATAACTACAAAATTTAGGGACGGTGGAATATCATTCCCAGATGTAAATCAAGTACATGACGCAATTATGTTTTCCCATATCCTAGAATGGAATAACTATAACAATCAGGATAATATGTGGATAGATCAAGAACAAATCTCGAGTAATATTTCGGATATTAAACTATTATATTGGATTGATCCTCCAACATTTCACAAATTAAACATTAAAAATAAGATAATACTGGACATTTTTTCTAATTTACAAACTTTAAAGAAAAAGTTACAGATTAAAGAATATCTAACTATAAATTCACCAATTGAAATAATACAAATATATATAGAGGACATTAACATTAAAAAATGGAAAGATAATGGTTTCATAAAATTAGCAGACATTCTGAAACCAGATCTTAAAATAAAAACGTTTCAACAAATTCTTATAAATACAGTAGGTTTTGATAATGAACTGTTCACATATATCAGAATCAAACATTTTTTACAATCTAATCCAATTCACAATATTTCACTTATAGATAATATTCTTAATATAGAACAGAAGAATAATATGGTTTCAAAAATAAATAAGGTTCTATATAATAGATACAATAAGGGAAAAATTAAATCTATGCTCAAATGGGAAAATGATATCGGAAAGGAGTTCTCATTGGACCAATGGAAGGAATCATTTAATTTGCTCACGAAAGCGATACATAGTATAAGTTTGTATGAATTACAGATTAAATTGGTCCATAGGTGGTATATGGTTCCAGCGAGAGTGGCAAGATTCCACTCTCCTACAGATCCTCTTTGCTGGAGATGCTTAAGATGTGAAGGAACATTTAGACATATATGGTGGGATTGTCATGCTCTCGATCCTTTAAAACGAGCGACATCAACAATAATTAATACCATTCTTAAAAAAACGGTGGACTTTTCTCCACAATTATTTCTCCTACATATGAATATCCCTACCAAAACTAAAAACACAAAATATTTAATAATTCATATCTTAATGGCAGCTAAAACCTGTATGACTCGATATTGGAAAACTATAAATATACCCTCATGGAAAGAGGTGGAATATCAAATAGCATACCAACGTCTAATGGAGAAACAGATATATAGAAATCTTGATATGACAAGCAAATATATCAAGATCTGGGAACCCTGGGCAGCTGAGATATCCATTAACCAATAATTAATAATATTCTAAAAGAAAACTGGTCTTTAACACTATGGGTTTTTATTTTCTTTCCCCTTCTCTTAATGCCCCTGATGCACTGTGTGAATGAGTACGTCGTTTTTTATGTTTTTGTTTTTTTTCTTTTCTATGTATGTTTTTCGTATAGTCTGATAAGATACGGTTAGGGGAGCTATGTACCAATTTATTGGTTAATATAGAATACGATAACTACCAGATATGGATCCTCCATGGCTGGTCTTACGTTAATAATAATAATACAAATAAATTGAATATAAATGAAAATTTATAGAGAACTTCCTTTTGCATATAACAACATATGATGAATTGGCATCTTTCCCATTACTAAGCGATGGATACTCATGGGACAGAAGCCTCTCTGATGTTAAAAAAAAAAAAAAAAAGTAATTATGACTCTATGTTGACAAATAAATATGAATTGGATCAGACTTCGATTCGTCACTTTTCCTTTCGTTATCTAATTCGGCTAACCCCCCTTAAACCACCTCAAATCCAAAGTCAACTTATCACCTCCCCAATATATATCACTATTAAGTAATCATGCTATGATTTATTAACTTCATAATCTAATCCCATCCGTGGCCATCTACTCCCACTTCTTAGTAGCAGTGAATAACAATGGGTTTATATTTCATACCCAAAAAATTGTCTTATTTTGCCTTAATTCGTGTATCCCCAACAACATTGCCATTTAAAAAAAAAAAAAATATCGTACAAAATGTAATACCATTGTGCCCGTAACAATTATTTGTGCACGTTTATATAAAAATATGCATAGACTAGTTACTATCTGATCTGTCCCAATAGACATCCTTCCATATTTGCTTCCAAATAGTGATAAGTATGGATATTAAGCATTGAAAAAATAACATTCTTTTCCCTATACCTATTTTCATATTTTCACACAGTGTTATCTTATAGTAGTGAAACAAGATTGAGTGAATATAACGCTTATTTATATTATACAGTACCGTGTCTATATACATATAGGCCATAGCAATTTAATTTGCCCATGGCTTATAGGGTTGCTAATGTGTATCAACTTACTTGAACCTATAGGCCATAACAGCTTAGCTTTATCCGTGACTTTTACAATTTCTAATGTGAATCTACTTAAAAGAGTAATTATTACTCTATGCAGGCAAACAAATAATAAATAAGTAAATAAATAAATAAATATTGCATCAAACTTTTCTTCATACTTTTCTTATCCTCTACTGGTTCATCTTAAGCAGAATAAAATCCCAAATCAACTAATCATCCCCCCTATATATAAATATTAAGTGATCATGGCATAATTGTAATAACTTTATAATCTGATCCTTTATGTGATCATCAACCTTGACATTCTTAATAGTAGTGAATATAGGTAAGTTAACATATCGTACAATATTATCTAATGGTAGTAAAGCAAAATACCGTGAATATATCACTTTTATGTATATAGACTATTATATTTGAGGAGTGATACATTATCCATATTATAATACCATTGTGCCCATAGCAATTATTTGAGGGAGTTTTTTTTTTGTTTGTTTTTTTTTCCCTAAATAATAATTACACCCCTAGTAGAAAGTTCAGACCTTTCCCTTTTATAAATTCTAAATACATCCCTTTTATCATTTCTTTTTTTTCTCTTATCTTTTCGCCCTTTTTTTTTTTTTTTTTCCCTTTTCCCCTCTCCCCCCTTCCCTCCCCCCCCCCCCCCCTTCCCCAGCATAGCACTTCCTTTCTCCCCATATGCCTTGTTTTCTTAACCACTTAATGGGGCTGCTGCATTAATTTCTTGTCCTTGAGCCATTCCACCAAGTCTATATTAGTGTCAAAAGTCTCTCTTTTGTCTTCATATGTCAACGATAGTTTCAAAGGATATAGCCACCTGTATCTTATATTGTGAGATCTAAGAATTTGGGTTGCAGAACTAAATATTTTCCTTTTCTGTCTGGTTTCAAAGGAGAGATCCCGAAACACCTGTGCATTTTGAAAACAGCCAGAGTTGATTTGATTTGTTCGGGCTGACCTCAGAATAGATTCCTTAAATTCATATGAAAAAAGACAGGCAATGATGTCCCGTGGAAGATTTTTCTGAATTAAGTGAGGTTTAGATAATCTATGACAACTTTCTATTATTTGATCCTGTGGATCGAACGCAATACCCAGAACTTCTGCGAAATCCAACAAGGTTTTTTTTAAATCTTCTTGTGGGTCTGTCTCATTAATATTCCTGAAGCGTAGATTTCTGCGCCGACTGCGATCTTCCAAGTCAATTATTTTGAGTTCTAATGCCGAGATCTTAGTTTGAGCGTTCGTGCTTTCTTGCATAAGACTTTTAACTTGAAAATCCATTGCTTTGAATTGATCTTCTATTCTGTGCATATTAGCAGCGAGAGCATTTATTTCTTGTTTGATTTCTGTTTTAATTGCTGCTGCAGTCATAGCTAATTCGGTCTTTATTTCATCCAGATTTGCTCTGAGGGTAGTTTGTAGTATAGTAAGCGTAACTTGATCTGTTTCAGCGGGTTTTCTGCCCTCAGCCTCAGGAATATCAAGACTAGTGTCTGTCATTCACTGTCAATTTAGAATATTTGTTCTGTTGAGGTGAAAAGTAAATGTTCATTGATTTGTCTTGAGAAAGGTCTTTTTTATCCTTTCTTGATGAAGTCTTGGTATCATTAGGTTTTCTTGAAGCCATATTGAAAAAATAAATCCGAATTGAAGTTGCACACCAGTATGTATGGTTGCTCTTTAATTATGATTATATATGCAAACTTGGAATTGCACTTGGAATTGTATTCAATTGTGTCAGGATAGGCACAGGGATCCAACACGCAGAGTACAAACAGGTAATAGTTACGTATACCGGACCTTAGAATGGCCGGACTAACGTAGGTGTAAGTAAAGAATGGTCTAGAGACAAGCCGAGGTCGAAGGAACGAGAGAGCAGGTAAGCGAGAGACAAGCCGAGTCAAGGGTAATAGAGGTAAGCGAGGTATAACAAACAAGCCGGGTCAAAACCAAAGAGACAGAATAAATAACAAGAGCACTGAGTGACTAGTCAAGCTAGAACCACGACAGGGCAATGAACAAATGTAGAAAGCCCTACTTTATACCCTGGTTCCAGATAGGTGAGCACGCCCCCGACGAGTCCTCATTCGTGCTCGGGACTTGATTGACAGGTCGGGACGGGTTGTCGTCATGACGTCGGCTGCTGAGCGCCGCGTCATAAAAGGAAGTGGATCCCTCGCGGCCGGCGTGTAAACGACCGAGGGACCCGCGAGGAACGAGTGATTCAGCCCTTCTGGAGGGAAGAACGTCCAAATGTCTCACCTCCTCAGAGGTAGAGACAACAGGTACCCTGACAAATTGCCCCTTAGATGTATAAGTAGGCATACAAAAAAATATAAATAATATGAGTATGTATAGGAATATACAGCTGTTCGTTCTCCCCCAAAAAATGAGATGTATGAAATAATTAGCTGATATTAGTGGGGTTACACACTAATAGTGTGAATTACCGTTTGAAGTATGACGATAGACAAAGGTAGAGAAAAAATATAAATCTTTGGCAGAAGGAGCAGCGTTTGCCACGTGAAGCGGGAGCACGGACGCCTCACCTCGGAACGGCCTCATCGACACCCGCCATCCCTGGTGGCTGCCCCTCCTCCGCCGTCACAACGACGCCGCACGCAGAGCCGTCAGCACGTCATAACGCCCCTATATGCCCCCTGTTTTCAATGAAATATGTTTGATAATACTGCCAAGTATTAGATATCCAACTTTTTTGTCCGGTTTGCAAAACCGGAAGTGATATGAAGTTTCTGCTCGGTCCGTAAAACCGGAAGTGACGTCACCCGGAAGTTATGAATGCGTTCCAAGCTGGAACGCACGCCATCACCTGCAAGCATTCCCTGCATTTGAAGGTGGATATAAAAGCATGATTTACTCGGATTGGAGTCATACATCCCTGAGAGTCCAGAAGAGGATGAAACGCGTTGGAGCTGCTTATTGGTTCATATGAACTTTTATTTTATTATATTTTTCCATATAGATTTATATCTAAGACAGAATATATCTACGATATTCAGTTTGTATAATTTTTTATTATCACTTTATCGTGTACATACAGTTTTTTCCTCTTGGTTTTTTTTTCTCTTTGTTTTTGCCTAGGAATTATGCCTTGGCATATATGTATAGCAGCTGAACCTCCCAAACCAGAGTCTCTTCTTTCTGGTCGTAGATACAGATAGAACGGGGAATGTAGGGAGGACCTACTGTCCTCCCCCCGGCCCCCACCCCTGCATGGCGGGTGGGGACCCTACATAACAATGAGGGGGGGGGACCTACTGTCCTCCCCCCTGGCCCCCACCCCATAGCGGTGGGTGGGGGCCCAAAATAAGAATGACGGGGGGACCTACTGTCCTCCCCCCTGGCCCCCACCCCTGCACGGTGGGTGGGGGGGGGCCTAAATTTTACTGCTCAGGGGTGGGTGCCATTGGGGAGGACAATAGGTCCCCCCCTTATTTTACTTTAGGGCCCCCACCCGCCGTGCATGGGTGGGGGCCAAAAGGATTTTTTTTTTTTTTTTACATTGAGCAGCCACTGGCTGCTGACTGTTTACTAGACATGCCCGTACTCGCGGTATAGCGAATTTACTAATAGGCATGTGCAATTCGTTTTGGTCAGAATGCAAATTCGGACGAAATTCGGGCATTTGGGTGCTTCCGAATGTCCGAATAGCTGAATTGCCGAATTTCCGAAGCACAGTATTGCCTAAGTACTAACATACTTACCCAGTGGAAGAAGAAGAATGTTACACTGTATACAATTTTAAATAAAAAGTATACAAACATAGCCAGGATTCAGCTGTAAGCATTTGCAACACTTACAACAATCAAGTAACACACATTCATTTAAAATTTAAGTTACTTAGCCAGTCAATGTAATGACAGGAATGAATAAGTAGATAACTCCCTAATTCCCACGGTATTAGGGAGCTATCTACTAAAAGGGTGAAAGAAAGAAAGATTACTTAGTATTAGTAAATTATGCCGCTTCTCGCTATACCGCGAGTAGGGGCATGTCTAGTAAACAGTGAGCAGCCTGTGACTCACTGTTTAAAAAAAAATAAGCCACGACGTGCGAGTTGGGGCTTTTAAACTAAGGGGGGACCTATTGTCCCCCCCGCCCCCCACCCCTGAGTGGCGGTTGGGGGCCCTAAAGTAAAATAAACAATAGGTGTTTCTCCCCAAACTCCCACCCCTGAGCGGCGGGTGGGGGCCCTAAATTAGAATAAGGGGGGGACCTATTGTCCTCCCCCCTGGCCCCAACCCCTCAGTGGTGGGTGGGGGCCCTAAATACCGATAGGGGGGACCTAATGTCCTCCCCCCTGCCTCCCACCCCTGAGTGGTGGGTGGGGACCTATTACATACTTATATACCAGTTTCAGAGTTCTATTTCCTGTCCTTTCTGCTGTGAGGGGAGGAGCTAACCCATGAGTAAATGCTGCCATGATTGATCAAGAAAATATATTGGTGTCACCTTTTTGTATTTTTAATTTACCTTTTATCTCTGTTAATGGCTTTGTATTTGTCAGGGTGGCGGTCCGGTGCCGGGAACCCAGACACAGTGTCCAGGCAGCAGTGCGTGGACCGGGACCCAATATGCCTGCTGTTAAGTGGGAGTCTTCAACGTGGAGGTGGATAAGCAGGGTCTGGTGCAGGGTAACCGTACGCCCCCTGGTGTTGAGCACCAGCGTTTGTGCAGCCACATACCAAGACCCTGAATCAGCTTCAGCGGATACCAGGAACCAGGAGCTTGGAAATTAAGCAGACCTCCCAGGAGCTTAATAGGGAGGCTCTGCAGCAAGATCGCATCCAGTACTAGAAACAAGGCAAGACTAGAGATAGGCACCAAACATGGAAACAAGACAGAACTAATAGAACCCAGAACCAGAGAAGGATAGTAAGCTAAACCCAGAACATATACACAAGACATAAGGAAAACATGAACATAACATGGGCATGACTGGACAAGACTGTACATGGACTGGGTATACAAACTAAAACAAAACAAGATAACATAGGCAAAACAAGAGGAGAAATAACTAAGTACTACATATGGAAATAATGTGGATTTAGTCACACTATATGATCATACATTGCATAAGCCTGCCAACAACGCCAATGTACCCCATATCTGGCAGGTCCTACACTGCCTAAAGTATGCTAAAACATCCTAAGTAGACATATATAGCACTTACCTGCAAGAAAGGGCAGAAGCTTTGAGCAGCTGCCTGCAGGGCTCTGAAACAGAAAGGAATGATGGAAATCAAACGGGTGTGGCAAAATAAAACAAACATTTAAAGGAAACCTGGAGACTGGGAAATCCAGGGACGAACTATAGGAATGAACCCAGAAATCCCAGCATAAAGAAAACCAGACATAGAATAGAAAACGTAAAAAATCCAAGGAAAACTAAGCAAGAATAGCAAAAAGAGTACTGGATACCAGAAGCCAAGTCCAGACATCAGAACAGAGCAGAGCAGATAATGACAGTATTACTGTGTATGTCCTTATCATATTTAACAACCTACATTCCCAGTTTCCTGATACAGCAGTCGACCTCTTTGTGGATGTAATGCTTGTCATGTTGCAATAACCTAAATAAAGATGAATCATGGGAATAACTGGAACGATTTTGAAAATAAATGGTTGTTTGCTTCCCTGTGTCTATTCTTGTTCAAATTTTTTGGTATCACTTTCTATTTTCTTTTTTTACTCTCCAGCCTCAATTTCATACAAAGTATGTATCTAGATGGATTCATTTTAAGAACTTTAATTACTTTACAGCTGTGGTGTGTGTCATTTTCACAGTGATTAGTGACTATTTTTGTTATATAATGCAAAACCACAGGAGATTTGTTATTGCAAAATGTTTGGCATTTTTTGTGTATCATTGTTAGTAGTGTTTTCAGGACTTTTTTAATTTACAAATATTCATGAATGTGCTATAGATGTTCTTGTTTTGAGACATCAATAATTTAAATCCTCTTCCCAGTACAATGATTGACTGTATTTGTTTGAATAAAATTCCACACAATATTTACACAGGTAATCCTGTATGGAAACTGAATATACTAATTTCAGCTACATGGTTTGATTCAATTGAATAATAATTGATTACTGAAGATTTACCTAGCTATTCTATTGCCAAATGCATTTTGCCTTTTTGTATTGTTTTGGGGGGTTCCTGGACATTTAAATAGTAAGTATTTGCCAGATACCTTGAATAGAATGAAACCTTCATCAAACCAGTGTAATGCAAGAAGAATTATTTAACTGAATCATGCCCTGGTGAAGAGAGTGACATTGGTACAGTGGGATATGCATGCTTTTGTGGTAAGTGTGTGTTCAGAGACAAAAAGAGACAAGTGACATGCCCACAAATGAATCAACAATAATTTACACTTGATTGGAAGCAGAATCCATCACAATACTTACAAGCAAATGCTGTAAAAAAAATAAAAAATTATAAAATATTAACCCCTTAAGGACACATGACGTGTGTGACACGTCATGATTCCCTTTTATTCCAGAAGTTTGGTCCTTAAGGGGTTAAAGGGACACTATAGTAACCAGAATAACAACAGCTTATTGTATTTGTTCTGGTGAGTATAATGATTTACTTCAGGCTTATTGCAGTAAACAGTGCTCAGATGGCTACTAGATGTGCTTCCTGGGGCAGTACTGATATTCAGTGTCTCTATCCTCTGCATGGAGACACTGGACTTTCCTCAAAGTGATGCATTGATTCAATGCATCTGTATGAGGAGATCCTGATTGGCTTGTGCGGTCTCTGCCCCTGATCTTTCCTTTGTGAAAGCATTGTGATTGTCTCAGCACTTCTGATGATGTCAGTCAAGCAGGCAGATGAGAGAGAGAGCCAACAGTAGACTGGAATAAAAGTAAGATTTTGCTATATTTAGGGAGGCACGAGGGGTAAGGGGGGCTAGATGGTGTTTTTTTTTACTCTCTGTACAGTGTCTGTTTAATAATAATACAATGATGCAAATATACTGATATAGATTAATTTAAGCAAACAAATATGTTTGAATGACTATCTGTTCCTGTCCAAATCTGAGATGATTAAATTGTGTATACGCAGAAGTAAATTCACACTGACGCATGCAGTTCAGGTTAAAATAACTTCAGAAAATTTAATGGCATCTGCTTGAAAAGCGGGCTCGCAGACCCTTATAAGAGCAAAATTACATCATCATTGAATATCAAGATAACAATAAATAAACATCATTAATTGGTCTATGTATTAAGTGGTAAGTTAAATGCCCTCCCATCTATATTAGTAATTGGCTTAGGGATTTGAGTGGCTAGTGGGGCATCCTCCCATCATGGGATGTCGTAATTCCTGACAAGGATGAGACGAGATTCAGTCGCCATTGCTCTTTAGCACGAGGCTCTCTCAATGGGAGGGGGAATTTGGCAGCTAGCCATTTTGGGTAGCTAGTGATGTCAGACTCGGGGTCAGGTTCAGGGTCTTTTTTATGAAAGAACATTTCATTAGTGCAGCTTTCTCATGGCCTAGCTATAAAATACATTGTTTCATATTACAGGAACTTGATAATTCCGGTGTTAGTCATATTTTTCTAGAAAATACATTCTCTATTCAGTATTCTAAATGCTGTTAGGAAATCTTGTCATGTAATGAAGTTAAAATGGAGTTAGTACAAAAATTCAATACAGGTTTAATAAAGGTTTTTAATAATTCTACATCAGTCCCCCCTATGAAATGTTAGATTCTAAAAAGATAAACTTTATTTGTTAGTTCCAGAAGACATGTTAGCCCAAAGGCACAAAACCCTATGAAGTAACGGTTCTTAAAGTCTTCTTAGTTCTTCAGAGGGACATCATAAAATAGACAAGCTTACATTACCATATGGACCTGTGTTATCTGGAGTATAGGCACAACAAGTCATGGTGACAGGTAGTATTTTACATACACCCCCCTTCTCAGCTAGAATCATGTCTAAGGCCATTCTGTTCTGGAAGGTCATCTGGGATGTGGCCTGCAACTGTTCGGCCAAGCCCTGGAGGGCATCTCTGGTGTAGTTGACGAAACGTTGTTGGTTGCAATAGATATAATAAATGCAAATCAAAATATTATTATTAGCAGTGACGGTTGGGAAAATGGACGGTTGGGAAAAACTTTCCTTTAACTGCGAAATCATATGGTACCCCCCCTTGGCACACCTATGGCATCAATATATATATATATATATGTGTCAAACTTCCCTTTAGAGGGGTGCTCCTCTTTGTGTTCTGAAGCATGAATGTGGTGTGTCAAGAGTACCTTGTCATGTATTATGTGTATGGACATAATAACCTTGGCTAGGGCACATTTACTTATTCATCATAGTATTAAACCTGTCCCACGCTACATCAGTGTAGGTGGACTCGGATCATTTAGTCAATATTAATATCACCACAAACTCAGGATGGGCAGATAATCCTGAAGAAGCTTGTCGTTTGAATTTCTTTAGCTTCACGAGGTCTCCTTTTGGGGTCCTCTGCTTTCCATCGATGGCAGGTGGTCAGGCATTATTATGGCCATCAAACACCTACTTGTTGGTATCTTTTTGTTTTCTAACAAGTCATTTTTCCTTTAGAGTCAAAGGTTTGTCAAAATCAACAAATGTTACTTCCCATGTTGCAGAGAGAGTCTTGAATCTGGAACAGTGAATCCACTGAGTGATCTCTGCAACTTTCACAATGCACTATTGGGTATATGGTCTTGGTTGTCACATTGATGACCGGCTAGGCTTCTGGCCATCCTGACAAAATGTTTATTATAACTAGTGCATATTTGACCCAGCAGCTCTTTGGCACCTGGATATAGTCACTTGGATTCTTGAAAGGGATAGTGAGAGTTAGCTAGGTGCTTAGGATTCTCCTCCTCTTCTGCCTGAGCTGTCCTTGGCACAAATGACACAGGATCGGCAGTAACTGATGATTAGAGGAGTAATTCTAGGTGCTTCAGAGTATTTAGGGATCAAAGAGTTCATGAAGGTCTTGGATAGGTATAAAAAAATCCATGGGCCCACTGTCCAGTACATGTTTTTGGGTAAACAGAACTTGAGAGTGTTGGAGTACAGCCCGTCTTCAAGGGTTGCCCCTTTCTGTTTTTCCAGTTCTGTATTTCTTCAGGGTCAGCAGCTGCTTGTCATTCTTTCAGAAGCTTGAGATCTGTGGATAGGATCTACATGGTGAGAATAGAAGTTTCTTCAGCGGACATCCTTCTGTCCACTTCCCTTGGTGCACTTGTGGCTTGGTTGGCAGCTTGGTCAGCTGAGTGGTGCTTCTTATCTTCCAGATTGATCCAAAATCATGTGCCGCACCCAGGGCATATTTTGAGTCAGTGTAGGTATTGGCATGTCTTCCTTCAGGCATTTTGCATGCCACTGAGAAGGCTGTCAATTCAGCGTCTTGAGCAGATGTGGGTGAGGAAAGTGAAGATGCTTGACGTACCTGATCTTCTGTAGCAACAGCAAATCCAGTATGGTACCTTTCCTCTTTATCCGCAAACAGAGTGGAGTCAGGATCTGGTAAAGCTACTGCATGCCTTGTTGAGAGGTGTCCTGTTTCTTCTTTCATCTGTTCAAAGCAACCATGAGGAGCAGTAGAAGAGGTTTCCTCACCTATTTCTGTGTGAGATTGGGGGTATTTGTCTTTCTATTTACAGTTCTCTTGCTGACCCCCCTCTGTAGAGAGCTGATATTGATCTTTAGTGTTTCATGTTTTTGTTCTAATGAGTCAGGTTCCTTTCATGAGATTTCTGGGGACTTAGTGAAGAAAACATGAGGGACAGCCACCTCCCAGTGATTATACAGGTGTCTTACTTCCATGGGTATCTGGGTAGTGTGGTATTCCCCCCTGGGAAGTGGCGGAAGAGTGGCCAGAGCAACTTTTCTTCAAAATATAATGTTGTCAGGTAGAGGACAAGGTGGAGTAGAGAGAGGAGTAGGAGGAGGAGAAGGTGGAATAGAGGGAGAAGTAGGAGGAGGAGAAGGTGGAGTAGGAGGGAGGAGTAAGAGGAGGAGAAGGTGGAGTAGGAGGGAGGAGTAAGAGGAGGAGAAGGTGGAGTAGAGGGAGGAGTAGGAGGAGTAGGAATGAGTAAGAGGAGGAGGGAGGAGTAGGAGGAGGAGAAGGTGGAGTAGAGAGAGGAGTAGGAGGAGGAGAAGGAGAACGAGGAGGAGAGAGAAGTAGGAGGAGGAGTAAGAGGAAGTAGAGGGAGGAGAAGGTGGAGTAGAGGGAGGAGAAGGTGGAGTAGAGGGAGAAGTAGGAGGAGGAGAAGGTGGAGTAGGAGGGAGGAGTAAGAGGAGGAGAAGGTGGAGTAGAGGGAGGAGTAGGAGGAGTAGGAATGAGTAAGAGGAGGAGGGAGGAGTAGGAATGAGTAAGAGGAGGAGGGAGGAGTAGGAGGAGTAGAGAGAGGAGGAGGAGAAGGTGGAGTAGGAGGAGGAGAATGTGGAGTAGGAGGAGGAGAAGGTGAAGTAGAGGGAGGAGTAGGAGGAAAAGGTGGAGTAGAGGGAGGAGGGAGGAGTAAAAGGAGGAGAAGGTCGAGTAGAGAGAGGAGCAGGAGGAGGAGTAGAGGAGAAGGTGGAGTAGAGAGAGGAGGAGTAGGAGGAGGAGTAGGCGGGGGTGGGCAGGTAAGGGAGCAGACAGGTGATGTAGCAGTGGAGGATACATCAGAAATCAAAACTAAGTAGAAATTAGGAGGCAGGTAGGATTCTCTTCTGCTATGGAGGCTGCAAATAGCCCATGTACAACAACTATTAACTGACCCTATGCTTTCCCTAGAGAAAAATAATAAAAGGCTAACATGCTCATCTTGTCTGCACAGGCCTCGAACGCTTCACTCCGTGGGTGCCCCGCAGTGGCTAACCCACTACATCTCCCACACCAGACTTGTGCCCGTGGAGACAGACGCTATCCCTGACTCTCGTTCTTTTTTATTTATTTATATCTAACATCTCAAAATGTAATTCTTACTTATATCACAAATATACATTATCACAATTTTATGTCTCGCAAATGGGATAAAACTTATTCTACTCTTCACTGATAATGTATTATCTTTTTTTTTTTTTAAACATACAAAATAGACAAATAACATTATCTTCTGTGAAATAAATGAAAAAGATAATGGAGATTTTGTTAAGCTTTATAAATAGCTATACATTAATTCACCTTTCTTGTTTTCCAGTTTCTGGCTGTTAATGACAATGTACAATGTAATAGAGCAGCAGGAAATGCTAGCAGAGTGCTTGGTAGCATAGGGAGAGGTATTAGCAGTAGAAAGAGGGAAATGCTCATGCCATTGTACAGAACACTGGTGAGACCTCACTTGGAGTACTGTACACAGTACTGGAGACCATATCTTCAGAAGGACATGGATACCTTAGAGAGAGTTCAAAGAAGGGCTACTAAACTGGTTCATGGATTGCAGGATAAAACTTACCAGGAAAGGTTAAAGGATCTTAACATGTATAGCTTGGTGGAAAGACGAGACAGGGGGAATATGATAAAGGCATTTAAATACATAAAAGGAAACAACACAGTAAAAGTGGAGACTATATTTAAAAGAAGGAAAACTACCACAACAAGAGGACATAGTCTTAAAAATAGAGGGACAAAGGTTTAAAAATAATATCAGGAAGCATTACTTTTACTGAGAGGGTAGTGGATGCATGGAATAGCCTTCCAGCTGAAGTGGTAGAGGTTAACACAGTAAAAGAGTTTAAGCATGCGTGGGATAGGCATAAGGCTATCCTAACTATAAGATAATGCCAGGGACCAATGAAAGCATTTATAAAACGGGGCAGACTAGATGGGCCAAATGGTTCTTATCTGCCGTCACATTCCATGTTTCTATGTAAAGCACTTGCTGCTAGTAACAGATCTAGAATCAATACACTATAATGCCCAAAGTCTCAACTTCTATGCATATGCAATAATAAAATATCTGGGCTTACAACAAAAATTATGTTAGTCAGTCTTTAATCTTGGAGGCAAACATTATCCAACAAAGACAGATTGGAACACACTCCCACCTTATCCATTTGTTAATAGTTAGGCTTATAATGTTTACTGGTTCCTTTTCAATTAGATTAAAACATTTTGAAACCAATCCTTAATTGTATCACCATTTGTTCAAGAATTCTTTGTTTATTAGAAATTTCTTTTAGTAAATATTCTTTAAGATAACCCTTCTTCCAGCATGTTATCAATTTTCTGTACACAAAGTTAAAACACATTTGTTACTTACACGTGAATCGATATAGATATATATTCTATCTACATCTTAACCATCACTTGTCACAGACACTTTCCTGATATAGGGAAACTAATAGCAGGATTATTATAGTAATTGTAACTTTCTTGTTCATAATATGTGGGATACAAGGAAAACAGTATGTCTTAAGATAGGATGAGCATGGTAGGAGTAGGTCTCATGATCCAGGGCAGAAATGACTTCACTGATATGGTAAGGGCAGAAGTGAGGGCAGGAGTGCTGTCACTTAAGGACAACCTTCTTTTGTTCTAGGGGCCATTTTCCTTTAGGGCATTTCAGCTTTACACTAAATTATAGCCTAATAAAATAAATCAGAGAAGCAACATTCTGTTCGGCAAAATGAAATACCAAACTATGGACAGACTTGACGGATTAAATAAGACAGTTGATACATTTAACAGCCCGTAAAGCTGTCTCTATACTTTGAAATAACATGATGCAAAATAAACTCACGGAATGCAACTAACCTCCCCCACGATCCTCACTGCCTTATCACAAAACACAATATATATATATATATATATATATATGTATATATATATATATATATATATCGCTACGGAATCTGTTGGCGTCATACAAATGGCTACAATAACAATATACAAACCCTAGAAACCTCTTATACGACACATCACTCCTACGTAAATAGCAAAATACACAATTAGAATATTTTCTAGCAAAAACTTCCATTGCCAACTCAGTATTTTCTGAATAACTCTACGGAAGAAACAAATCTGAGTTGCAAGCATGCAACCCCCCTCCCCCGAACCTCCGCACACGGAGACCAGAAGCAAGAGAGAGAGAGAGAGAGAGAGAGAGAGAGAGAGAGAGAGAGAGCAAGCATGTCCCCCCCCCCCTCCCTCCCTCCCTTCCCCTCCGGCCAGAAGCCAGAGAGAGAGAAGGAGGAGGGAAAGGGGAGAGAGAGACAGGCATAAGATTTAACCATGTCACTGCTGTACAGTAACAAGACAGAAGGATAGTTACATTACAATTATTGCAAAAGCAAAGAGACACAAAAACACAACATTTAGTAATACTCTCAGTGAAACTCAATACAAAACTCCAACCCTCTACTAGGGTGGGCTTCTACCATCTAATGGCTAACACAAAATACAAAATCCCCACAGCATTTAAGATTGGATGGGGATGGTGACCGTGGTCAGCTACATTTCGGTCATTACTGACGGGATGATGGGAGTGGTCACCTCCTGGACGCCATGACAGGGCTCTGGCTGGGAGAGCCTTCCAGTAACACAATTATTATGATATACATACATTCTTAACCCTTTGTGATCTAGTTCTTCCTCAACCCAACCTTCCTGCTGAATAGCTCTTGCTACTGTACCAGGCTTCTGCTTGTATGAAGCAAATCATTATCTGTAAGCTTGCTTTCTTCTCTGTTGACAATCTGCGCCAGCTCTCTGGCTGTAATCTACCACATGAAGGTACAGCAATCTTACACACCTTAGCAATCTTTTCAACTCCTTTAACCATCTCTTCACCCTCTCTGTCTTCAACTAGGTCACACGCTAATCAGCCCTTATTGGGCTTTTCTAATCCCTGTCCCATTCCCCCTATAAAAGGCGTCCCAGATATAGAGGAAAGAAGGTTTTAAACAGAGTGTCTACAATGCTCGACTGCCACTCGGAAGGGTGGGTCCCCCCAAGTGCGTCTTCCCAAAACGTAGACTAGTCACTAATTCCGCCTACCCGAGGTAGCCACGGATTGGAGCGAGGTGAGAAGTGTGTGACCAATCACTTCTCTCACAAGAGAAATAGGAGTGGAAAGTGTAAATAACACAGGAAGTAGAGTAAAAAGTAAAAGTACAGTGAAAGTAGAGACAGACACAGGAGTTTGAATGACTCCCAATTAAGACAACAATTCAAATAAAATACAGTGCATGCATCACAGTTCAAATAAATTCGACAGTAATCCCTTTCCTTTACTCATGTGGCCAAAACCACCTACCTCAACCTCGTAGTGTCCTCGCTCGGAGAATGACTTCCTCAAGTCTCACTACCAGCGGCCAAGGATAACAGCTAACACCGGCCCGAAATCCATATGCCTCCCTCGTTACAGCAGTCCACTAAGTGTGGCCACCACTATCCTCACCCTCGTAGCGCCCCTACGGACCCACCCGTAAGTCTCACTACCCCGTGGTGATGGAGACAGCAATGCCTGCCCGAATCCACGCACCACAAATAAAATTGGAATGCCTCCAGCCTCAGCGCTCGAAGCTGGAGGGTACCACCTCTCTGCAAGCAGAGCTATGTGCACAATGAGGCTAGCTAGGCTATCAAAGTGACACCAGGGGGAATCCCCAGGAAACAGTGAGTCTACACCCCTCCACAGATCCCCCCACCTCTTTTTCCTTACTGCTGCAGCTACCCAGCACCTAAAAGAGGTAAACAGGCAAAGAAGACCCCCAGGAAAACTTCCACAGGTCCACCCCCCTTTTTCCCTACAGCCACAGCCACGTGGCTCCTAAAAGGAGTAAACAGGCAACAGAGGACCCCCAGGCAAACACCCACAGGTCCACCCCCCTTTATCCCAAAAGGGGTAAACAGACAAACAGAGGACCCCCAGGCAAACTACCACAGGTCCACCCCCCTTTATCCCAAAAGGGGTAAACAGACAAACAGAGGACCCCCAGGCAAACTACCACAGGTCCACCCCCCCTTATCCCAAAAGGGGTAAACAGACAAACAGAGGACCCCCAGGGAAACTACCACAGGTCCACCCCCCATTTATCCCAAAAGGGGTACACAGATAAACACTCTACCCGGGCACTTAAGCTAGAGACAAACCAATACAAACACACCCAGGCAACAGATAGACTAAATGCAGGTAAACAGGTGGGTAACAATAAGGCACCGGGCAAGATATTACCTGTCTTTGATGTCCTCCCGGTAGCAGTCACAGACACTGGGACGGGTCAATCAAAGGGGCTGAAACATACCGGGATGCTGCAGGCTCAACCGTGTATTCAGAGGTGATCAGTCTCCTTTCCTTCCCCCTGGATTCCTCCGTCCAGCAACGTCTTCATAGGACGGCTTACCGGCACAAGGCCATAGCCCGGTGCCCCACGTTCTGGGCGCCAAATTGATATAGATTAATTTAAGCAAACAAATATGTTTGAATGACTATCTGTTCCTGTCCAAATCTGAGATGATTAAATTGCGTATACGCAGAAGTAAATTCACACTGACGCATGCAGTTCAGGTTAAAATAACTTCAGAAAATTTAATGGCATCTGCTTGAAAAGCGGGCTCGCAGACCCTTATAAGAGCAAAATTACATCATCATTGAATATCAAGATAACAATAAATAAACATCATTAATTGGTCTATGTATTAAGTGGTCAGTTAAATGCCCTCCCATCTATATTAGTAATTGGCTTAGGGATTTGAGTGGCTAGTGGGGCATCCTCCCATCATGGGATGTCGTAATTCCTGACAAGGATGAGACGAGATTCAGTCGCCATTGCTCTTTAGCACGAGGCTCTCTCGATGGGAGGGGGAATTTGGCAGCTAGCCATTTTGGGTAGCTAGTGATGTCAGACTCGGGGTCAGGTTCAGGGTCTTTTTTATGAAAGAACATTTCATTAGTGCAGCTTTCTCATGGCCTAGCTATAAAATACATTGTTTCATATTACAGGAACTTGATAATTCCGGTGTTAGTCATATTTTTCTAGAAAATACATTCTCTATTCAGTATTCTAAATGCTGTTAGGAAATCTTGTCATGTAATGAAGTTAAAATGGAGTTAGTACAAAAATTCAATACAGGTTTAATAAAGGTTTTTAATAATTCTACATCAATACCAAGGGTACTAATTTCATACGAGTAATTTACAAACTATAAAATATTTATAATTTATTTTAAATTTTCATTATATTGTTGGTAACTTGGTAGACTCATTTTTTTAAAACTTGTATTATCAATGTGTATTGTCGATATGTTTATTGTTAGATTATATGTATATATATATATTTGAAAAAATTAAAACAAACTATAAAATACAAAAAGCTTCTCGTAATGGAAAGGCAAGTAGCTCCAAAGAAAAAACGAATTCAGACCTTCTAAATGCCAATAGTTGGAAAAAATCAACTCCACCACTTAACCTAAAGAGGGACCTTTAATAACATTAAAATACAGTTGAAGCCGAAAACCCACAACTAAGATGGATTAAACAGTATGAAAAGTAGAGTATGCTAAGCCCCTAGTAAAACTGCTATATTGTCAACCAGCATAGAAATCTCTTTAAAGAACATTGCTAAACATAGTTTAGTTCAATGTGTAGCATTTTAATTTGTTGGATTTTTTTCTGAGTGTTTTTTTTTTCCGTTAGTTTTTTTTTTACCAGAGAAAAAATGTGAAAAGGAATTGCATACATTATATGGTTACATCTTTTGTTAATGCCAATATCAGTTCCATCTGCCTTGCTAGTACATGCAGAATTTTTCTTTTCCTATCATGTAAAAATTATGTTTCAATAAAAAATTCCCAGATTTTACTAGTAACATGACGTAAAGTCATGATTTTATTAAA
This sequence comes from Pelobates fuscus, assembly GCF_036172605.1. Classification (NCBI taxonomy): domain Eukaryota; kingdom Metazoa; phylum Chordata; class Amphibia; order Anura; family Pelobatidae; genus Pelobates; species Pelobates fuscus. The sequence goes on along the minus strand of NC_086329.1, from coordinate 65,701,668 downwards.
GACACGGAGGCGAGTATTATGCATAACTCTTTCTTTATTTCCTCAGCAGCAAAGATAGAGGAATATAAATATTGTCAAAAATGAAAGAAAAACTGTATAGGCATAACGGGTAGCCAATCACATGGTAGAGGAAGTGGCTATATAAGTCCTGTGTCTCCCACAATCCCCCTCTTTCTTGCGAAAACCGAAGACCAGGTAAGAAGAAACGATGTCCTACTTGATCAGCACAGGAAACAGGAACAATGCGACAACATCAAGCTAAAAAAGACAGAGAAATATGGTAATTTCCAGACTCAAAACTGTAGACTTACCAAACAGCATCATAAGGAGTCACAAACAAGGAAACCGGATTCTGGAATACAAAGGATAAATAATTTAGTGAACATAAAAGATGTATCAAACCATCCAATCATATAAATAAACATACATAATCAATACCTAATCAATACATAATCAATACATAATCAATACATACCTATTGAACAGGAAAAAATCCGTAGAGTCTCAAGCATCTCGTATCCCCATTCCACACCGGGAGGGCGGGAGGGAATAATACTCGCCTCCGTGTCTTTAATAAAATCATGACTTTACGTCATGTTACTAGTAAAATCTGGGAATTTTATTAAAGACACGGAGGCTCATATTATGCAAGTTCAAAGCTGTGCAACTATTCGAGATGCGATGTGTTCAATAGGTCTGAAATAGAAATCTCTAAAAGTCGATTCACTGGACCAATCTGCCGCCCGCATGATATCCTCCAGACGACATCCGACCGAGGAGGCTTTAGAAGCCATCGCTCCCCGTACAGAATGGGGCGTAAACACAGAGGTGTCTATACCCGCAGAGGATAATAATTCCCGTATCCAACGTGCCAGGGTAGGTGTAGAAACCGGTCGATAAGGCGACTTGAAAGATACGAACAAATCGTGTAGATCAGCAGAGCGAAGGGAACTCGTGACATCCAGATAAACTCTGAGGCAATCCACCGGGCAGAGCGCCGGACAGCCAGGAAACCTGGGATACGAAAAGGACTTGGATGCAGATTTAGTCCTCCTGGATATATCAAAAGTAACACCTTCAGGGGTGAATGCAATGGCGTCCCAATCCATGGCCCTGACGTCGGAGACCCTCTTGCAAGAGATCAAACAGAGTAACATCACCAACTTGGATGACAGGCGTTTCAAAGACAGCTCCTGATTAGGGTACCATGAGGAGAGGAACTGCAACATTATGTTAACGTCCCAAAAGGCAGAGAAGCGAGGCCGAGGAGGGCGCGCAAGGCGGATACCCTTGAGAAGGCGACACACAAAAGGATGCCTGCCGACAGGGGAACCATCCAAACCCCTGTGTCCGGCCGAGATAGCCGAGCGGGAGAGGTTAATCGTGCGGTACGCCTTGCCCGAGTCAAACAGGGACGTGAGAAACTCGAGGATCAAAGGCAAAGGGGCAGATACGGGATCCACTGCCCGTTCCAAGCACCAACCAGACCACGATCTCCATGAAGCCCGATAGGCAGTTCGAGTGCCTGGGGCCCAAGCGTTATCGAGGAGTAGGAGAGTTGTCTGCGGAACGCCTGGGACAATCCAAGGTCCCCTGAAAGGAACCATGCTATCAGTGGTAGCTGGCGTTGCAATACTAGTTCGTGCGGGTTCCCATCCGGGTCCAGGAGGAGGTCCTGGAAGATTGGAATCAACCGAGGATAATCGATCGACAACTCCATCAAGCGGGGAAACCATGGTCGAGATCTCCAAAGCGGGGTGATTAACGCTACACAACAGTCGTGGCGAACCAATTTCGAGATCGTGCGAGCTATCATGTTGAATGGAGGGAATGCGTATAGCAGGCCCCGTGGCCATTCTTGAAGGAAGGCATCGGTCGCCACCGCTGCCGGATCCGGCCTCCAGCTGAAGAACTTCGGCAGCTGAGTGTTCAGACGAGATGCGAACAGATCCATCTGGAACTTTCCCCACAACATGTCCAGGCTTCGGAACACCGAAGTGTGTAGACGCCAATCTCCAGAGTCTCTTAAGTGTCTGGAATTCCAATCCGCTCCCGAATTGTCTAGTCCCGGGATGTGTTCCGCTGTCACCGAGACGTTGTTGAAGAGGCAGTATTGCCAGAAGTCTTTCGCCAGAATTGCCAACATCTTGGACTTCGTACCCCCCAGGTGGTTTATGTAGCGGACCGCTGATACATTGTCCATCTTGAGGAGAACGCAGCAATTCGCCCGTCCTGGGGTAAGACTGCGGATCGCGAAAGCTCCAGCCAGGAGCTCTAGGCAGTTGATGTGCAATGATTTCTCCACGTCGGACCATCTGCCTCCTGTGGAAACGTCGCCACAACGAGCACCCCAGCCGTGTAAGCTGGCATCTGATTCGATCACCACGTCCGGGATGGAGCCGAAGATGGCTCTCCCATTCCACGCCTCCATGTGTGCTAACCACCACACCAACTCGTCTCTGGACTCTGCGTCCAAGCGTATCCGAGACTCGTAGGAGTGACCTGACCGAAGGTGTGACCCTTTGAGTCGCTGGAGGGCCCGGTAGTGTAGTGGGCCCGGGAAGATTGCCTGAATAGAGGCCGCGAGAAGGCCAATTACTCTCGCCAGCTGTCTGATGGACAAGTCTGCGACGCGCAGAGCTCTTCGAATCTCCTTCTGAATGGTTTTCACTTTGGAACCTGGTAGAAACAGGAACTGTTGGACGGAGTCCACTCTGAACCCCAGGAACTCTATGGACTGGGCGGGATCTAGGACCGATTTGTCCCAGTTGATCAGGAAACCCAACTTCTGTAGCAGGGTGGTACTCCATTCTAGGTGTAGAAGGAGATCCTCCTTCGATTGGGACAAAATCGGAATGTCGTCCAGGTAAACAATGAGGCGAACCCCTCGGGTACGGAGGAACGCCACCACAGGCTTCAGAAGCTTGGTGAAGCACCAAGGGGCCGAAGAGAGACCGAAAGGCAGGCAGGTGAAACGCCAACGCCGCCCGTGCCATGTGAAATGGAGATAATCTCTGAATTCTAGAGCAATGGGGACCGTGAAGTAGGCGTCCTTCAGGTCTAGTTTGGCAAGCCAGTCCGACTGGCGCAGAAGGTCCCTGAGGCAGTGAATACCTTCCATCTGGAAGTGCTGGTAACGTAGGAAGGCGTTGAGGGGACGAAGATTTATTACAGGGCGAACTCCGCCTCCTTTCTTGGGCACCAGGAACAGATTGCTCGTAAAGCCCTTGGCGGCGAACGGCAGTTCCTCTATAGCGCCCTTGGAGAGCATCTCTCCGACCTCCGCGGAGATCATCTCGTCTTGTTCCCGTGGAAGGGACAGTTCTCTGGGGGAGTAGAACTGGACAGGCATTGAAACAAAATCTAGGCGATACCCCTTTACACACTGCAGAACCCAAGCATCCGAGGTGAGCTGCGCCCACTCTCGGTAAAATAAGGCCAGTCTCCCTGCTACCTGAACGGGAGGGGAAGAAAGGGTACTCACCGTAAGGACGTCTGCTGGTGGCACCGCTGCGGGGGTATCTGGAGCCCCAAGCCCGACCTCTGGCTGGGAAGAAAGGAGGGGTTCTTTGGTCCTGAAATCCCCGGGAGGGAAAGAAGGAACCTCTGGTAGCGCGAAATGCGCCTCGGAAACCCCGGCCGGGTGGACGGTTCCTGCTACGCCCGGCCCCTCCAAAAACCTTAGGCGCGAACACACGCTTCATGCTCGCCTGCGCCTTGTCAATCGCCGTGAAGGTCTTGACATACGACCCCATGTCTTTAACGAAGGAGGTGCCAAACAGTAAACCCTCTTCAGTCGGGTCAGGCTCCGCCACAGTCATAGTGGCCAGTTTAGGGTCGATTTTAATAATATCGCCTTACGTCTCTCCGCAGATATCGCCGTATTGGCGTTTCCCAGCAAGCATATGGCCCGTTGGACCCAACCAATGGCCACGTCCACGTCCAAAACTGAATCCCCAGTTTTAGCAGTATCTAGAAGCTCATAGAGCTTCGAGAGGGGCCCTAGTGTGTCCAGGATCTTGTCCTGGCATCCCTTCAGGGAATTGTCAAGGCCCTTTTTGGGCTTCCAGCCCGACTTACCCAGGAACTGGGCGATCTGTGGGTCAATATCTGGTGTTTTACCCGCAGCGCCCGGGAGAGAAGGGCGAGGGCATTCGGCCCGCAGCTTATTGCGGCCTTCTTTGGAAAGGGGTGTGCGGATACGTTTGGCCACATACTGGGCAATATGATCCGGGGGAACCCATTCAGCGGACCGGGGGTGACGTAGGTCGTCTGGGTCGAACAGGGGGTTACCCTGAGGATCAAGAATAGTGTTGTCAACCCCGGAGGGGCCTAAGACTGGACCCCGGGTCTTGGCGGAGGACTCTGAAGGGTTAACGCCCGTAAGGGGCAAATCCTCGCCAGACACATCATCATCACCAAAGGAGTCATACTCCATATAGTCGGATTCCTCCTCCACACTCCGGTCGGTATCCGACCCATCATCAAGGGCTCTAGCCCGTTTCCATAATCTAGCCTTTTTAGCCCGGCCAGGGGCTCTTTTGCGCGTGGGGTGCGCGCCATCTGTGACCGCCTCAAGCGTGTCAGTCATGGCAGGTAGAACCTGCATCGAGGAGTGGGAGCCGACGTGTTTTGACTTGGCCTTCGCCTTACGGGCTCCAGGCACAGTCTGAGCAGGGGAGGGGGACCCCACGCCCGTAGGGGCGGGGGAGGCCAGAGTAGGCAAAACCAGGGAGTGCATCGATTGTGAAAATGAAGTAGTAACAGCTCCCATGGCCGAGGCAATAGCCTTCTGAATGGAGGAGGCCATAGTGGCTTCCAGCATGGCCTGAAATTCTTGGGAGGCCATAGCGCCCTCAGCGCTGTCTGAGCGGAAGTCCCCAGGGGGACCCGCAGGCCCATCCTCCCTATCCTGCATGCTGCAAAGTTGCAGTGGGCAATTAAATACTGCTAAATGACACTAAGGTGGGTGAGAAGAGCAAAGGGTTGAGTAACCCACAGAAAAGGAAACACACAGACCGTCTAGCGTTCCCAGGGGACCCGGCAAAGCAAAGGTGACCGCACGGCAGCACAGGGGAAGGATCGAGGTCCGCCCAAGATGGCCGCCGCACGTGAGGGAAGGCGCACGCGACTGGGCACCCGCCGGGGGAAGGGGCTCGTGCACCCGATCCGCCGAGCCCGCCCGCGAGCGGGGAGGGATGCGTGCGCAGCCGCGGTCGACAACAGAGCGGTTGCGGCAAAAGCACAGAGCCGGGAGTCGTGCGGGAGCACGAGGGGGATAGAAAAGGCAGGTTACAGAAATCCCCGGGTAGGGGGGGAAAAGCACCAAGGGGGTCCCAGGGGGAACGCTAGTGGTAACAGGTAATTAAACAATCATAAATAGTATACAATGAAATATCATACAAATAAACGATCATCAAATTTGAGTCAGAGAGAAACAAAAAGTACTTATCTGTCTGAGGAAGCAGCAAAGAAAGAGGAGGATTGTGGGAGACACAGGACTTATATAGCCACTTCCTCTACCATGTGATTGGCTACCCGTTATGCCTATACAGTTTTTCTTTCATTTTTGACAATATTTATATTCCTCTATCTTTGCTGCTGAGGAAATAAAGAAAGAGTTATGCATAATATGAGCCTCCGTGTCTTTAATAAAATTCAAACAAACTAAGCAAGAAAATGGATTACAATAATTCATATACATGCTTCTTACAAAGTCATATTTACCACCATTTTGCAAGTAAGCATTTTTGTATTGGTTATATGCTTGTTAATGTGTGGCCTATTCTTTACTCTATAGACCCTACCTGTTCAAACACTAGTCAAGTTTATGCTTGACATCTGCAGTGGCATGGAGTACCTGAGCTCAAAGAACTTTATACACAGAGACCTTGCTACCCGCAACTGCATGTAAGTGAACAAATGTACTACTGTCTGTGTTTACCAGTTGGAAATGCTTAAGAATCTTAATGTATCATGTTATTGACATAGTTATCTTGATCTTTAGGAATGGACTAATAAAAAGCTGAATCATCAGACAAAATGAGCTCATATACAACATACATTGTTTATTTAACTGTGTTTATTTGTAGGTGTTTGCATTTTGTTTTATTTTCTGTGTGAATGTACATGGGACTTGAGTATTTTGTCAGAGTGACTGCATCTCTGTGTCAATGTGTTTGTGTGTTGTACCAGTGAGTGCATGCACAAATGCAATTGTATATATGCAGTATATATATATGTATGTGTATATATATATGTGTATATATATGTGTATAGTATTTAATGCTTTTTTATTGGAATGAATTCCTTTTCAATTACAATTACACTTTTATATAAACAAACAGAACAATAACATAGAATATTTCATACATATATATACATACAACTACATACAATTATGATGCGATTTAGGTAATTTACATTATATACTTTACCCAGATGGCATCAGAATATAACATAACAAACATTTAACAATACTTGGATGTAACAAGAAGTAATAGAGATGGGCGGGTCAGCTAAGGGGATCTTTAATCTTAGATATCATATTGTCAGAGTGATGGGTATACTTTCTATCCTTATTAAAATATACAACTCCTCTTTCCATTTCAAACTAGGCTACCAATTGAAATATTATATAAGTACAATGTCCTATATGTTCTATACATCTGGTATCGGGATGATTAACATTAAACAGTAGTTAAATAAGACAAGAAAAGAGAGAAATAATCAAATCAACTGAAACAATCTTTGATTTTAGATATCCAGTTATCGAAGTGATGGATATCATTTCTGTCATTATTAGAATAAGCAACTCCTCTTTCCATTTCAAGCTGGTATAATAATTGGGTTACAAACTGTCTACTGTCAGATGTATGAGTTTGTTTCCAGGTTCTTGCTATTAATATCTTCGCCGCTATAAAGGAGTGGATAGTTAATATTAACTGATCTTTTAGGAGTCTATCCCACCTAAGGTGAAGTAAGCCCGTATGTGGGCATTTTTTAACCTTAATATTAAAAAACTCTAGGAAGCAATAAATTGAATCCCATAAGTTAGAAATTATTGGGCAGCTCCACCGTATGTGTAGCATATCTCCTTCATGCTTGTGGCATCTCCAACATAGAGAAGAATTAGATGTAGATATTTTAGCTAATCTCGTTGGTACTAAGTACCACCTATGATAAACTTTAAAAAAAGTTTCTATTAAGTTTAAACAATGTATATGTTTTCTCAATATTTTCATGGGTGTACACCAGTCCTTATCAGTCAATGCTATGTTAAGATCTTTTTCCCATTGTTTTTTAGCCGTGGGGTAAATGTCTGAATAAACTTGTTTGATCAGATCTGTAGCCATGGAGCATATCATAGTTACATAGTTACATAGTTAGATAGCTGAAAAGAGACTTGTGTCCATCAAGTTCAGCCTTCCTCACACCTGTTTTTTGCTGTTGATCCACAAGAAAAAAAAAAAAAAAAAAAAAAAAACCCCAGTTTGAAGCACAATTTTGCAACAAGCTAGGACAAAAAAATCCTTCTTGACAAAATATCGATTTTGTTGTTTCTTTCTCAAAAATCTTATATACCAAGTTATTTAAACCACTATCTCTTCTTAATAAAGATTCATTTATAAATCCTCTAGCTCTAAGATAAGAGAAGATCTCTGTATCAGGAAGGTTTAAGTTAGATTTAAGATCCTTAAACGGCAGCAGCTTTTTATTTTGAAGGAGATCCCTGACATAAATCTCCCTTTCAGATCTCCATTTAGAGAGATTCATATCAGGGATAATCCTTTCGATGACCCTTATATTTGCTCCTTCAATTATCTTTGTTGATATCTTGAGTAATTTTTTAATTTGTTGCCATTCTCCGATCAGATGAGATACGATCATAGAGTTGGCCTGCATTAAATGTGTTTTATAATTAGTTTTATCATCACAAATCATAAGCGATAGATCTTTCTCTTTTATCCTTATTGATTCTATCTGATACCAGGGTTGTTTCCTTGAGTCGGAGCTGTGAAACTTATGTATATGGGAGATTATGTTAGCACTATATATATATCTTTAATTAGTGGAAAGGCCATTCTTCCTTGATTAGTTTTCTTTGTTAAGACTTGAGATTTTATTCTTGGTGTTTTCCCTTTCCAAATAAAATTAGAAAATGAATGTTGGAGCATGTCCAACCATGATTTTGGAACTTTCAGTGGGATCATATTGAACAAGTAAGTCCATTTAGGAATAACATATGCTTTTATTGTGTTGACTCTTCCCCACCATGAAATTTCCAAAGGGCGCCATTCCCTTAAAATCTTATTGGTATGTTTAAGTAGTTTTAGAAAATTAATTTCTTAAATATTTTGAGGATTCGCCGTAACCATAATTCCCAAATATTGGAACTCTTTTTTTAGTCCAATGAAAATTATATTTCTCTTGGAGAGAGGCTAAAATACGAGAATTTATGTTAATTGTTAGAGCTATAGTTTTATGAAGATTTATCTTATAATTGGACACGTCCTCATAATTCTTAATCTCTTTCATTAAATTAAAGAGAGATATCTTCAGATCTGTTATTGAAATCAATACATCATCTGCGAAAAAGCATATATTTGCTTCTACTTCTTCAATTATCACGCCTCTTATTCCCTGATTTTCTCTGATAGATATAGCTAACGGTTCGATTGAGAGAACGTATAACAGGGGTGATAATGGGCATCCCTGTCTCATTCCGTTGTTAATATCGAACCATTCAGAGCATATATCATATCCTATTATTCTCGCAGATGGACCTTTATATAGAGCCTTAATCGCAAGTGCAATCCATCCCTCGAAACCGAATGCATTCAGAACTCCATTCATATATCCCCATCCGACCCTGTCGAAAGCCTTCTCTGCATAAATCGACAGGGTCAGAAGGGGCGTCTCCGTTAAATGAGCATATTCAAATATATCGATAATTCTACAAGAATTATCGCTCGCGTGGCGACCTCTAACAAACCCTATTTGATCTATATGTATTAATTCAGAAAGTATTAAGTTTATTCCATTAGCTAGTATTGCAGCGTATAATTTAATGTCTGTATTTATTAAAGAGATAGGCCTGTAATTTGTTATTTCTGTTGCTGCTTTATAAGGTTTCAAAATAGGTTTTATATTGGCTCTCAATAATTCTTGAGTTATTTTGCCAGAAGAGGCAGCCTCATTAAACATTGCAGTCATATTAGGAACTATAGTTTTTTTGAATAATTTGAAAAATAGATTTGAGAATCCATCCGGGCCCGGAGCTTTTGATAATTGTAAATTATTTATAGCTTCTATTACTTCTATCTGTGTTTTTTTAATTTAATTTTTCTTTTTGGATCAAAGTAATTTTAGGAATTTTTATTTTGTTTAGATAATTTTCTATTGCTTGCTCTGTAGGTGTATGTTGCAGGTTATATAATTTTTCATAATATTTCCTAAATAAATCGCCTATATCTTCTGGGGACAGCAGAACTTTTCCATCAATAATTTTATAGATCTTATTTTCCATTTTATTTTTTTTAAGTCGATCTGTCAGTAATTTGTTTATTTTATTACTTCGATAGTAAAATTTAATTTTAAGTCATTTCAAATTAAATTCTATTCTTTCAAGAATCTTTTGATTTATCATGTTTTTATATTTTTTATCTGAATTATTGTATCTTGTGAAAGATTTTTGTTATTTTGAGCTTGTAGTTTATATAGTTGTAAATAAAGTTCAGATATTGGCGCCCCTCTAATTTTTTTTTCATAGCTCGCAAGCTTTATAAAATAACCTCTGGTGACTGCTTTATATGTACACCATACATTTTGATTAGATGTTGTTTCAGGGAGATTTTCCTTAAAAAACAATTCTGAAATATTTTTTATGTATTCTATATTTTGTTTTTTTGCTAATAAAAAATCATTAAGTTTCCATGGCAAAAAATCTTTCTTCCTATTTTCTTTAATTTCCAATATAAGAAGATCGTGATCTGACCATGTATTAATTTCAATTTTAATAGTTTGTAATTGTTTTAAAAGATCTAGATCTCCCCAACACATATCTATGAGCCGTTGAAGTATGGGTATAGTTACGTTCAGTGGGATGGAAAATTCTCCATAAATCAAAGATATCATTTTTTTTTGCCAGATTGCTTAAGGAAGCTGCTTGATTAGCTAGGTTTCCATCTATGCGTTGACCGGGTTTTATTTGTTTATCTAATTTAGGGTCTGCCACACAGTTAAAATCACCCGCTATCAGCAGTATTCCTTTACGGATTGTTTCTACTCTTCTCATTATTTTCGATAGGTATCTTATTGGGGCTTTATTATGTAAATAGATGTTGAGTAAAGTATATTGAATCTCATTGATCTTTCCTATCCATATAATAAATCTCCCTTCTATATCACTTTCAGAATAATCACATGTATAGTTAATCAAATTGGAAAACAATATTGCAACCCCCCTCTTTTTTTTAATTTGATCTGAAGCTTCAGCAATAATATTGAACTTTTTATAGTTCCAATAATGGTTATCTTGTTTTTTCCAGTGGGTTTCTTGGATAAAGGAGATTTGAGCTTTTTCTTTTAATAAGGTATTATATAAATAAGCTCTTTTGTTTGGAGAGTTGAGTCCCTGAACATTAATTGATATCAGTTTTAACATTTTTAGTAGTTAATTTCCAACCGATCCCCTGTAAATTAGCAATTTCTATTAACCCTTCCGTTTTCAACCAAGTATATATACAACAACATTTAAAAACAAACAACAAATAATTCAAGATGCTAAAAAGCATCATACCTATATAGATACTGCCTATTGTGCAGCACCTACATATTTGAATACAACAAGATTCCAACATCAAAGTATCATATAGATCCCCACAGGGAGGGAGCCCTTGTTGGAGATGATAGGGGACAATATATCAAAGTAGAGAGAAGAGAGGGGGGAGAAAGGAGGAGAGGAAGAAAAAAAAAAGGAAAGAAGAGATCTCTCCCCTCTCTCTCCCCTCTCCCCTCCCCCTGAAGAAATAAATAGTTGAATTGTTCCCTAAGTATAACGCCATGCCTTCTCTCTACTTCAAAACATTTTTTATTTTAAACTTACAGTGCATAATTTCTGTGCTATAATACTTTAGCTTAGCATAATTTCTGGTGCCATATTTCTTTAGCTTACAGTGCATGATATCTCGTGTTATATTACCTTGACTTAAAATGGATAATTTCTTATGCTGTATTACGTTAACTTATCATGCATAATTTCTAGTGCTATATTACATTAGCTTACAGTGCCTAATTACTTCAAAACATTTTTAATTTTAAATTTACAGTGCATAATTTCTGTGATATAATACTTTAGCTTAGCATAATTTCTGGTGCCATATTTCTTTAGCTTACAGTGCATGATATCTCGTGTTATATTACCTTGACTTAAAATGGATAATTTCTCATGCTGTATTACGTTAACTTATCATGCATAATTTCTAGTACTATATTACATTGGGTTACAGTGCCTAATTTCTCGTGATATACTACATTATCTTACAGTGCTTAATTTCTCGTGGTATATTGCATTGACTGCAGAGCATGGTTTCTCATGCTATATTTCATTAGCTTGTGGTGCTTAATTTCTCGTGCTATATTCCACTAGTTTACAGTGCATAATTTCTTGTGTTATATTATATTATATCAAATCTTATACTATTATACTCAATTATGGTATGTGTTTTCTGTGGAGATTCCGACAAATTATTTTCAAACAAATTATAATTGAAGTAGTTAATGTTTAGTAATAAATTACACTAAGTCTAATCTTATAGTCCTGTAAATAGACTATGATATGTGCATACTCTGGGCAGTTAACTTCATAAGTCCCGCTTTACTTTCTCTTCCTTTCTTTTCTTTTTTTTTTTTTTTCCTTTAATGTCCTTCTAAGACTATACTATTAGTATGTTTTAGCATTTGGTAATCGTTGTAGAGTAGTGAGCAATTTGTAGTAGATGTCTGATGTTATAATTTTTCAGTCTCCTTTTTCCTTTTCTTTTTCTTTCCCTTCTCCTCCTCCTTTCATTTCCCTTCTCTATCTTCTTCCTTTCTTTTTCCCCTTCCCCTTTTCCTTCTCGGTCCAGTCTTTCACTTTCAGTTTTCTATTAGTTGTGTCAGCCATTCATTGGCTTTCTCATATGTTGTAAATGAGATCCATTCATTGCGGTAATATATTTGAAGGGAAGCAGGATGTCGCCATCTGAACCTCAGATTGTGTTTTATTAACGTTTGAAATATTGGTGAGAAATTTCTTCTTTTAGCTCTTGTATGATAAGAGATATCTGGAACAGCGAATATCTCTTTGACTTTTCCTTCTGTTAATCTGTTATTTTTTAAGGCCGACAAAATTAGTTTTTTAGTATCATATGAATGAAACGCCACTATTACATCTCTTGGAGAATCATTTTTGATATTTGTGGGCTTGAAGATTCTATGACATCGATCCATTATTAATTCATGGGGATCAAGTGATAGCTTGAGGGAGATGAACAGTATGCACGTGTGTGTGCTTCTGTTAGTGTATGTTTGCGTGTATGTGCTTCTCTTAGTGTATGTTTGTAAGTGTCTGTCAAATCAGTGAGAGTCTGTCATTTAGTGTGTGTGTGACTATTAGTGTGTGTCTGTCAGTGTGTTTGTGTGTGTCTCTCTGTCAATGAATGAGTGTGTGTCAGTGAATGTGTGCGTGTCAAATCAGTGACGTCTGTGTGTTTGTCATTGAGTGTGTCTGTTACTGTCAGTGTGTATCTGCCAGTGTGGGTGTCTGTCAGAGAGTGTGCTTAAAGGGACACTATAGGCACCCAGACATCTTCAGCTCATTAAAGTGGTCTGGGTGCAGTGTCCCAGTCCCCTTAAACCTGCAAGTGTAATTATTGCGGTTTCTCAGAAACTGCAATAATTACCTTGAGGGGTAACTCCACCTCTACTGGCTGTCTACCAGACAGCCACTAGAGGGACTTTCGGGTGGTTAGGTGACCAAAATTCGCCTAACTGATGCTGGACGTCCCCACCCTGTGCATGAGGACATCCAGCATCTGCTAATTACCCATAGGATTTTAACCCCTTCAGTGTTGAGTGGGGGATGGGGGCACTATAGGGAATTATAGTGCCAGGAAAACAGCTTTGTTTTCCTGGCACTATAGTATTTCTTTAAAAGGAGTAGGAAAAGGTGGAGTCTTAAGAGGAAGGGGTGGGTTCTTAATCAGGAAGCGGTGCGCCCTTGCCAGGAAGGGGTGGTAAATTTAGGTTAGGGGGGTGCTCAGGTATAGTCATGCCTAGGGCAGCACAAAATTAAAATACACCACTGTGTGAGTGTCTGAGTATGTGTGCGTCTGTGAGTGTATGTGTGTGTGCACGCGTTTATATATGCATACAAGTGTTTTGGGTTTTTTTTTGGGGGGGGGGGGGGAGGGGGGAGTTCCCACACTTTTTTCCCCAGGACTTGACCCCTGTATGTATATGTATGTGTGTGTGTGTATATATATATATATATATATATATATATATATATATATATATATATATGAATATATATGTATGTGTGTATATATATATATATATATTTGTGTGAAGGGCTCATGATGGTACAGAGTAATAAACATTGATAAGTGTAGGATGGTATAAAAGTAGCAAGTCGGTTGTGGTGTGCCGGAACCGACGATGAGGTAGGCCTGTAAATAAAGAAGAAATGTAAGAAAAAGGAGTTGATAAAGAGGAGTGGGTGGGAGGGTGATGCAACGCTGACCTCGAAGGTATGGAGCCAGGTAAGGGGTGTCCCTTAAGTAGGGAAGGAGTGTGTCATACGCCCCTCCCACAAACACAGGCCAAAAGGCCTTACTACTTGTGTGAAGGGCTCATGATGGTACAGAGTAATAAACATTGATAAGTGTAGGATGGTATAAAAGTAGCAAGTCGGTTGTGGTGTGCCGGAACAGACAATGAAGTAGGCCTGTAAATAAAGAGGGCAAAAATAGAAATTTCAATATTTAATACAAACCACCAAGATACATACTTTTAACAAGACATGTTCTGAAAAGCATTTCTTACTTCTTGTACAGGGTTTGGAATGTATCGTGTGTAAGCGGATGATTTCCAGCGCCCCAGTGTCTTGATAACATGAACCGATATGTTTACACTGGAGGCTGTGGAGGCCTCTCCTATGCGGAAGGAGTGGCCTGAATAGTTAGCTGGCTTGAGTCCCAGCTGTGTTAGTAATAACCTGACGTGGGTTATGAAGGTGGTAGTAGTGAGAACTGAACCTCGTAGAACAAAAAGTGGTTGTGATGGCGGTGCCTTGTTATTCTGTGTATAAGAGTCCAGTATTTGGACGGGGCACCATCTGTTGTGAGTCGGATAGTACTTAACCTCTACTGGTGATGCATGTTGATTGTTTTTGGAATGAGGTAGTGTCAGGATATAATAATCCATATGTTTGGTTAAGTGTGAATGAAGCAGGAGGTGAGTGTATTGTCTTGTATTGATGGCGGTAAATTCTCTAGGTCTCAAAACCCAATAAAAGCCACATAAATTGCTGTTTTGATGACTAGATTTGTGCTGATGGAAAAGGGTTTTAGATCTAGTAGGTGTGATAATTCTTTAAAGATATGAAAATCTATAGGAAGCCTCTGTGCTGTATGCAGGGTTCGGATCTTTGTATACCCCTAAGGATGTTCCTAATTTGGTACGATGACATAAAACTTGAGTTGTTGGGTTGTAACATTAGCATGTGATGTTGGACACCTGTTAGATATAGTTTGATTGTATTGTAAGAAAGTTTGAGTTTGATGTGGAAAAAAGAGGCAAAACCTAAAAATGATGTCATGATGAACGGTTGTAATATGTTGTGTTCCGAAAGGAATCTTTTAAATAAAATGAAAGCTCTGTCGTAAGTTTTCCGGGTATTTGTAGATAGTGCTAGTTGGGACAACGTTCTGCTATGTTGCATGATAGCGTCTAGTCCATTACTAGCTGATGGAACAGTGGAGTGGCCATGGCTGTGAGCGCGGCTGACGGGAGAAGTTGATGAAGGCCTGGAATTTAAAACGAGACAAATTATCAGCTGCCTCGTTACATACACCTGGAATATGAACACAATACAAGAAGAAATTATGACATGCTGCCAACCAAGTGAGTTTCCTCAGAAATCTCATGATAGTAAGGGATTTTGAGCGACCTTTGTTAATAATGTGACAGGTTGCTTGGTTGTCTGAGTAACACCTTACTGATGAACCTGTCCATAGATGTCCCCATGCCACGGCAGCCGCCACGATGGGATATATCTCAAAAAGAGCTGAGGTAGAGGAAAAACACTCCAGGTCCTGAACCTCTGAAGGCCAGCTGCCCCAAAGCCATTCGTTCCCGAATATTGCTGCAAAACCTGTGGTAGACGCCGCGTCTGACCAGATGGTAGGTGAGGAGTCAGACAATTTAGGGAGGAACATGCTTTTACCATTCCAGGTGGTTAAAAAGTTTCTCCACATGAGTAGGTCTGCCGTAGCTTGGGTATCTAGGGATAATCTGTGTGCATCATGTAGAAAACGTGGGAACATGCTGAGGAGTCGTGAGATGAAAGCACGGCCTTGAGGTATAATACGCATGGCAAAATTGAGTGACCCCAGTAAGGATTGTAGTTCTTAGCGGTTACAAGTGCGTAGTTGTATGTAGAGATTGATGTTTGTCAGGATGTTTTCTACCTTGGTGCGTGGCAGGCTAGCTTGCATGTTGGCTGAGTCTAGCATGATGCTCAGGAATGTGATGATGGTATCTGGGTCTTCGGTCTTGGTAGGGGAGACTGGGAGGCTACTGGGAGGGGAAGAATTCTCCTCGACCAGTAGGAAATCGTCCAGATAATTTATGACTGTAGGGCATCTGGATATATTGAGTAGTAACCAGCAAAGGGTATCTGCGAATATGTCAAATATGGCTGGACTACTTTTAGAACCAAAAGTAGTAGTTCCCTGCCCATTTGATGCCATGTAGGTGCCACAGTGTAGGGTGGATCGGTAGTAGTTTGAAAGCATTTGTTATGTCGGTCTTGCTGAGCCATGCCCCAACTCCTGCCTGTATGATAGCCGTAATGGCGTGATCTATAGTGGAATATTGCAGGGAGAATTCCTCCGATGGTATTAGGGAGTTAAGGCCAGGAGTGGTTGAGGTGTGTGGTGCCGATAAATCGATAATAAGTCTCTGCTTGTTGGAAGATTTCCCTGTGACAATCCCGATAGGGTTTGTCCTCCATGTGGTGAAAGGAGGGGATTGAAAAGGTCCCAATAAGAAACCCTCTGTGACTTCTTTAGCTATGAGTTTGTCAACAGCTGTAGGGTTGTGTTGGGCGGATTGTAAATTTGGACATTCCAGGATTCCAGAAGGCATTTGTATGATACCCGTGTGGAATCCTTCTGATTAGACCAGAGATTATGAAATCTACTAAATGTGTAGATGGATGTTGTGACAGAAATGTCGCAAGTAGGGATATGTTTATAGACGTTAAGTATTGTTTAGGATACATTTTATTGGGACACATGATTTTAGCATGTGCCCTGAAACATTTTGAACATATATGCAATAAACGACAACCGCTGTAATTACATGCTCCAACATTAAAATTATTACATATCTGGGATTTGCCCAGAAACTTGATAGGCCTTCCCAGTTTGTCTTTGGATATTTTCTCCATAGGACCAGCGGAGCTAGGTCCTTGCAAGTGGGTATGCTCGTTAGCAGTGGTGGGACAAAAATTTGCCGAATGAGACATAGAGGAGCAGTATGCACAAGCCGGCGTCCTTAGACCTGCAAAGTGTCTGCAGAAAATCACCGTGTCTATCTTGCTCCAGTTGGACCTTGTCCCGTACTGTGAGAAGGCGCCTGACACTTTCGCAGAAAAAGATCTATGGTAATCGTAGAATGCCGATCCACCATATTTATTGCCCAGGTCCACCAGCTTGTGCATATACATATCAAATTCCTCACGCCTGTGTGGGTAAACGGCACATATGACGTCCCGGTAAATGCCAAAGGCCAACACAAATTCCGGGATGGTGAGTTTCCTATTTAGGCGTGCATCCCTAGACTTGACCACCACAAAAATATCCTCATACGCATAAGTTTTATGCTCCACCACATCCTGGGAGGCAATTAGTAGTGCAGCTAAGTTGACATCTTTACCTTCCAGGATGTCTTTCTTAAGGTGCTCAGGTATCATATGGGCAGGGTTAACCTCCTGCTCGTCAGACGTGGTGGCTAGAGAAACTAGTGGCAACTCGACCAGTGGCGGAGGGGTCGCAGTGGCCGACCCAGCCATGGTAAGGGCTGTGGTGACCGATTCCAGTGTCTCCAGCCTGGAGTTGACCTTGCCCATGGATGACATGAGGGATGTTAGCATGCCGTGTATATCTGCCGGGTTAGACTGGCTAGTCCCTTCCCCTGCATTAGTGTTATCAGTTGAGGTGTGCAGTAATTTGTACAGTTCCGCTTTCCTGGCAGTAGCGGGGAAAGGAATTTGTCGCCTCCTGAGTTCGCTGGTTATGCAAGGGATTGTCCATGACCTGAAAGATGCAGGACTAGCCATGTCTTCTTCCTGTGATGGGGTATTTGCTCTAGCCGGAGTGCTCGGGATGGAGAAATCCTCTACCCCTTCTTGAGACATACCAGATGAGAAAATATATCGTTAGTGTGTGGAACCCCAGGGGATGTACTGGCGGGCTAACTATGCCGGTTAAGGCGAAAAATTAATCTTGTTCTTTGGTGACAGGTGAGGCCCTGCTAGTTGCCAAGTGGCTATGAGAGGCTCTATCTATGCATTGGCGTGAGGGGATATTGAGGCCACCCGACGTAGTGGCAGGAATTCGTAGGCCTCTCGGTGACAATAAAAGAAAACAGGGGAAGGGAGTGACAGGTGACGCCCTCTCTATAATTAGCGAGGCGGCTAACTCACGTGTGGCTCGAGGGACGTTTGCCTCCGAAACGTTGAGGCGGGGTGTTGGCCTCGCAGAACGCTAAACTGTAGGCAGTATGCCAAGAGGGGAGATACCTATTTGGGCCTATACCCCTGAATTTACCGGTACTCTATGTCCTATGTAGAGATGGAACGTATGTGAATCATGACGTGAGCAGGCTTACGTACCTGGTAGTATGTATACGTATTTTGAGATGCGTCAGGTATAGAAAAACCTGGGTAAACCTAAATGGGTAGAAATAAGATATGATAGTATGAGAATTGGATCCTGTGAAACCAATGTAGACTAGATATGCTGTAGTTGCTTTTCTAACCGTATGTGTTGTAGGGGAAAATTTATGAGCATGGTAGTAACCTGCCTGATTTGTTATGGTGTATAACTGTAACGCAGATATTTATCCTGATAGCGGGGTGTTTAGGGTGTGTATAATGTGTCTACATGGTGACCAAAATTATATATATATACATGGCCATGCTACTGTTTGTAGTTTTCCATGGTGCAGGGAGTTATCTGATTTATCTGGTATGGATTATCTAAGCCGTGATGTAAATTTGAAAGATGTGGGTGAGGTAGAAAATATGTGAAAATAACCATATGCAGAAAAGTTGACGTATGAGTGGTTGAACCAAAACGTGTGATTCAACCCGAAAGTTTGTGATGTTGGGACCGTGTTCTTGTATACTCGCTATATCGTTTGAGTACATACAGAAAGGTCAGAAATAGTACGTGCCATGTATTCGTGTGTACGTGGTTGTGAAAAACGTAATATTCAGAAATACCTTTAGTTAACTTATCACATTTATGTCTTATACATGCTATCTAAATTAATGTGAACATAAATTAATATGAGTCAAAAGAACCTAAAAACATAATGAGATTTAAATAACATATTATATATGGATTGTACATGAAACAGGTAAATATACCGAACTATATTTTATATATACATATACAGGCTGTATGCTGTATTAAAAGATATGAAACGAATTGCGATGTGAATGACATGAGCAAACTGCCGAAAGCATATATCGCATGAATGACCAGATACTGTATGATACAGACATAGGCAAAAGATATGTGTATAAGACATGCAGAAAACCGAACGCCAGTCAGTTCGAGTAGACGAATTGAAACGAAGTGGGTACCAGTGAATGAGTACCATTCGTATATAAACTAACGAAAGGAATTTAACAGAATATGTAGCTGGCCGTAAAGCGTTGGGCCGTAAAGTAAGGCCCGTTTAACAGCGCGACGCCGTGGGAATGATCCAGGCGTCGAACTTACGATTTGGAAATCACTAGGACGTAGTCTGCGATGAAGACCGGATTTGTGAGGAGCTGGATGGGCGGAAAACCTGTAAGGAATCCTGGACACAGCTACACCAGACGAAAACCGCGGGTTTTTTGAAAAGCAAGATGGCGCCGCACGTGAACCGGAAGTGGATTCTCGTGCAACGCTGACCTCGAAGGTATGGAGCCAGGTAAGGGGTGTCCCTTAAGTAGGGAAGGGGTGTGTCATACGCCCCTCCCACAAACACAGGCCAAAAGGCCTTACTACATATATATAGATATATACATATATATGTATATGTATGTGTATGTATATATATATATATATATATATATATATATATGTGTGTGTGTGTGTATATATGTATGTGTATATGTGTGTGTGTGTGTATATATGTATGTGTATATGTGTGTGTGTGTGTATATATGTATGTGTATATGTGTGTGTGTGTGTATATATGTATGTGTATATGTGTGTGTGTATATATGTATGTGTATATGTGTGTGTGTGTGTATATATGTATGTGTATATATGTGTGTATATATATGTATGTGTATATATTATTTATTTATAAAATATTTTACCAGGAAAGATACATTGAGATTTCTCTCGTTTTCAAGTATGTCCTGGGTAAATATATATATATATATATATATATATATATATATATATATATATATATATATATATATATATATATATGTGTATATATATATATATATATATATATTTGTGTTAAGGGCTCATGATAGTACAGAAGATACAAACACTGATAAGTGTAGGATGGTATTAAAAGAGCAAGTCGGTTGTGGTGTGCCGGAACCGACGATGAGGTAGGCCTGTAAATAAAGAGGGCCCACAAAGAAGAAATGTAAAGAGAAAAGGAGTTAATAATGAGGAGTGGGTGGGAGGGTGATGCAGCGCTGACCTCGAACGATATGGAGCCAGGTAAGGGGTGTCCCTTAAGTAGGGAAGAGGTGTGTCATACGCCCCTCCCACAATTACAGGCCAAAAGGCCTTAATACTTGTGTTAAGGGCTCATGATAGTACAGAAGATACAAACACTGATAAGTGTAGGATGGTATTAAAAGAGCAAGTCGGTTGTGGTGTGCCGGAACCGACGATGAGGTAGGCCTGTAAATAAAGAGGGCAAAAGTAGAAAATCAAATTTATTACATACCAGCAATATACATACTTTAACCAGACATGTCTTGAAAGGCATTTCTTACTTCTTGTACCGGGTTAGGTATGTATCTAGAGTAAGCCGATGATTTCCAGCGCCCTAGTGACTTGATAACATGAACTGGAATGTTTGCACTGGATGCTGTGGAGGCCGCTCCTATGCGGAAGGAGTGGCCCGAATAGTTAGCTGATTTGAGGCCCAGCTGTGTAAGTAAAGACCTGACGTGTGTCATAAAGGTGGTGGTAGTGAGTACCGAACCTTGTAGACTGAAAGTGGTTGAGATGGTGGTTCGTTGTTATGCTGGGTATATGAGTCCAGTAGTTTGACGGGGCTCCACCTGTTGTGAGTAGGATAGTACTTAACCTCTACTGAAAGTGCATGTTGACTGGTTTTGGAGTGAGGCAGAGTCAAGATATAATAGTCCATGTGTTTTGTTAAGTGTGAATGAAGTAGGATGTGAGTGGACTGTGTTGTGCTGATGGCGGTAAATTCTCTTGGTCTCAAGAAACCATAAACAAGGCTACGTATATGGCGGTTTTAACGATGAGGTTTGTGTTGTTGGCAAAGGGTTTAAATCTAGTGAATTGTATAAGTCTTTAAAAATATGGAAATCTATGGGTAGCCTCTGGGCCGTACGTGGGGGTTCGGATCTCTGAATACCCCTAAGGATGTTCTTAATTGGTAGGAGGACACTTGATTTGTCTGGTTGTAAAGTTAGCATGTGATGTTGGATGCCTGTCAGATATGGTTTGATTGTGTTGTATGATAGTTTGAGTTTGAGGTGGCAAAAAGAAGCAAAGCCCAACCAGGATGTCATGATGAAAGGTTGTAAGATGTTGTGTTCAGAAAGGAATCTTTAAATCAAATGAAAGCTCTATCGTAAGTTTCCCGGGTATTAGTAGACAGTGCTAATTGGGACAATGTTCTGCTATGTTGCATAATAGCATCTAGTCCATTACTAGATGGTGGAATAGTGGGGTGTTCGTGGCTGTGAGTGCGGCTGACGGGAGTATTTGACGAAAAGCCTGGAAATGAAAGCGAGACAAATTGTCAGCAGCAGTGTTACATACACCTGGAACATGAATACAAAACAAGAGAAAATTATGACATGCAGCCAGCCAAGTGAGTTTCCTCAAGAATCTCATAATAGTCAGTGATTTGGATCAGCCTTGTTTATAATGTGAAAAGTTACTTGGTTGTCTGAGTAGCAACGTACAGACGAACCTGCCCATAAATGCACCCATGCCACGGCAACCGTCACGATGGGATATATCTCAAACAGAGCTGAGGTAGTGGAAAAACCCTCCAGGTCCTGAAACTTCTGAAGGCCAGCTGCCCCAAAGCCATTCGTTCCTGAGAAATTGCTGCAAAACCTGTGGTAGACGCCGCGTCTGACCAAATGGTAGGTGAGGAGTCAGACAATTTTGGAAGGAACATGCTTTTACCATTCAAGCTGGTTAAAAATTTTCTCCACATAATTACGCCTGCCGTGGCTTGGGTATCCAGGGGTGACCTGTGTCCATCATGTCTAAAAGTAGGAAACATGGAAAGGAGTTGTGAGATGAAAGCCCGGCCTTGAGGTATGATGTGAATGGCAAAATTCAGTGACCCAAGCAGAGACTGTAATTCTTGCGGTTGCAAGTACCGAGTTGTATGTAGAGATTATGTTGATCAGAATGTTTTCTACCTTGGGCGTGGCAGGCTAGCTTGCATGGTGGCTGAGTCTAGTATGATACCCAGGAATGTGATGAAGGTATCTGGTCCTTCAGTCTTGGTGGAGGAGACTGGGACACCCACCTGTTCGAATAGACTGATGGTTTATTTTAGGCTACTGGGAGGGGAAATATTCTCCTCGACCAGTAAGAAATCATCCAGATAATGTATACCTGTAGGGCGTCTGGCTATATTTAATAAAACCAGCATAGGGTTTCGGCGAATACGTCGAAAATGGCCGGACTACTTTGGAACCTAAATGTTAAACGTGAGCAAAACAATAGTTCCCTGCCCACTTGATACCATGCAGGTGACACAGTGTAGGGTGGATAGGCAGTAACTTGAAAGCATTGTGATATCAGTCTTACTGAGCCATGCTCCGGCCCCTGCCTGCATGATAGCCGTAATGGCGTGATCTATGGTGGAATATTGCAGTGAAAATTCCTCAGAGGGTATGAGGGAGTTCAGATGAGTGTCAGAGGTGTGAGGTGTTGATAGATCAATGATAAGTCTCTGTTTGTGAGAAGATTTCCCCGTGACAATACCGATGGGGTTTGTCCGCTATGTGGTGAACGGAGGGGACTGGAAGGGCCCCCATAGGAAGTCCTCTGCCACTTCCTGGCTATGAGTGTCTCCACCGCTGTAGGGTTTGTTGTGCGGATTGTAAATTAGGACATTCCAGGATTCCGGAAGGCATGTGTGAATCCTTCTGATAGACCCGAGATAATGAATTCCACCAAATGTCTAGATGGATGATGTGGCAGTAATGTCGTAAGTACAGAAATGTTTATTGATGTTAAGTATAGTTTTGGGATACATTTTATTTGGACACAGATTTAGCATGTGCCCTGAAACAGATGGCTGGAGAAAGTGATTGCAACTCAACCAGTGCTGGAGGGGTTGCAGCGGCCGACCCAGCCATGGTAAGGGGTGTAGTGACCGATTCCCCAGGGGTGATACTGGCAGGCTAACTAGGCCTGAAAGGCGAAAAATTAATCTTGTTTTGTGACAGGTGAGGCCCTGCTAGTTGCCAAGTGGCTATGAGAGGCTCTGTCTATGAGTTGGCGCGAGGGGTTATTGAGGCCACCGGTCGTAGTGGCAGGAATCGTAGGCCTCTCGGTGATAGTAAAAGAAAACAGGGGGAGGGAGTGACAGGTGAGGCCCTCTCTATAATATTGCGAGGCGGCTAACTCACGTGTGGCCCGATGGCGTTTGCCTCCAAAACGTTGAGGCGGGGTGTTGGCCTCGCGGACCACTAAACGATAGGCAGAAATGCCAAGAAGGGAGGTACCTATTTGGGCCTATACCCCTAA
The DNA here is from genome assembly GCF_036172605.1 of Pelobates fuscus. NCBI lineage: Eukaryota > Metazoa > Chordata > Amphibia > Anura > Pelobatidae > Pelobates > Pelobates fuscus. Next base: position 65,678,173 of record NC_086329.1, on the reverse strand, counting down.
CTTGCCAGTACTCTATGGCCTAGAAGAATGAAACGTATGTGAACTACAACGTGAGCAGGCTTACGTACCTGGTAGTATGTATGAAGTTTTGAGATTCGACAGGTATGAAAACCTGGATAAACCTAAAAAGGGATAGAGTGAGAATGGATCCTGTGAGACCTGTGTAATCTGTATAGGCTGGGATTAGGGCTTCTAGCAGTATGTGTGGGAGGTGTAAAATCTATGAGTATGATAGTGACATGACTGCCCATGCTAGGTGACAAGCGTTACGCTGAGTCCGATACCTGGCAGCAGGGGGATTGGCCGTGTAATGTGTATATATGGAAGGTGATCAGATGATATGCATGTCACTAAACTGATCTGGGAATGCAAGGGACTTTTTAATGTGAAGTGACAATATGCAGAATCATAAATGTTGCTGTAAAGTGACGTATGAATGTATGAACCAGAACGTGTGATTCAAAAACCGAAAGTCTTGTGAGACGTATATGCCGTGTTCTTGAATACTCGTGTTACGTCGTCTGAGTGTGTCAAGAAAAGGCCTGAGTTTGTAAATGCCATGTGAAATGACAATCTAGGCAGAAAATGTTGTAACGTGACGTATGAGTGGTTGAACCAATGCGTGTGATTCAACCCGAAACCCTCTGTGGAAGGTAGGACCGTGTTCTTATATACTCGTGGTATATCGTATGAGCATGATAAGAAATGGCCTGAATAGTTAGTGCCATGTAATCGTAATGTACATGGTTGTAATAACATCATATCTCCATTATACTCTTTGAAAATAGGACCGTGTGTATGTGAACTCGTGGTATGTCGTACGAGCATGACAGAAAAAGGAGCCGTAATGTAGGCTAACCATAACAGTAATATACATGTAATATCTGCATTGTAAAATAAAATAACTATTATTATTAAAACCATATATATATATATATATAATAAGCAAACTGAAACAAAATAGACAACCTAAGATCGTGTAA